>NW_015374026.1:147013-243119 GCF_001272555.1 Dufourea novaeangliae | reverse complement strand
TGTGTGTGTGTGTGTGTGTGTGTGTGTGTGTGTGTCTGCTGTCTCTCTCGCCGCGACTCGAACCGGCCCATCTTTTTTCGGGCACATCGATCAACTGTATCGTGTATTCTTCGCGATTGTCAATTTTTACCGTGGAACGTCGGCTCAAAGTCTACACTCCTCACTCCCACCGTTTCTCATTATTTTTTTTTTGTAATCCTGATTTATTAAACATCCAGTCGTGGGAATATAACCGAGCAATTCTTGTATCCACTTCGAAGAATAATCGGCTAACGATCTCGAAGTACAAACGCTCGACGCTCCTTTCAATCTGACATTGTACCGACTACATATAGACTTTGTGTTAAATTAGTATAACGCTCCACTATCCTAAATCATTTTGCGTCCGTTGAAAATGCAACCGAAACTGCCGCTGATTCTCCGAAAATGGAATTATGATGACCCGTTTTAAAATACGTCCTAATTTTCGTCTTAGTATCTCTTACACGCAATTTCTTTTTTTTTGTTACCTTTTTTGTTTAATGTATATATTATTTCTTGAATGTAGACTTTAGTATCTTTCATGACTCCAGAGTTATGCTCCATAAATAGGTGTTGTGCTTAGTTTGATTTGATTTAGTTTTTGTAAAGTATAAACCATAAACCAATAAAACCGTGTATACAGTAATCTCCGCTAAATTGACGCAGGTTCAGGTCCGTATCGTGACAGTTATCGAGGGAGGTAGGTGTTCTAAGAATTACCGATTGTTATCTGTTTCCGGTTCACTTGCTTTTTGAGTGCGTCGGGGACGAAAGTGAGAGACATCGATTGGGAGTGAAATAGAGAGGAAGGTTCGAACAGTTGTGTAGTTGTGTGTACACACAATGTGTAGCACAGATAATGTTGGCGTTCGCTCCATGAAAGCAGTTTTAGGAATTAGTAGGGATAATCCGGCGTCAATTAAGCGGGGAAAGATACGCCTATGAACCGAGAACTACTGTAGTTTAGTAATAGTTTGCATACCAGTTGTAATTATTTTGTTATTTCAGTCGAGGCAGGCGATTTGCCATATGGAACATCAAATCAGATACCCCTTGGAGTTGGAGGAGGTGCAGTTGCAAGTGGAACTGGCGGAAGGGGATCTTCCCCCAATGTTTCTGGTGTTGCAGCACCGTCGCCTTCCCCCCAGCATTCGCACTCTTTTCCATATGACTTAAGGCGCAAGAGTCCACCTCATTTGGATCCAGCACCTGGTTCTAGTTCCGCCTTACCCCCTGCAAGTGGTAACAGTTATGGAGCATCTTTAGGTTGTACTGCTCTACCAGCCAGAAAACGACCCAGGCGGACATATTCATTATCCACAGATGGTATGGTCACTTCCAATTAAACATCATTATAGATGATATGTGACAATTCCTTCAATCCCCCGTTAATTATTTAGTAGGTACAAATATAAGCAGTGCAGCTCATTACCTTCAGTACGACTTACCGGACGAAGTGCTGCTTACTATATTTACTTATCTACTGGAACAAGATCTGTGCAGAGTTTCTCAAGTCTGCAAACGTTTTCAAATAATCGCGAGCGACAATGAACTATGGAAGTCGATGTACCAGAAGGTTTATCAATACGACATACCACTGTACATTACTGCACCATGTAAATTCGAGTTTATATCCCCGGAGGAAACCAATTATCCGAATCCATGGAAAGAGAGTTTCAAACAATTGTACAAAGCGGTACACGTGAGGCCGGGATATCAGGGTCTGAAGTTTCAAGGACGGAATTTTCGATACTTTAATACAGTCCAGGCAGCGCTGGATCACATAGATGTAAATAGAAAATCGAGCGCCGCGTCGAACAGCAGCGCGAGCACAACCGGCAGGGGGAATTGTTGCGGGCGGAATACCCGAACGACGGGAGAAGGATCTCAACATTTAGTTTTCGTACACGCTGGCACCTACAGGGGCGAGTTCCTTGTGATCGACAGCGACGTTGCATTAATAGGGGCGGCCCCCGGGAATGTGTCCGAATCTGTTATACTGGAACGAGACACTGAATCTACCGTTATGTTTGTAGAAGGAGCGAAACGAGCTTATGCCGGGCATCTCACGTTGAAGTTTACCCCGGACGTTACTAGTACTGTGCCGCATCATAAGCATTATTGTTTAGAAATCGGCGAAAACTGTAGTCCCATAATCGATCATTGCATTATTAGGAGTTCAAGCGTTGGTAAGTGATAATTCTGTTTCTGACCTCTTTAAAAGTTCTTAAACATTTCTTTTTGGATACTGTAAACCTACTTTTATCGGTAATCGGAAAAAGTCGCCTCCACACTGATTTTTTCTACCCCCGTTTCCACAGTTGGAGCAGCCGTTTGCGTGTCAGGCGTAGGAGCCAATCCGGTGATACGGAATTGTGACATATCCGATTGCGAGAACGTTGGACTGTATGTCACCGACTACGCGCAAGGAACATACGAGGACAATGAGATCTCGAGAAACGCGTTGGCCGGGATTTGGGTGAAGAATTACGCGAATCCGATAATGCGACGGAATCACATCCATCACGGACGGGACGTCGGTATATTCACTTTCGATAACGGTCTCGGATATTTCGAGGCGAACGACATTCATAATAATCGAATAGCGGGCTTCGAAGTGAAAGCCGGTGCCAATCCAACAGTTGTGCACTGCGAGATACACCACGGTCAGACCGGCGGGATTTACGTGCACGAGAACGGTTTAGGTCAATTCATCGACAACAAGATCCACTCGAATAATTTCGCGGGCGTCTGGATCACCTCCAGCTCGAACCCAACGATTCGTCGGAATGAAATTTATAACGGCCATCAAGGGGGCGTATACATATTCGGCGAGGGACGAGGCTTGATAGAACATAATAATATTTACGGGAACGCGTTAGCCGGCATCCAGATCCGTACGAACTCGGACCCGATTGTTCGACACAACAAGATACATCACGGGCAACACGGCGGCATATACGTGCACGAGAAGGGGCAAGGTTTAATCGAGGAAAACGAAGTGTACGCCAACACATTGGCAGGTGTCTGGATAACCACCGGGTCCACGCCGGTATTACGAAGGAATCGTATTCATAGCGGGAAACAAGTCGGGGTTTATTTTTACGACAATGGACACGGTAAACTAGAGGACAATGACATTTTCAATCATTTGTATTCTGGAGTACAAATAAGGTAAAATCACTTATTCTTGCGGCGGAACTTCGGTAATCCGAATATTCCGATTTTGTTGGAAAGTTTGCAGGTTAGAAAGAAAGGGACCTCGATAGAAGTATCAAGGAGAAAACATGCCTTAAAGGTTAATGCGTGTTTTCTTATTTTACTACTTCGTTTTCAAGATAAACTGGAAAATAGGAAAACACGTTAATCTTTGATGTTCAAGTCTCTTTCGAATCTGCAAAGTTTAAAAAAAAAAATAAATAAATCAAAATGTTCAGGTTACTAAAAAATTCTCTTGTTAGTAAGGAAACATTGTATTTTCATTGGTTGCACTGACTGTGATTTATGATGCTAGGACTGGAAGCAATCCAGTGATACGTGGGAATAAAATATGGGGCGGACAGAACGGTGGCGTTCTTGTGTATAATAGCGGATTGGGTTTGCTCGAACAAAATGAGATTTTTGATAATGCGATGGCAGGAGTATGGATTAAAACTGATAGCAACCCTACGTTAAAAAGGAACAAAATATTCGATGGACGAGATGGCGGTATTTGTATATTTAATGGTGGCAAAGGTAAACCTTATTTATTTCGCTTGATTTTGCCGTCGGAATATTTGCAAGTTTATCAATTACTAAACGTTTTTTTTTTCTTTTTTATTCACGCAGGTGTTCTCGAAGAAAACGATATATTTCGTAACGCGCAAGCTGGAGTGCTTATTTCTACGCAATCCCATCCTGTCCTGAGAAGAAATCGAATCTTTGACGGATTGGCAGCTGGCGTTGAGATAACAAACAATGCAACTGCCACGCTAGAATTTAATCAAATTTTCAATAATAGATTCGGTGGTCTATGCTTAGCGAGCGGAGTTCAACCGACGACTAGAGGTTCGTATTTTTTTCTTTTACCATCCCATTGATTTCAGAGTAGCAGCAGGATGATAGAGAAAGGAAGTAAACGGATCTCATTTCTGTTTTTTTTTTTGTTTTTTAGGCAATAAAATATTTAGTAACCAAGACGCGGTTGAAAAAGCTGTCGGTAATGGGCAATGTTTATACAAAATTTCGTCGTACACTTCCTTCCCCATGCATGATTTCTATCGCTGCCAGACATGTAATACAACAGATCGCAACGCGATTTGTGTGAACTGTATAAAAACTTGTCATGCTGGACACGACGTAGAATTCATCAGACACGATCGGTATGTATTATTCATTATTTCAGCTTCGACCAAAAAGAACTTGTCACGTTAAATACGTTAGCGTAATATGAACCGAATGATAAGTAAGTAATTAATTTCTCAAGTTTCTAATTATTTATGTAATTTGATTTCACCTCCCTTTTAAAGCATAACACGGAATTGTATTTTTACACGGATTTCTAAAGGTTCAGCCTTCTTTTATCCTAGTCTGATAAACTACAGAAGTTGATGATGGTTAAAGGAGTAAGAATAATTTTTTGGGGGAGGGGGGGGCGTGGCAGAATATTATACATGTTTTTGTTATTATTTTCCTCGATTCAAGGTCTTACAAAATGAGACTCGTTCGAGTCGAGAAATATATCTGATTCATTTCTAATTAATTGATATTTTTCAGATTCTTTTGTGACTGTGGCGCTGGAACATTAAGTAATCAATGTCAACTTCAGGGTGAACCCACGCAGGACACCGACACATTATACGATAGTGCTGCACCGATGGAGTCGCATACGCTTATGGTCAACTAGGAACTAAATTAAACTAAATAAAACAATCAAACGACACTGACAGAGCCTGTAAGTCCAACACACTGCAAACAGGGAGTAATTTTCTTGCTGAGTTCTTTATTATGACATTTGTACCTTCGCGTCCCTGCTGTGATCGTTATTTTTGTTGTTGTTGTTGTTGTTGTTGTTTAATTATCGTGTTTATTAACACGTTCCAATTAACGTCAATTTCATTACCATTATACTCGTCGTCGTTATTATTCTAATCATTGTCGTCATCGAAAAGGCGGTCAAAATGTGTCACTTTTATATCAAGTTTTCGTGAATACGTGGGTCGTCATCATCGTGAAATAGTATATTTTCGATCAATGAATTAATACTGTACATTGGCGTGTACTTTCACCAAAAACGGATATTCATTATCGATGTGTTTGTGCCACGAATAACGAGTAAGATAATGCAAGTATTATCAGGAAAATGAAAAGTCGTCAACGAACGATGTTCTCGGACAAAAACGAATCTATTTCCTTGTTTGAGCTCAGTTTCATGAAGCTAAGACAATTCGATTTGCTCGTAAAACACGTAATAAAGAACTCCGCAACGAAATAAGAAAGAACCATCGACAATTAACAGACGCAAGAGAAAAAAACCATGAGATTTCCTATATAAAACGAAATCTAATAATTATAACGTTAAATTTATCAAAAGCGTGTTAAGTAAAGATAAAATACAGAACGTAATAATCGCTAATAGACCGGTAAAAAGTAACGGAATTTTACGCGTGTTAAGTCTTTTCACAGATTTCCCCTAATTTTGAATGTTGAGAACAAAAACGAGACAGACGAAAGCAGCAAGTGCGGTGAATAGTCTGTGTGCAAAGTGACCGAAAGAAAGCCGGAATTAGTCGTAAACACGTGTGTGTCTATGTGTGTGTATACGTTGGCAAAAAAGTGTCACGTGATTGTCCTTACGATTTAACACGATGAAAACAAAGAACTGTCTTTAAACGAAGCATTAAAGGGCCACACTCGTGCAATGCGATTTCATTGATTATAAAACGAAAATGATAAAAAAGAAAAAGGAAAAAAAAGTAACCATAATGTTAAGCCCACGATAAAACACAGTGTCGCGAAATGTAAATTGTGTACATCGTATTAAATAAACGCGAACGGACCGGTTAAACGGATAACATAAAATGAACAACGAACGCATCAGCGCATGCGTGGTGTAGAGGTGCGTCACACGAAATGCTGAACAGGGAAGACAGACACTTCAGCCAGCTAGTGCATCGAAGCAAGCAGACTAATCATAAAAACAAGTGTGTGTCGTGTATCCACGTTGGAGTCCATAGGGAAACCAACAACAGCCGGAGCCTCGAAGACTGATCAATGGAACATTCCGAGCAGGAATAATCGTGTGACTGAAACGGCACAAGTGCGACTACTATGGTCAACAGGCACAAGTCGAATGATTGGTGAAAAGAAGAAATGTTTGAAAGCAGGAGGAGACCCGAATGAAAGACATACTGAAATGGATGTCTAAAAAATGTGATATTGTAAAATTCACAACTGGAAAATAATCAAAATCGAACAGAAACAATCTCTGTGATGCGAATGATTCTGCTCTTTTTGTTTCTTTATATTGCAAGTGTACCTCTGGACACGCACATACACACACTTACCACGTGCTCACTGTCTACTACACACATCGTGCGCGCGCGCGCGCGCGCGTACACACACACACACACACACACACACACAGGAAAACGCATTTATGGAATATAGTTCTTCGATTCTACTATCTACGCATTGTGAATAGTGGTGGCCCTAATTGCCAGAAGGGGAAGTGCATCATAATAAGTCGGAGCTGAAGAGCAAAGGGAAGGGAAATGTTTAAAATAAAAGTTTTCGATGGAATATTTACACGAGAGCCACGTATATATATGCTCCGTGTATACCAGTGAGAGGAAAAGCAGGAAAACTGAAAAGAAAATTTCCTAATGAGGACAAGGAAACGACGGAACGGTACGTTCTTTCCTGTGGAAGACAGTGGTTTAAACACGGGGAGAATAATTAATAACGGGAATAAAGTAATCTCGAACTCTTCACAAATAAAAAAAGTAATCCAACTTTTTTAATGTTTACGTTAGCGTAAAGTATAATCGTATTATTGTAATTGTGTATCGTCGGGGCGTTTGTCGCGCTCTTGTGTTACGTGGGGGGTAAGAAAAAAAACTTAAGCAAAAGAAAAAAAACAGAAAAACGAAAAAGAAAATAAAATAGCGCCTATTAGCGATAATTCTAGACGCCAGGTCCGCGCCATTCACTTGAGAAACGCAGAAAACGTTGACACAGGCGAACGCGGTTAGATTAAAACGGAAGGAGGGGGATCGATCGTCGATCGTCACAGTTGTGTGTGTGCGCGCGCGCGCGCGTGTGTACGTGTATGTGTGTGCGTGCGTGCGTAAGCGCGCGCGCGCATCGCGGAGAAAGTTTTTTGTTTGCGCGCGCGCGACAATCTTTTCCGGACGCACAAAACGGAAAACAATGAACGAAAGTGTGTGTGTACACACACACACACACACACACACACACACACACACACACACACATTCTCTCTCTCTCTCTCTGTGTGTCTCTCTCGCGTAAACGATTAATTGTACGGTAGTATACGTTTTTTGTATCAGTCTCCTCTGTTCTCTTTCTTTCTTTCTATTTTCTTTTTTTCTTTTTTTTTTTTTTTTTTTTTTTTTTTTTTTTTTTTTTTTTTTTTGTTTTGTTCGCATTGGGTGGAGCGGGTGAACGGTACCGCGAGAAAATTGCCTTTGAACAATTACCGACTTAACGTCCGTAGTATTATTACACCGCAGTGTCATATTATACGTATATTATAACTATATATAATGTGCGACACACACGTTGTATATGCGCACTGGGGGGTGACAGAGGGCAAGGGTTACTAGTCGAAGGCATTTTCTGTACGTGCACTGGGATTGGAGAACGCGAAACCACCAAGTCGGTTCGTGCTTTTGTCCTCTGTTCCCACGATTGGAATTATTACCGCGCTGTCCGTTGTTCAAATTTTCGACACGGAAATAGATTCGTGAAAGAAACGATTCTTGAATCACTCTCTCCGATTCCTCCGTTACTCGCTACTTTGTGATTTCTTGTTAGAAACTCGGGGCGGGAGGAACTACAGGGAAAATGAAAAACTAAGGTGTCCTAGCCGCCAGAGTAACGAAAAAGAAATAACGAACAATCTCGAGAAAGAATAACTAGAGATAACTTGACCGGAAGTTATCGGAACACGACTGAATACCGGAAGTCAATTTTTTCACGCGCGCTCTCTACACGTTGTAATCGTGAATAAGTGAAAACAAAAAATAAATTTGTTCGTCGATCGTTTATTTTCTCTTGGCAACCATTTTGTTTTTCTACTTTTGATACTATCGCGATTATCGTTTAACGACTGTTAAGTATGTTTATTGTATTAGTGGAAATTGAAATTATAAGGATAGGCAATTACGATCTTTTTTGCGCCCTCGTTATTTTGTGTTCTTTTAAGTAAGTATTTTTTGTCTCTATTGCGCTTTTTATTATTATTATTTTTTAAATGATGAGACTACATGGTACTTCGAAGCTAAAGGAGGAATGAACGTGTCTTTCTGTGATCTCTAACCTCTCACAGTTTCAAAGCGTGTTGAAAAAAAAATTAATACTACGCTTTCAGCAAACATTGTTTTTCTGCGGCAGCCGTGTCCTAAAGCGTTTCACCAGTCTCGACCATTTGTTACGTGTATTCCCCCGATGGCTTTCGATTCCCCGTTTACCAGAGAGACAGGAGGCAGATTTATCGTTTGGACGCGGAATCTTTTCGAGTTGTCGGATAATACACAGAATTTTGTTACTCGTCTTAACAACCTGATTGTGAAATTAATCGTATCTTTAAAATTAATCGTTTTTTGAGCAAAAGAATTTCACCCGTCTCTACGATCCACTCAATCGAATCTCTCTTGAAAAAGTATGAAGTTCTCGCCACACAACTGTCAAAAAAAATATCTAGAGAAAACAGAGTAAAACTGAAAACATTGGACGCTCGGCTGCGGCACGATTCCAATGTTTGTATTTTCTACTTGTTGAAGAATGTATTAGATTTTTCTTTTTTATTTTTTTTTATTTTTTTTTATTTTTTTTTAATTCATGTAGTCCCGTACAAAGATATGCAATCGGCTGCGCGATACTCTCGGAACATAAAGAGCTTCGTTACCGATCGAGTAAAATGCAAACGAGAGTATCGTGCTTCAGTGTAACATTGGAGCACCGGAGATATGCGTTGTTGTTGATTCGCGTGTGTTTGTGCTGGACATGTTTTTATGGGATTGATCTCGTGAAATTCTAAAAAAAAAAAAAAAAAAGAAGAAAACGTAAATTCTCTACAGAGGGATACACACCATTCGAGTACCCCTCTCCGCGATCTGCAGATACGTAAAGTCGGCGGGCACGATATAGTGTCCTCGTACCATCATTAAGTTGCAAAAGTACCCCGTTTCGACAGCCGAAACTGTAATACCTGAGACGCTCGAGCCTCTTCAGGACCGTGCAATGTCAATTCGGAATGGGTTACCTGCAGTTTAGTAATTACTAGACTGCGGATATTTATGCAGATATAGATATTGATTGGTTAATCTACAAGAGCTAAAGTCAAATAGGGGTTTGTATACTTTATTTATTTTTCTACCAGTGTTTAAATCAAATAAAAATCTTTTTAAAACTTCATCTAGTTTTTAAGTTTACTGAATTCTAAAGGATAGCCTATGCTATAAATGCAGAAAATCCACAGTCTAGTAATTACTATTCAGTAGGGGGCGGCAGAGACAAAATGCCGTGTATATACCTTTGATGAAATATTGTAAGTAGAAGTTTGAAATATCAATACAGAAATGACGTTTGCAGCGGAGATTCAGGCAACTTCTAGGTATATTCGGGTCCCTTACGGCGATACTGGCACCCGCGTGCAACGTGGGGTGCGTACAGCTCTTTGTTGCGGTTACATGAATAGGTGACCCTAATAAATGCTTAATTTTACGAGAACACTATTTCGTGCCTGCCGACTTTACGTATATTTTGAGGTTGTCGCGCAGCGCATATAAAGAGAACACGATGTTTCCCGATTTATATTTTAAAAGTACGTTGCTATCTGTATTACGTTTTAGGGTTTTTTTTTTCGTTTTCTTCCTCTCTCGCTTCGTTCCGCGTTCACATCATCATTGTACATTTCGTCCGGGTTGCGTGTGTATGTATGTTCGCGCGCGCGCGCGCGCGCGTGTGTGTGTGTGTATTTTTGTCGAGTGCCACTCGCATCATGCGCGGACATGATTCATGTGAGCAGAACGTGTAAAAGTGTGTTCTCCCTTTGTTAATCATTTTAAACGTTAGAGTTACAGTTTATTTATCGAATTTTCCTGTTTCGTTTTTCTATTCTTCCGTGATTATGGTTCGTCGCCTGACTTCTTATTTCTCTTTATACTATTCTCTTGTTTACATAAGTCACCAACACAGTGTATCATTTTTCACACCGAGATTCCTTTGTTTTTTTTTTTGTTTTTCGACAGCAAAATACTTGCCATTATTACCGTTAGTTGCCATAGTTCTCTCGGTTTTGTTTTTGCGGTGTAGCATATAAGGTAGACTGCATTGTTCAAAGGGTTTTCTTTACAGGAAAAAAATATATATATTATTAAAGTAATAAGTCATAATGAAATCAAATGTGCTAACGAAAGGAGGGAAAGAAAGAATGAAAGGAACCACGTGCCCGCAAAAACTAATACCACAACGTATTCTGTAAATATCAATTGGCCCCATTATATATATATATATATATCAATAAGTATATATACATATACACATTGATTATACTATCACTATAAAAAAAAATATACTATTACAAATTGTAAATTATATTTTTTATTTTTTTGCGTATCCTTGTTACATATATCGTGTTGCCGATATATCACTCTGTTTTTTTCGTTCGTTTCTCTTGTGACTTCGTTGTATTATTCGATCATTCCATCCCAGGAGCACCCGACACAACCTATTTCCTTATTCGTTTGTTAAACCAGAGATCTATTCTTTGTGTGTTCTTTCTTTTTTCTTTTCTTTTTTAATATAATTTGAGTATGACCAATATACAGCGATACGATCGATTATGCGAAACAAGACCGATATTTCTTAACTGTATCATGCCCTGTAGGTATACGATGTATAGTATGCTTCTTGTACTCGGAATAGAATTTTACGGTTAAGACTAATTGTAAATAAGCATGCAAAACTTGGATTTTCTTTCACACGTTTTTCCTTTCGACACAGGGGAATCGATAATTGTTCTGTACACCATATGGCCCTTAACCTTTGCGGTCCAAACAGTTCTCGCTTTACTCTTTTGGCCTTGCATAAATATTATATGATTCAACTACATTTTAATACATTGATTTCATAATATAGTGAACTTTTGAGATATTACAGGGACTGTAGGAGAGAGTAAAATTTTCGGAGGCGGAAATATATTGAGAGTCCCCGCCATGATAAGTTCTGCCGCGTCGTAGTTCCAGCCCCAGCGCCTACCCAAGAAAATTGAGTTTTCTTGGTAAACGACGGTAGTATGCGGTGTTCTTTCACGTAGCATCTTATTTACAGATGCGAGAACAATAATATTTAAATGCAAGTTTTACTGGAAATTTGATATTTCTAACATAATACCTTCTCATTCTCCGAAAAAGAATGAACAATAAACTCTTTATGCATCGTTCTCGAACCAGGTTCACTGTCGAATGGAATTCGTAATCGATGCTCTGTGGTACCACAATCCATCGATCATCCATTTTTCTGTTCCCACCATTCGGGTTCGTTTCTCTGTTTCATTCGCGAATAACCTTCAGCGTAAGTTACTTATGTATCCGATCGAATAGTTACGGTACTCTGTCGCAGGGAATTGTCAGCGGAGATATTTTAGTAATTCCAGTGTGCAGAAAGAGAAAAGAAATCCTTTTTCGCGTCGAGACAAGAGGGAACAAAAATGGCCGACACAGGTGGGAAGGAAAAGTATCCTTTCATTTTCTAGGCGAAACCGACGGACCGATACCTTAGACTCCGTAGCGCCTGTGTGCGTCTATTTAGCCAGATACCCTACACAGAGTGCAGCTATAGAAATGTACACGATGAGAGCAAAGTAGCGAGACACGAAGGAAAAGTCCAACCGGGAAAGGGGGATGCGGAGAGCATATATGCGCACACGATTCATTAAAAAGAAAAACCAAAAAAGAAATGGAAGAAATATCAAACTCTTGCACCTGCCAAATTTTATTGTTCATTCACGTAAAATATTCACGCTCGCGCGGCGACGATGACGACACTTGTACCAATAAAAAAGACAATGTATAATAGAAGCCCCCGTATTATTGAAATGTACACTCTACCCCCCCCCCTTCATATTATCAAGATGATGTATACTAGCCCTGAGTGAAGACTGGACCTGAGATTCGGATGAGGATCGAATCCGTTCTCACGTTCCTTATCACGTGAGGGGGGGGGGGGGGGGTGCAGCCAAGTTTATGTTTATCGGACGTGAAATCGTATTTTGGAAGGATTCCCTATATAATAGAAATCGTGAGAGGGATAAACCACCCGGGAACTTGTGTGTTAACGGCTTGGCTGACCGCGTGGTTTTCAACGGGGAAATTCTCTTTCTCGGCGTTTACTCATTCGTCACGATTATATACTCCTGACACCATTGATTGCAAAAAGCAATCATGAAAATTCAAAATGAACTACCGGGAGAGAGGAGTCGTACTTGAACGGAATATGTGGATGATCGAGAACACGCGAGTCAGTGTGTTTTGACGATACAGTGTACTCGACTGGTGTTTCTTCTTCCTCTTAATATAGTATAGGTAGTAGACCAGACTTCCGTTTGTGGCCAGCCAACGTGCGTTAACGAAACTAAACCAGTTCAGAAACCGAGCACTGTCTTGCAAAAACGCGCCCGGACGGTTAAGCGTTAATTACTTATAATAAATAGTAAGTAGTATATATGAATGTTAACATTTCATAGATACTGGACAAAAAATTAATATTTAAGGAGAAAACTTCTTGGGCATGATTGCACGAGACAAACTGTAAGGGTTTTCAAATGCGCTTCCTCTAAAAAGTATTCTCGTGCCATACAGACGAGAAGCATATTCGATTTCAGAGTCTTCTTGTTCTAACCCGTGACTCGCAGAGAACTTACGAGAAAGAAAAAATAAAATTGTGACTTGTGTATTCACCTTTGCGCACGCCTGTATCATAATGAAACGCACGAATTACTATGTGTCATAAATTCATTATATATATATATATATATTTTTTTTTATATATATATATTATATATAAATAACAGTAACGATTTAAGTACCTTACACGTGTAAGTCAGTATCCAGAGAATCCGAAAAAACTAGTTGCACCAAGTGCCATAGTCCGTAAAGTCACGGTACGTTCGAAATCAGGCTCGAGAGGGACACACCACACGTAACCGCCGTCGCGAAAGGATCTAGAGAGAGAGCAAAGAGACAGGGAGATAATCGTATGTATTAACGGAAGACGAAAAAAAAAAATAAATTAAGTCGAAACGCTCGGAACGTCAAACAGTTCGACCGTTCACAGTCGCGTGTAACCGTCCCGCGCTCTATTGTTCACAGAGAGCGCGCGAGAACAAAAAATATATGATTGGAGAACATCGGCGGTCGGTCGAAAAAAAAAATATGAGGGTAAAGTAGCTCCGTTTTAATTACGTTGGTCCACGTCCACGTGTCCCGCGATTTCCGGTGGGCCAGTTTCGCACATCTCGAACTACAGCGTGTTTCAGAACTGTTAACCAGACACCAATATGACAATATGACTGTAATGAAATTATTTTCCGCCGGTCCTGTTGCTCGTTTGTAAACCTGAACGGCCCCCTCCCCCTTCCCGTAAAACCATCCTAAAAGAAAACGAACCGTCGTACCGAGGGGAGAGATGAATCAGTGGGGAAAAGTGACAAAAACTACTCCCAGCATCCAGACAACCATTAATTGTACATTTCGCCGTGTTTGATTGTTTCTTCTTTTGTTGTTCGATTACACACACGTTAGTATGCGATTAGCATGTAGCCTCGGCTTACAAGAATCCGTGCTTTGCTTATTTTCTTGAAAGAGTGAGTGAACGAGAGAGAGAGAGAGAGCGAGAGAGGAAGAGAAAAAAAGGGGGTAAAACAGTGCAACGCCCATGGCCAAGGGATGTGCATAGAATTTGATGTGGTGCGTGTGATCTTTTTGTGCGAGAACATTATCAATAACCTTAAACGAAAAAAAATTAAGACAACAAAAAATTATATATATACTGTAGTAACGTCGCAATTGTATGTTGTAAACATTACTATTTCAAATATACTGTCATTATTAACAGAACAGAGTTTTGTCAGTCTATCCGCCGTGCTGCTAATGCTGCGATGCATTTACCCTGAAGGAGCAGACGAGGATTCTACGGGGTGTTCTTGAAATAGGCGGCCCTGTTCTTGGTCGACGTAACAAACACATTAGGGGTCGTATTCGAACGCGAGACTGATAAATTTTTCCCCTTTCGGTGTAATGTACCCATAAGACTGACTTTGTACGTGCAGTTTACGCGATACTTTGTCATCTCTAGGCTCACGGTAGTGTATGTATACGCCCTCCAAAGCCACCTATCGCAAGGAACCACTCTATCCCATTAAAGTTTCAGAGTACGGATAATTATTGACCAGAATCACTTATTTGCACTCATAGGACATAGAAGTATATATATCTAGACTGCGCGTCAGGGTAGGCTGGCGTCCGAACTTGAGAAAGAAACGGATACTACGGTTCTAATATAGCTGAGTCAACCTGTCAAAAACCCCCAGAAGATTTAAAAAGAAATGCCAAGTCCTCCGAAAGCTATCTACAAACCTATTTACCTCTTTCTAAACTTGGAACGGCCACTTTCAGGGAGACGCGCAGTGATGCGCAGTCTATATTTCTATATCTACGTCTGCACAGAAGTTTCCTGGGGTGACACCGGGACAATTCTAAGCAAGCTTCAAAGTAAGGACGTTCGATTCTGATTCGATTTTTTAGAATCGAGGGTCGATTCTTTTAGATTTTAGATAACACGGGTCACGTCATTGCCATACATAACGCATAAGTATCGGCCAAAGTATGAGACCAGACTTCATGATTGATAGGAAACAGTAACTTATTATTCTGTTATGATAAAATAAAAGTTACAGAATCAGTACATATACACTTCCCATCAGTTTTAATACCTTACCTTCATTAACTCTTTCTAGAATAATATGTTTCTCTTTCTTTAAATATCAGACCTAGTTCCATACTCTTCGCCGTTAGTGTATGTGTTATACATGACAATGATGTATAACTCAAGGAAATCAACCTTCTGAAGAATCGAATACTACCTTCAAAGTGTTCCATAACCCTAAAACAGAGGATCCAAGGGTATTCGTTGAAAGAATCCAATAATCATTGGGTTACTCGTTGATTAGATAATTCCAATGAAAATTTCTCAGATCGCATACTAAATTCCCGCCTCTAGAATCTCAGACACCATCGTCGTTCCTGAAATGAGAATATTCCAGTAATCCCTCTTCGGTTATTCTTCTCCCATCAGGAAGTAAAACGTCGCGTCGTCATAGGGTCAGAGAGGAGGAGTAGGGAGGGGTTTCACCTCCGTCGCGGAAGATAGTTTAATAGTTCACCGCGTCTCGCGACCCCTAACAATGAATAGCGTCTAGCAGCACGGCGAAGGAGTGAGCGAGAGCGCCGATAGAGGGTAGGACGAGACGAAACGAACGGTAAAGTCGTGAATGTTCGTCGCTGTTCGCCCGCTGCCGCTGCGCGGGTGGTCACGCGTGTGTGTATGTGTGCGTGCATGCATGCGCCGAGCCGCCTCTCGTTGCCCTACCACACACACACACAGAAAGAGAGATTTGCTTGGGAGGGGGAGCTATATATTGTGCGGGAATCGAGAGCGTCGAAACACGAAGCGAGATCAGACTGACTTCACGAAAATCGATCGGCCGCTCATCGTCGTCGTCGGGGTTAGCGACGCCTGGCAAAGCGTGTGTCCATTGGAACGACGCGGCGACGGCGACGGCGGCGTGGCGGCGGTTCCTCGCGAGAAACCATACCGGCGGTCGCGGTTCACAATCCTCGGGACTCTTTCCTCGACCCTCCAAATGTCGAGGGTGGCCTGGTGTCCATTAAGAAACGGGAACGTTCCTCTTAGTAGCTGGCTGAGCCGAGGGAAACGGTGGTGCGTGGTTATATGTAGTATTGGTCGCGAGAAGTTGATTCAGTGAGAAACTCAACGGTGATTCCTCCGCGGTCGCGGTTTGTGCGTGCATCGTCGTCGTGCCGTGGTGGCTGGATATTCAGACTCGGGAATAAAGGAGGCGTGAACGAACGACGGAAACGGTGGATACGGGAAAACGGGGTAGAGAAAGTGAAACCACGGAAAAGTTCGGGCGGAGAAACGCACGGTGCTAGCGCGGATAGAGAGAGATTCCTACGGCGTGACTAGCCCCATTGGCAGGTGCCCCCATATGAACCACGAGGAACCTCCCCCCTATGTATCGTCTGCTGTCCACTCCGTTATCGCCATTGTTTGCTGGTGGTTGCAAGCCGGCTAGGCCTTGTCGTGAAACGACAATAATTTTATAGAGAAGAGAACGTGTTTTCTTCGCACATACATATGACTATATGACCCAGTAAACCTAGATCGGCGGAACCCTCGTTCGACCGCATTTTTTCTTCTTTCCTATTTATCGGTTACAAGCGGAGCGGAACGGAGCGAATCGAATCGAATCGAATCGAATCGAAATCACGAATGGAACCTCTGTGTGTTTTTTTCTACGTCGCGACACTCGACGCCGCCGTGTGAAGAGAGGCTGTCGCGGAGCGTCGAATCGACGGAAGATTAAGTTCGCACATCACAGGTGGATCGTTGGTTCTCTCGGAGAAACAGTTGTGTTCTCGATGCACGCTGCGCGGTCCCGTGGAAACGACGAGCGATTTCCACGAAAGTCAGTCATCTCGCGCTAAGGAGAATTACTATACATCGGTGAGCGTGTCCTCCTGCACCCTATCCCTACCCCTTTGAACGGGGGTATCGTACGGAGGACGTCGCACGAGGACGAGGAGGAGGAGGGCTGGGACGAGGTGAAAGGAGGAGGAGGAGGAGGAGGCCGTCTACCTCTTGACGTGGAATGATAATAAAGGAGAGCCACAGGACAGGCCGGCGCGGGGCGACATTATGCAAGCTGCGGATTTGAACGCACCGAGCTCATCCCTCAGACTATTCCCGTTTGGGATGGCAATAGGAGCGCTTGCCGAGGTTGCGATCAAGCTCTTCGTCAGCGGTTACATACTCGCCGTGGTGGTCTATGTAAACGCGACCGGCAATTGGGATAAGGACGATGACTTAGGTACGTATCATTCGACGGGAGACTCGATATAAAAATTCTTCTATGCGCATTTTTTTTCTGCGATATTCCCCCCCCCCCTCTGTCAGTTTGCGTGGATATGCGTCTGACGAAACACGGACTGTAGTTTCAGATGGTTAAAGAGACTGTTGTACATGGTACGCAAGAATTAAGAAGCTAATAGTTAAACTCTTCAGACCTGACTTTCTTTCTTTTGAGAACAAGTTTTTTTCATGGAATTTTTTATTTGACGTACAAAAGGTACCGGTAAAAATAAAACGTGAAATCTCTTTGGAACAAACGTTAAAATTATTGTACATTATAATGTGCACTAATGGGTCTGAGAAGGTTAAGACATTCGTCCGAATAAAAGATTGTATCAACGTAAGTAGATAACGACGGAAACGTACGAATACATTGTGAACTAGTATGTATGTAGGCATCAGTCGTGCACATGTGTCTAATCAATGATGAAACAGATATTGTTAAATAGTTATTTGACTTGCGTGTACACTAGTCCATCTAAACGATAGACTTTATCTACTTAAAATAGTACAGATACCACCCGGGTAAAGGAGAGACTACCAATATATGTAGAGTAGGTATGTATACAAGCACTACAGAGTGTGATCATTGGTGATGATCCGACAAGTGTCCGACAAATGATATACCCATATCACTTAGGTAGTAGATGGAACATCACATGAAGCAGACTCTCTGATGAGTTGAATTGACCTACCGCGCACGCATTAGATCTCAAGTAGTCTGTACACGCATTGGTCCAATGCCTATCTACCTAACCGTAACCAAACCGTATACATATCCTCTCCAGTGAATATCAGGCTTTCTTGACATCGATTGCGAATAAGATGACGAATCTGCTGTACACAAGCCTGACCCGTGCATGCAACCTATCTATTTAAAGTAACTATGAACGTATCTGGGTCAATAGACAATTTAGCGATCGAATAACGATTCAGAGGCACATTTTAGATATTCCATCCGAATAGTTATCGAGTTTCCTATAGTAAGTACCAAGGCAGTCCTAACCAAGCACATGCAACTGTCTAGTTATGTTAACATTTACACGTCTTTATGATCGGTAGGAATCAGTATATCCAGTTTACTCGAAATTCTGGAAAATAGATCGTTCGACCGACGATGTACAGTAGATATTATCCGACAATATCGCGCTCTGTAGGTATAATTCTCTATTTCCAGTCGCAACATTCGATGTCAGTGCTGTTCTCGGGCAAACCGCTAGATTGCCTTGTGACATTGAACCGTCCACGCGGGAGGATCGCGTATATATGGTGCTTTGGTTCCGCGACGATGCGGTAAAACCGATTTACAGGTGACGATGAGACCACCTTTTGTTTTTTTTCTACGAAAATTTAACCAAAGACAATAAATGCTAAAGGTGATGGTCATCGGGTGGTTTCAGCTTCGACGTGCGGGGACGGGCATTCAACAAAGCCCTGAACTGGTCGGACAGCACCGTGCTCGGGCCGAGGGCTTACTTCGTGACCGTTACGAAACCTGCTGCCCTGTCCCTGGAGGCGGTTCAACTGGACGACGAGGGGATTTATCGGTGCAGGGTGGACTTCAAGAATTCACCAACGAAAAACTTTCAAGTTAATCTGACTGTAATCGGTACGATTTTTTTTCGTGTGTGAATTGAAAATTTAGAATTGAATGTATGTGATTTGAAAATTTTTCTCGAGAATGAATTTTGTTCGTTTCTGTTGATCAAGGTGTTTTTTCGACTTTCAGTTCCGCCACATCAGCTTTTGATCTACAACAGTTCCGGGGTGGAGGTAGAAAGTACCGCTGGACCGTTTCAAGTTGGCGTCGAGTTCGAACTCTCTTGCGAAGTCAGAGGAGGTAATTGCTCCCCCCCCCCTTTCTTCGATTATACTAACGGATAAAGGTTCGATCGTTGATGCTTTTTTAAGTACAATTCATGCTCGTTTGTCGCGACACAGGGAAACCCACGCCGGTGGTGAGTTGGTTGGTGAACGAAAAGGAGGTGGACAGTAGATTGGATGATATCGGTCGTCACATAGTCGTCAGTAAACTAAGGATACCTCAACTAAGGAGGGAGCACAGGAACACCACGTACAAATGCCGAGCCGCGAACACGGATCTTATACCGGCATTGGAGAAAACGATCCTGTTGGACGTTTATCGTGAGTAAAACGGAATTCGACGCCGCTTAAGGATTCTTCGAAACATTTTTAATAAAAACAAAAAAACAAAAACAAAAATACCTAATTCCAGTGAAACCGTTGTCGGTGAAAATCTTGTCAAAGCCAACGATCCTCGAGACCGAGAAGGACTACTCGATCGCTTGCGAGACGACGGGATCGCATCCTCGAGCTCGAATCACATGGATGGAGGGGAATGCTGTTTACCACAATGGAAAAGTAATAAATAATAAAGAAATTGTTCGCGGCGGTATAATCGCGAAGTCGAAATATTTTCTTAAATCCAGACTTTATTCTTGGAGGTGCTCGATGGTGGTAACGCATCAGTGGTATTGAGTACATTGATATTCTCGCCGATCCCGGACGACCACGGGAAAATCCTGAAATGTCGGGGAGAGAATCCAGCACTGCCAGATGCGTACTTAGAAGATTTTTTTCAATTGAACGTAGTTTGTGAGTACACACGACGCGACGTCTCGACCACGAGAAGACGCGCTTAGTTCGATGACGAGATCAAGCTCATGTTTTATCGTGGTTCGATTTTTGCAGTTCCACCGAAAGTACAATTACACTTGGGCAGCACTCTGAACGCGGATAAAATCAAGGAGGGCGACGATGTATACTTCGAGTGCAAGGTCCGGGCCAATCCGGAACATCATAAAATCACATGGAGACACAACGTAGGTTCAAACATGAATTTCATCCGGTGTGTGTATTCCTGTCCTCGAGGGACGCTCTCGTTTGATACGGTTAATGAATCTGCAGGACGCCGTGTTAACGCAGAACTATTCAGCCGGAATAATCATGAGCACCCAGAGCCTGGTGCTGCAGAAGATCGGTCGCAACAACGCCGGGAACTACACGTGTCTCGCGAGCAACGATCGTGGCGAGACCACCAGCCCTGCGGTTACATTGCGAGTACAGTGTAAGGCCGCTTGATACATTTTTTATGGATAATTATCGATCGAATCGGAGTAATTATTTTAATTCTCAATGTCACGCATGAACGTTAATTATTTAGATGTATGTCCGCGGAACGGTAGACGGTATCTGTTTAGAACAAATAATAGACCGATGAAATAGACAACAAGAGAAAATAATTTGCATACGAAACGGCCCCAACTAATTCTTTAAATGAACACGCAGTCGCCCCGGTGTGCAAAGCGAAAGACGTGACGGTAATCGGCGTGTCGCTGGAAGAGTCCGTGAAGGTGCGTTGCGAAGTGGACGCCGATCCGAACGAGGTGGAGTTCCTTTGGGAGCTTAACAACAGTGGGGAGAACTTCGAGGTCGCGCCGGCGAAATTCGACGGTAATAACGGAACGATGAGCGAGCTCGTTTACACGCCAGTGTCGGAAAGGAATTACGGTGCTTTGACGTGTTGGGGTAGAAACGTGATTGGGAAGCAGGAAGCGCCTTGCATCTACCAAATCATTCCTGCAGGTACAAAATAACGGAATACCTCATTCTAACGGATATATCAACCGGATTTTCATCACCGCCGATAATTGTATACATATGTCACCTTATCTGTTCACGTCAGTGAAACCAAATCCCCTGAACAACTGCACGATAAAGGCATCCCTGAATCAAAGTTCCGAGATCCTCGAGGTCGAATGCGTGCCAGGATACGACGGGGGGCTCAGGCAAGAATTCCGACTGGAAGCATACGAGGTCCACACCGGGAATCTACGGGTGAACGCGTCTAGCATATCTGCGGATGTTCCGTTGTTCCGTATTGCGGTGGCGGATCTGCTTCCAGCCACCCATTTTTATCTTGTCACGTACGCCGTGAACGCCAAGGGGAGAAGCGAAAGTAGTCTGCTGGAAGATATAATGTTGCGAGACTCTGAGAAACATACAGGTAATACGGACCATCGAATGACGGCACTGCTGTTCGCATCATGTATTATACAGTATGTCCGTCTTAAATGTACTCGTGCAATTATTTCTGTAAGTAGGAAAAATACGAAACAATGTTTCGGATGTAAGTTGTGTGATATCATGGGGGATATATCACGATGATAATTATTTAACCTTGAGATAACGCTGGAGAGTCCTGTGCTATTTACGGAAATAATCCCACGAATACACTTAAAACGGACAAACTGTATGTACGTATATCGTATTATTTACAATCCGAGTAGACGTACAGTTGACATACACGATTTTGTCTATAAACGCTTCGTCCAGTAATGTGTGATTTCCTAATTACTTAGGAAGCAACGATTAGAGCCGTTCGTGGTCGAGAGACAATATTCATACTTTTCTTTCTTCAGACAGCGGAGTGAGTATGGTACCTCTCATCCTACTTCTAATCGGTTGTCTGATGGCGTTCGGCGTCACCGTGCTCTCGGTAATGCTGATGATGTACCGACGCAGAGGCACGACGTCTCCGGTGCATATCGAGCCGTACATGAAACAACCGATAATCACGCCACCGGACTCGCGAAACAACTCGATGCTCGACGTCACGCACGGTGATCACACTTACTTCGTCGAGTATACGTTGAAACAGGTGACGGATTACGCGCTCAACAATCAACCGGACATCATTCAGTCGCCACAAGGTGTGTACCCCTTTTTACTCGGCAATTTATTACACTGTCCCGCTAAATATTAACTAACTGTAAGTAGTCATTTCAGACCAAGAGAAAATCAAACGCGAACCACAATTGTTTCTACCTGTCAGGCCGGATACCCTGTTCGCGCCGTACGACATTCATAAACAGGGGATTCAGACTAACAGATGCAGCGTAAGTGTTCTTCGATAAGTAAAACACAGCGAAAGTCTCAACGCGTCGAGTCCTACAAACTCTGTGAAAATAATGTTCATTAAATTTTCGTTTCGTTTAAACTTACAACACCGCGGGCTAAAACATTGTTATTCTTTCTCTCTGTTCACGGTTACAGTTAAACCCGTTCTCGGCGAAGTCATGGGAGCCCATCAGCTTCAAAGCTGACCGTAACTTAATGAAGGAGATCATTATCGCCAATTCTATACCTGGTCCAGAAAGTTGCGTGTAAAAGATGCCACTCGGAAAAGAGGAAGAACAAGCAAACACATATCAGAAGGACCGATTTCGAAGCCTAAACACAATCGTACTTGTTTACTGTTGCCGGTACACGGTGAACGGAGCAAAACGAAACAAACTCTGCAACTGGTCCTATCGTCGAGTTTTGGTGTTCGAAAAAAATCTCCTCGTGGATTGGAGAACGCGCTCCGGAGCCGGAAACGATCTAGGAATCCATCAAGACGACTAACTAGTTGCATACTAACTAAACGCTACACATGGTGTATTATTCCAAGTTTAATATATTTTGTGTCAAGTCTTAGAAGGTTTACTTATTCCAGCTGTATAACCCTACATGTATAGAATAGTAAGCATAGATCAATTGCCATCACGATGATTCCGTTTCTTTCTGCGGTTTTCCATAGAAATTAATGCGTAAAAAGGTTACTCAAAAGAAAAAAATAATTTTCCAATCTGAGGATATTTAGGAAGAGTCCTGAGAGAGTATATTTGTCAATTTGTACGGAAACTGTTGAATGTTTTAAACATTCTAAAGTGCAATGTGTGTTTTATTAATATTTCTTTGTATTTAAAACAATGTGTGTTTAGCGTGCGTATAACGGATAGAAGTGACGCAAGACTGGCCGTTGTTGCAGAGATATGCACGGAAATAAATTAGGTATACCAGAAACACGATCGCCATGATTGCGACGATCAGGACCATAATGCAAAGGCGTTGGCGAACTTTTCTTAAACGATACGCAACATTCGATTGATAATTTGAACTCGGACCATTCATAAAAAGGTTATGCGGCACGATAGATGATTGCTGGCTCATACTCATATGTCCTTCCGTGTTTTGTTCTCCGGTCATAAGAAGTTTCATGTGTTTTCGTTCCATCGGGCAGTATTCCGATTCCACTATGGAGGATATCGTGTACTGGGGAACAAAACTTTAGCTGCATTTCTCTCAGAGACTTTTCTCGAACATTCAAACAAAAAAACTTTTTTTTCGGATGATTTTTACTTGTCTATTGCAAGCTTCGTGCATTTGTTCACGAACCAACTGGATGAATTTACATTTCTCGTGTTTTAGGCTTCTGATGAACTCATCTTCGTCGTAGCTCTGCTCGTGCTGTTCCGTGTCGAAGTAGTCTCTACAGCACGTGTTTCCGTCGCATATCATTGTCCTTCTTGATCTCATGTACGATCTCTATTTTTAACCAAGTCAGATCGAATCTATTACAAGTGAAATGCTAACAAAAAAAAAATTGAACTACCATCCCATCTTGACACTTCGAATTTTCTTCTCTATGGTACTATTTCTCTATGAAATTTGAAAGTGAAAGTGACATGTACACATGTAATTCCATCTAATTTTAATACTACGGAAATTTTCGGTTGATTTTTTTAATAGGAACAGAAGCGTCATGTATCGTATTCCATTCTCCATACAAAACAGCATAAAAGTCTGTGACAGATCACTTTTTCGTTTCACCTACATAGATAACAGGAACATTTTTGCAGATCACGACGAACACTTTTTCAAGTTATTACCCACTGTTTCGACCGCAAAGGCGCGAAGACAATCCTTGCTTACGCAATTTCAACGCGCCAGAAAAGATACGGCACAAGCCAAAAAATTCCAAGAAGAAGCAGACGAAACAACTCGCGACGGAAAAAATTGATAATCTCGATTGTCCATGGTGTAAGAAAAAATGAGTACATGAATTAAAAAATATTCCGTTCGTGTTTAATTGTAAATTAATCTGAATATTTCGTCACTATGTACATTATTTTTTATATTCCAACAGGAAATACAATCAGTTACAGTGTTAAATGCATAAAGTAAATATGCTGTGGAAATAGAGAGAATATTATATATACATAGTTAAACCTAACCACTTATATACAGTTGTAGTTTTTATTAATTAACTTTTGGCTTCTTTTCTGGTGGTGGTTTCATGTCTTTTTTCTCAACTTTCACTTCTTGCTTAATCTCTATGGCTGGAAATGGAAGTAGAATTTTATTTCTACTTATGCTAGTTGATCAACAAGTAATTTCCAGTAAAATAAAAAAAAAGCTTACAAGATTCTATAGGTTGATGTACTGGCTTTGGAACAGGCAATGGGAATTTACGAGTAAGCTCAGCAAGTAACATATCCACTCTTTGACGTTGAAACAAAGAGCTGGGTTCCTCGCGAACAGGAGTTTCTTTCTTTGTTGCCAATGCTTTACCATTCTTGAAATCCCAATAGTAACCTTTACTAGGATGATACCGGGAACAAGAGCTAGCTTCTTCAAAAGCAGATTGTAGGTGATGTACTGTGGATAACTATAAATTACAGTTTATGAACTAACGTTTATAGCCAGTAGTATTAAGTTTTTCAGAATATTCATAATTCATAACTGATAAGTACCAATCTGGAGCTGACAACAGATGCTAAATCGGGTGCTTGATACACAACACCTGCAATGATATAATAATCGGCGAGCGGTGCTGCCAAAGTCGGAGAATGTCGATGTTGCTTCCTAATTACATATAAAATGGGTTCTTGGACATGTAGAAGAATATATTCCAGGCCAGTCATATTTCTAAATTTAAATGGTTCATTATTAACATCATTATTTCATAAATCTTTCGTAATCTAATTCAAAGGATACTTACTGTAATTGGTCAGGACTTAAACGCTGCATTTTAACAATCTCATTGTTACATGTTCTGTCATAAAACGGATTACTCCTTTCGGAAAAGTAATCCATTATGTTGTTTGGATTCAATACAGGAATCCATGCACTATCATGCCAAGAAAGTCCCAAAGGATTCTCTGATAATTTAACAAAATAAAGAGAACGAGGTTAGATGTAATAACAACAACAACTTCATTGTGTTAATACAATTTTTATAATAATAATTAAAGTTTGCATAATATTACCTGTCACGGGAGGTCTTCCTGGCAACATTTTGACTTGGAAAAATGTCTGTTTACGCTACGAAATAAACTTGTTATTGATAGTTACATTCAATATTTTGTATTAAACGCAATTTAAAATTAATATTAACATTAGTATTCATAAATATATTCCATATAAACAGCTTCAATATCATTATTTACTTTTAACGACGACAAAACATCGTAAAACTATAAGTATGTGACTAATGCAATTAAAACAAAACTTCACGGTAATAATCAGTGGTGATCAGTGGTGATCAGTGGTTCTCAATGACCTGAAAAATATTCCTTTACTCCGAAGCTCCGAAGCACCAACAAAACGAGATCATGTGTAAGAAAAATATGAACTTTGATTAATGATTTCATTTTATATTCTCAATCAAAAATACGTAAATATTATTTTAGTTTGGAAAGGATTTTTTACGATGCCACGGTTTATATTGGAAATAATGCTGTCACCGGTGTCACTATAATCAGAGACGACATTGACCAGCACTGCCGAAATAAAGAATGCAGAACAGTGCTCACATATAGAACAGAGGCTATTAAGAAAAATAGGTCAAATGCGAAAAAAGATACTCGCATCCAAAAGGGAATGGGTCATGGACAAGTTGAGATTGGATGCATCGCGTTCGCTAAAGAATTCATGCACAAGATCAAAGTCAAACGCGTTTTTGATGCCCAGAAAGAAATGGAATACGGAAAGAACAAAACTCTACTACGTAACAAAATTTTTAAAAGAAACTATCATCGCATTATGACAGATATTAGAAAATTTACGGAAACTAAAGTCGCGTAAAGGACTTAGGACTTTAGGACTTCACTTTTGCGAACTTTATTATGTAGATCGCCTCGTCACAATGGTAAACATGTAATATCCTTTATTCAAGTTTAATACCGTATATTTTTCATGAAGTACAGATAATTTGGGGAGTGTAAGAATACATTCGACAGTATATTCAACCGGAGCGTTATGCCCAATAATGTGTCGGGTGTGGTGAAAATTTTACATAACGGTGGGGATATGTTCAACAGAAATATCGTTCCTAGCTCAAGATGATACTAATCTGAAAGTTATTTCCGCACAAGATACATACAGGTAGAGATCACAGTGATCTTTAAACTTTCGTGTCAAGTTCTCGTCGTTTGTAAAGAAAAAAATTACGGTAAGGACATCTGCTACAAAGTATTTATTACACTTGTTGACGCGTGTTCATGTTACTTTCTATTTTTCGAAGTCTGTCAATGGCAGGTGTCGTGCGCCATCCCTATTTGGGATTGTTTAGAGTGCAGCGGCTATTTTCCGAGGATCTACACATTTCTTGGAAATAATTTTATTCATTTAACTCATATAAATTCTATATTCCTTTTTAATTTTTCATTACTGGATCGGCTTTTCATAAATATTTTCATATTTTATTGAACAAACTAATATATATTTATTAAATATATCATATTATTTTTCGTTTATTGTATATTTGCAGCAGTACCTATTATGACAGAAAATCACAAGGAATATTGTATAGTCCCTCTCCATCAACGACCAGACCTAACTCAAGACTGTTGCACATTACTCAATTCTGAATGGCCACGAAGTGATACTGCACGGTACATTACATTAATTTCTTTTGAAAGAAAAACTTATATTATAAATTCAATTTATGTGTTACATAAAATAGGTTAAAATCTCTGAATGTATCGTGCGATGAATTCCCTACATGTCTCATACTTATTGATAAAGAGGACAGAGTTCTTGGTCACTGTAAGATATCCTTAATACCCAGATTACGTCATAGTTGTCTCGTACAATCAGGTAAGCTTGCCTTGAAAAAAAGAAAGCAAATCTAGGAAGAAAAGAGAAGAAACAAAATGACAGTTTCCTTTTCCACATTTTAGTCATAATTGACTTCCAATGTAGATCTCAGGGACTTGGATCTAGATTGCTTCGTGGTGCAGAAGAATATGTTACAAAAAAAGGAATTAAAAATGTCTATTTAATAACCAAAGGCCAAGAAGTTTTTTACCTTAAAAATGGATACAAAACATGCGATCCATTTAAGGCATATGGAATTAATGATGTTGTGTATTCTACTGCAGCATTTACTAAAGCAAAGCTTAAAGAAAAGTCTATGCAATGTTCTGGCCCACCACCACCTCCAATGCCAAACTTTCAAATGCCAAAATTCTTTGATTTTAGCTCAATTGCTCACAGAACACATATGGTAAAAAAATTATCGTTATAACAGTAAAATAATGAAAAAAAATTCTTGCATCTACAAGACTCTTACATATTCCATGTGTAAATGTCGTAAAACGCATTATTTATTTATTTAGTAAATTATTTTTTTATTCACTCATACCACAGAAATATTTTTCATTCATCAAAACAGTCGTAAAATCTAGGTCCTATTCATTCCAATAATACACTTTTTCGAAAAATATATACCTACTTTGTCATATCAATGAAATCTTTTTTGTGAAAATTTGAATTCGTTCTTAATACCTTTACCCATCTTATTCATTTGTGGAAGTTACAAAAGAGTATGAAGTACTCAGTGGAACATTTTTAATTACCTACACTTCATTAATGAATTATTCAAAAATGTTTATTTGTGTATAATCATATTTCTAATTGTATCATGAAACAGTTGCAATGCCACAAACTTTCTTATAATGTTCTGATTGCTGAAGGCTTTCGATAAGGAAAGCACCTAAATCATGTTTGGATATAGCTCGACCAGGGGACACATCGTACTTTACTACATATTTTGAACTTGGTGCATCTGGAAACACAATTTTGTCATGTTGTATGATTAATTCAAATATATTTATAATATGGTACATACCTGCAATATGTGGTGGTAATACTGCAATCCAGTTCAAATCACTTTCTTTGAGGAGATCAAACATGCGTTGATGATCTGCATTTAAATCTTTAAAAATAGCAGGAACTGCTTCAAGTTCATAGAACAAAAATGCTGCCAGAAACAAAAAGTTATGTAGATATCTAAATAATATATTGACATACATTGGCATAAAAAAATTTTCCGAAGAAATCAATTACCAGATAAGCAAACAGACACTACATTTACATTATGTACTTTCATAGCATCTATTATATTTTTCATACCCTGGGATAATACAGTAGTTGGACCTAAAATATAAAACGTGAAAATACACAACTTAGAAAAGTTATATTTGAAAATCTGATACCTTTTGTAAAATATAGTACTTACTTAGGTCATTTCTTGTGCCTAGCACAACAACCACTGCATCTGTGTCACATACTGCATTAGAAACCTGTTCTAAATTGGTAACATTTCCAACAACTGTTTCTACTTTATTCTTTAAGTTTGATGGAACTTTTGTTTCATCCCTCACGAATACCCTTACATCTAGTCCTAAATTGTCAAATACAAAGTAAAAGTAAAATGATCTTATGCATGTGCTTTACATTTCACAGATTTTAACTGTTTTAAAACATCCGAGTTTGTCAATTATTGAATATAAATAATTTCTATCTTTTATAAATTAATGGAAGAATAAATAAATACACTACCCCTCTGCACTGCACTGGTTAAAGCGCATAATCCGGTATTTCCGGTAGCTCCAAATATCACTATTCGGCTCATGGTAATACGACTATTATAAGATTGATACAGTAATGTGTTATCAAATATGAAATAATACTTTACTCAAAGATGCTGTGTCATCTTTACGTAACATTTATGGTTGCTGTTCGAAGGAATTATACACAAGCGAGACAATAGGCATTCTCCTACTGGTTTCTGTTGATGATTTGTTTTCCCACCCCCACCACTAAATACGTGATTGAGTGAAATTGATACGATTAAGCTTCTGATAGCAGTTTCGTCGATAAAGCTACTATCGAGGCGGTACTTCATGTGTGTATCTATCAACTGTTTCTAAATATATACGTAATATTACTATATATTTACATATATACTATTTAGATTAAATACTTAAATAGGTTATGTTCTATGTAACATAGAACATAACCTATCGTAAGAAATTTTACCTGAAGTCTCCTTCCTATATATAGTAAAAATAAATTATACACAAGCACCATGTAGAATAAAACAACTTAAGCTTCTCTTAAATGCTATTTATTTTTTCTGAATTTCCAGTATAAGAATAAACACTGGTTTAAACATTTGAAGTAATTTATGGACACAGTATTTTAGAAAATATGTATGTATTTATGTATGTGCATATGTACATATATGTATATATAGGTATATTGAAATTGATATCAAATCTTGTTACATAGTTATACACTAGCCAGATTCGCTCGTATTTTCATGTTATGATAACAAATTCTAAGTCATTATATCAAATAACATTCAGCATTATTTATTCTATTAAATAAATTTTCTTTATTCCTTCATATCGTATTCAGTTTGATATAAAAAAGAGAATTATATAGAATGACTGCTCTGTCAACAAAAGTGTAATAATTTATAATTGACATTGTACAAACATAAGTAACATTTTTAGATAAAGTTAAAACTAACAATTCTTATAAACATTACCATTTCTTAAATTTTTCTGAACACTGGGCAGTTACTGTCCAAGTACTTGGTCTTTCATAACTTTAACTTAAAAATAGGACAGTTTCATGATATTTCTTCTGTGATAGAAATAAATAAATTGTATTAAATATAATATTCTGTTTTCACTGTACAGCACCAATTATAGACTACTATTTATACATAATGTATCTATGTAATTACACTGTTCAACACCTACAAATTTTTGCACTTTTCAATAAGCGTTTTTGATAAATCTTCATGGGCTGAATACGAATCTGCAAACCGTTTCTTTCCAGCACGTCTAGTTTTTGAAAAAATCCATTTTCAACAGTACTCAATGACGGCGGTCGCCTTGCTTGCCGCTCAGCATAACGGAAGCGCTAGGCGCGCACGGTCACCACTGTCGGCGCCGCGTATTTTGCTGAACTATTTCGCCTCCCTATTTAAAACAAAACAGATTTTGTAACTTTCCTTGCCACTTTCCTGAGCAGAAAGGTCTGCTCTATCGCATGCTGTGGTTAGATTTTCTCCTAGACCTTTAGTTTTTGAAATAAATTAAAGAATATCAGAAAAAAGTGGTGCGTTTTCGGTGTCCTTTTCACTTTAAACATTATTTAAACATATTTAGATGTCTATGATATAATAATAATTTATATAACTTTGTTCGGAAGAGTCCAGAGAATTTAGCTCGTGTCAAAAGAAATTGCATAACTATTACTGTAAAAGCACAACACAGTTCCAAAGTTGAAAATTTGCAATTTAAAAAAAAATTGATTTTTTCGAAAACCGGACGTGCTGGAAAGAAACAGTTTGCAGATTCGTATTCAGCTCATGAAGATCTATCAGATACACTTATTAGAGGTTACAAAAACGAAAAAAAGTTCAAATTTGTTGGACAGTGTTATTACTATGACTACAAAGTTTCTTTTTGTTTTTTCATAATTCATTTGATGATTATAACATGTTTCAGGATCGCCGTCGTTAATTACAGATAAAAAAATTCTATTACAACCATAAGAAACATATAATACAAACTTTTATATTTCTATCAAGCATAATAGGATGGAGGCATTGTCAGATCTTGCAAAAGAGTTAACTGTTCTTCTGTGAAGTGTTGCGTATACCCCTTTATGCCTCTCCATACATCATAATGTGTCCTTCTAAAATCATCCAATGTCTTCCTAATTGTTGTCTGCAAAAGGAATAATATACACAGTTACTTGATATTCATGCGTTTTAAGTTTGCTGTACGCTTACCGGTATCGGTTGCGGATCATTCATGTGAGGACTAAGGTATTCGAAGATTGAGGGTATATATTCTGGAATATCGTACGGATGAGCTTGAATGAATGCACACAGTCCCAGTACAGCTGCATGACGAATCCTTATAACATCAATTTTTCCCTTTTTCCCTGTTGCTTCCTTATTCTGACTTGAGTGTTCTTTCTTGTATAGTTTGGTTATAGCCTTCCTCTTAAACTCCTCCTGATCGATTGTAATTAAATTCATTACAAGATGTGATATCCGGTTATAAAAATGATCTTACCAGTAGGGACCACCGATGGAAGAATTTTTCTGTTGTATACAATTTCTTTCAACTATAATATACATACTATTCTTTTCGAAATTCTCCATAAGAAGTGGAGAGTGTACATAGTGACCTCGTAAATAGTTAAATTTGTTTAAGTATCAATCGAAATAACAGTAAGTCAGCTCTTGACTTAGAGATACCTCCATTGGACGTCTTTGATACAAGAATATCTTGGGACGGACAGAAGACACTTACCAACAAGTGTTCCGGTTCCGGTATGAATGTGCAATGTAACAATCCACTGAGAACTTGACCAGCGATTTTCCTAACCTCGAGACGTTCATCTTCCAACAAATATAGAACTGTATCTTTGACGGAATCGACCCATGCGGAATTACTTAACAATATACTCATATTATGGAATACAAATACTTGAAGAAATTCCAAGCAAGTAGATCTTGTCCACCATGAATTGTGTTTCGACATTTTTATTATTGCATCCAAAGCTGTTGGCATATCATGCGGTAGAGTGAATGCCTGTGCAAGCACTGCTAAAGTAGACGTACACAACTTCGTTAATTCTGTGTCTATGTCGCAATTTTCCAGTTGACATATAATTGGGAATATTTCATAAAATCCCGGCTGTAAACCATTCTGAGAACGAATTATAGTGTTCGCGATCCACTTGCAAACTGTCTTGAGCAATCGAATCGCCATTTCCCAATCCTCTACGTTCTTTTCCGAGTTCACTGAAGAATCATTGAACTTAACGTTTGCCACTTGTGCAGATAAAGATTGTTCGTCCATGCTGAGTACCGTGGTGTTTTCGGTCACAAGGGATTGCAATCTCGGTATTATTCTGTTTATTAAATCGTCTGTTCTCGGCGTCCATTGACTGTTCGAGGTACCAGGAAATCTTAAATTCGCATTGAACACCGTGACCAGAACGGAAGCTAATCTGTCTCTCACATTTTCGAATGGGCTCGCCAGTAATCTATCCTCTGTACGTTTTAGTAAACGTCTCAACAAGTGTGAAACACGCCACGATTGTTCGTCGAGAGCTACTTGCAGAATGAACAAACGTCCGCATTCGGCGAAAGACGACTCTGATTCAGCAAGACACGGTTCCTCCAATAGACATTCCAGTAGCCAATGATGTCTATTCGGATCTCTACGCTGTTGTGACTTGGCAAAGCACACGCCCCAGTCAATAACAGATTCTACCGTTATGTTAGCCAAGGCAAGCCTTACAATTGGTAACAAAGAATCCCACATTTCACGGACCATGTCGAATGGCCAGTGCTTCGAGCCTCGAATTATTCCGGCAATCATTTCTGCCGCGCATCTTTGACTACTTTCTTGTTTGTCCGTAACTAAATTATACAAATGCGGCAATAAGTGTTTCAAATACACTATTCCGTGGTTACGGAAAAGACCCTGGAAGAGAAGAAATCTGTAACAATTGAATTTATCTTTGCCCTTTTTCTCTTCAAGGCTAAAAAACCTTATAAGTTTCTCAATATTTCGCGGATCATTGAAAAAGTGATCCACTTCCTTCTCGTGTTCTGTTAAGTTTCGTACACTTGGATCTAGACACGGTTGCTCGGAGGACGGCGCGTATATTTCGATCTTCGTTGGCCACATGTAATATCCGACGTGCGTATTGTGAACGTATCTGGGTTCATCCCATTGCTCTGCAGTCAGAGGACGCGTTTCATAATTATATTGAAGCCAAACGTTGTCTGATCTTCCTCCTGGCACTAGTTTTTTTGACCGATCCGACAGAGTAGGAGGATCAATAAGTATCTTCGGATGTTTCCGTTTAAGTTGCTTTAAAATATACACGACTACTTTAATTGCAATTTTTCTCTCTTGCAGCGAATCGTGTATTAACGCCCCTAAAAAGTAACGCACCACTTTCACTGGATAGGTTTGAGTCGGATAGACCAAATCTCTGATAAAATTCATCGCCATTAATCGATGTCTCCAATGTAAATTCTTTTCCAGAAGAGCGTTTAACAGTTCGTCCACCAAGCCATTGTATGCGTCAAGATTAGATTGTTCAAGTTCTTTCGATGCTTTTAAACCTTCTCCTATTTCATTTTCCGTAGGCTTAGGGAGATTCGGTCGTGGTTCAGTTGTCCATAATTTCGATGCTATCGCTAGACACGTTTCCGGCACTTCGAATTTAATGGTTATCTTTAAAAAACGTTTATTTATTGTTTCCACTAAATTTTCCTTTAATCGAACCACAGACAGTTTCTCGGATGTTTTAGAAAGTACTATAGCTGGCCATAAAGATCTCAGCATTTTCCAATCGGATTTCATAATGATGGGCTCTTCTTGGGGACCAAACAGGATATACAAAACGCCCTATTGAAGAAAAAAAAAAAAAAAAAAAAAAAAAAAAAAAAAAAAAGACATTAATAATGAAAATTCTGACAAGAAATTATTGAATACCGTTAATTTGAATCATAAGTAATATTGCGTTCGTCTTGGCCGAAAGACGAAACTATGTGTGTATCGATTAGATTGTTAATACAACCTTGTACGCATCATGATGATCTTCCACATCCTTTCGTAATATATCAATCAATTGTGGAATAATAAGCGTGTAAGAGTAAGTAAACTCTTGTAAAGCACGAAATAGACTCCACTGAGCTTGCGATCTCACATTAGCGTATCTACTGGTTGATAACGTAAGAAGCTCAAATATAATCTTCTTGTGAGTTTCTGTTAAGTTGAAATATTGTGAAACTACACGCGTCTCATGTTGGATTTCAGCACGTTGAAGTACAAATGGCCTTATCAATCCTTTATTTCCTACTAATTTATCTTTCATCATTTTATGTACCATATGAAAGTGCTTGAGCTTCGCTTCGTAAGCATCGAACAAACGAATCTTTCCTATCAAAAGACTATTCCAAATCTAAAATAAAAATTTTCAATTCATTCAATTTACCGACAGATTTTAAGAAGACATTGCGTTAAAGCGAATACCTGTATTAAAACAAATAAACTTTTCGTGTCGTCTTCTGCATGCTTCAATATTACTTTCTGTAAATTGTCCATAAGTCTTACGATATGACGTCTCACATTGCTACCGTCTGGCATTAATATTTCTTCATGCATACCGAGCGTTGGCATAAAAGGCATCAATTTCAAACACGATTTCATTAAAACCAACGGTTCCTCTTTCCATACTGGCAGAACTGACTCGCAAGCTTGAATAATACTGTTTACAATATTTAAGCTAGTCAGCAGTTCGTCCCTAAAATTATACCGTTCATGTAACATCCAACTGTAACTATATGCGGTCCAATAAAAGACGAGAAATAATGTGAGAGTAATGACAAACCTCGACAACGAACACCAGTCTTCGCAGTATTTCTGTAATTTGTTTAGTTCAGGGGATAAATACTTAAAGAACATTCGATTTAATGCAGTCATTTCTTCTTTTCCAGGTATGTACCACTTAACTTTCAAGGAATTGATATCTAGACTCTGACCCCAGTACAAGTCTTCGGTAGACTCAAATTCGTATGGCGTCATAGTGGCTAACGAATGCAGAACAGTTTTCAATAACATGCAAGCTAAATTGTTTCCTTCTCTTGACTTTAAGACTAGTACACGATCAAGAACGGTAATCAAAAGATCGATGTATGGCAGCAAATTGTTCCCTGGTGTACCAACAACAGCAGATAAGAGCAGCATCGCGTACAAAAGGCGACCGTCCAAATTTTCTTCTATAACAATGTCGCTGCTTTCGCCTGTGATCTCTAAGATAGTATCCGAAAGCAGAGGTAACAATGAACGCAGTGTTTTCTTGCCGTTTACGCGAGCGAATATTCTACATAACACGGCAGCCAATTGTCCGGCGACTTTCGTTTCAAGAATACGTTCGGTTATAAAGGTGCGCAGCTTGTGTAAAGCACTCTCGAAGATTTTATCGTTGGTCTGAACTAATAAACTTGTGCAGACATCCCTGAGCAGAGTTTCAGTAACTTTTTCCAATTTGCTTTTTCCACTGCCAGCAGTGCTCTCCAGTCGAACCGATTCTAAGGAACTAGAATCTATGATGTAGAATACTCTGTCAAAAAATTGTAAAACGAAATCTTCGTATTTCGATGCTGTCTCGTCGTATATTCTTCTTTCTTCTTCGTCCGTTATTGTGGAAAGTTTCGACGGATCCATAATGAATATATGAGTAGCGTAAACTGAAATAAGGCGAAAAGCAACAAAACACCTCTCCGTATCGCTTGGATCAATGCCAGGTAGAAGCAGAAATAGTAATGGTAAAATATGCGCTGGTCCTTCAGGATATGTGTATCCTAAAATAAAAATGTAATAGACAAATTGACTCGGAATTTTTAATATATTGCTATTAATTTTCCTGATTCATACCTTTATTAACGTTTCTAGATCCTTGTGCCATTGGCCTTGCTATAGCTGCCATGTAACTCATTGCAGCATTCAGTTTGTATGACTCTATTGTAAACGAGTCCAGCGTAGAAGATATTTTCTCCAAAACGTCTGGAATAACTAAGCTAGGTCTCATAGCAGAAAGATGTTCCAATGCTAGAGCAGCATTGTTGACACCTATCTTGTTGAACATAGCTGTCATAGTTATTGGAATCATGCTCTTGACAAATGCATCGACATCGCTATCGGTTAATTTGTACTCATCTGGAACAGGTGTTTCCCATGTTGGCTTAGGGTATCGTTCCCTGGAACGATAATAAAACGTTAAAACTTGTAGAACATTATTATAGAAACGCGCGCAAAAAAATAAAAAATGGTATAGCAGTTACTTGTGTAAACGTGTGATAAAATAATATGGAAGTTTTATAAGAAGTTCCTTCAACTTGTCTAGCCACCAACCCGTATTGGCTGGATGAAAATACGTTTCTATAGTTTTCAAGAATTTCTCAAGATACATTTGCGCACTTGAACCGTGTCCCTGGAATTATTAAATAAAAACATGAAATCACATTTAATAGGAATATATCCGGCTACTTAAATAGATCTTTCATTTGTAATAAACTTTTACCAGAACTGATGCTATCCATATGGACATGGGACATGTCTCTATTTTATGATATTTACGTCTTTGCGTTTGATTGTAAGTTACTGGTAGCCTCAAACATTTCATAAATCTAGTGAACATTAACGGTATATGCGGTTCCCAATCGATGTATCCAATGTTATGAGAAGCTAATCTCGCCATTAAGTACATCATGCGATTTTCCCACTCTGGCGCGTTATGACAAACATTCCATAAAGACATAAATTCATCGAACCATAACTCGTGTCCAATCGAATGATATTTAGGAGGTAATTGTACTGGTAAGAACCATTCTAATGTTTCCATATTCACAGACATCAGTGTGCCATCAAGAGGGCAAAATGTGGGTCTCAACTTATCTAATATCTCCTGTGTGGCACTCACCTATCATAATAGATTAATTCTCAATCCTTTCCACAGATTTATTCGAAAAGAAAATAATCACTTACAGGAAAATAGACTTTCACCGCATGTACAAGCAGATTTAGTGTGTCTCTTAACAATGCAGAATAACGATACATGCCCAAGGAAGTTTTTATCTTTGATTGTACATGGTCGGTTAAGTTATAAATAGGTTTCCACGGTAGTTGTAGTTCTTCCGGAGATATTAATCCTTTCTTCCTAGTAACATTAGAATGACAATATTATAAACATTAGACCATCAATACTAAGACCATTATAAAACAGATAAAATCTATATAACAATACTTACTTTAATAGTAAAAGTAATGTCATACTGTATCCACTGATTAAAAATGGGTCTAGATCTGGAATTGTAACTAATTCGTATATTAATTTTATTAAGTAAATGTGATCTTCTTTACTGAACTTCAAGCCATATATCTTTAAGTAGCTAGAACAGATACAGACATATTTTATATATTAATCTTCTTATTGAATTTTCACGAAACTAAACAAGATCATTTATGCTTTATTTTACATTTATTATTGAAATAGGAATTTACCATACCTATTAATATAAATCTAAATAGTAATGATTTAGACTATGGACATCGTGTCTTTATAGCACACATATTTGTTTAAAACACGATACATTAGAAAATTTATTAAAGTTTCTATTTCATTTGAAACCTCATAGGATTTCTTAGTAGATTAAGCAAATTCTATTTCATTCCAGTTCTTCTATGTAGTACATTACTTCATAACAATCGATACTTGCCCAAACATCCGTAGTATAATAATGATTCTATATACATATGAATGACGCGTTCGATTTTTTTTGTTTTAAATGTATCTAAGTAAATGGTTTATGGAATATGAACTTACTCGCATAACCTAGTGAGCCCAAGAACACAACCAGGTTGCATTTCACGCAACATAACAGCCCGTCCTAAATTTGCTTTGATTTCGGCAAATAAAGCCTGTGATTCCGATTCTAAATCGTTCGCATAAGGTAACAACTTGTTGTATATAAGTTCCTTTTGATAATAAGTCTTGACAGCTCTGCTCGTTATATCCATGGTTTCTGTGTCCTTTAAACTGGTGTCACAATTCTCGTCCATGATTACTCGAAGTGTAATATTGTCACAATCGAGTGGTACAGGTTAAGTGAATCTATCCGATGTATCCCACGAAAGAGCGAGCAACACAATGGGAAATCATAGACGTGTCGAGTCAGTGCGAGTCAGCAACAACTTGCGTATATTCTCTTCATTTTTATCGAGTCATGTTTTGTATTCCAGTGGCCATGTTTGATATGTTAACTTCGTAAAGATCGGAGAGAAACAATCATTCTCGGTATATTTCCTTATCGAACTAGCAAAATATCGATTGCTGTTACCAATATCGATGTTTGTCACAGGTGTTCCAAAATTGTATACATATTAGAGATGGCGTGAACTGCTACTTGTGAATCACTCGTGATTCGATCACGTTCGTTCCCAATCACGATGATTTTTCACAGTGATTCGTGATTTCCCGTGATCGTTTCTTATTGGTGGAGAAACCTAACAGTTCTTTACACGCGACACATAATCTGTATATTTTATATTTTATATTAACGACATCAAAACAAAAATTCGAGTTATATCGTATAAAGTGAAAGAATAATTAGAAACAATGAGGAATAATGAATAAATTAATGATTATAAATTATAATCTACATGTTACCTAGCAAATCATTCTTTTAGAATTTCTTGTTTTTTCTACTGATTTTTACAAACACAGTAATGTAATTCATCGTAAAATCATATTGAATACGTTTTTCTGTTTAAAGATTAACGACTTACGATTGCAGTGAGCAAATTCACTCAAGATAAAAAAACTTATTCAATATGATTTTACGATGAATTACATTACTATTTGTGTTTGTCAAAATCAGTACAAAAAACAAGAAATTCTAAAAGAATGATTTGCTAGGTAACATGTAGATTATAATTTATAATCATTAATTTATTCATTATTCTTCATTGTTTCTAATTATTCCTTCACTTTACAAAATATAACTCGAATTTTGTTTTGATGTCGTTAATATAAAATATACAGATTATGTGTCGCGTATAAAGAACTGTTACGTTTCTCCACCAATCAGAAACGATCACGAAAAATCACGAATCACTGTGAAAAATCATCGTGATTGGGAACGAACGTGATCCAATCACGAGTGATTTACAAGTAGCAGTTCACGCCATCTCTAATGATAGCACTGCTTCATGTGATACGCTTCTCGTTTAGTTCACATTTGGACAGCTCTTACACCGTTGTACTGGTAACTTTCGTCTAGATAAAGCGCTTAATTTATAGCTGAAAGAACGTAGATTAATCTCCTGTCATTTTCAATAAAAATAAATATCCAGAACACTGTTAAAATCGCATTTAATCGTCGAATACCACTATATTTTTGACCGGTGGCGCCACCCGTGGCAATTCTCTCAAATGGCTAGCCAAATCATACCGACAGGTGAGTGAAAATTCTTAGTGACGAAAAAATGCGGATATCTCAATAATTAGACGCTTAAAATGACTGCAATTAGTCTCAACTTACTCCTTACGATCCCGTGCATCGACTCAATACCGAGAACCCCATAATTGGAAGAATTATTTCTGTCAACACTAGATATAATGTATCTACTCAATTCAAATTATACACACGGGGTCTCTTACGTATGCTTCGGGGGTTCTATGACCTCAGTTTCTCACCCACGCAGGGTCTACTGTGCATGATCCAGGGGTTCTATGACCCCTCTTTTTTATACCCGCGGGGTCTCTTGCGCATGCTCCGGGGGTTCCAGGACGCCTCTCTCCAAGCTACATACTTACCAAGCTCATACCACTTGGTATTGAGAATTACTGAAATTTATGCCAAATTAACATTCGATTTATCATTTATTTCAATCCTTGAAATAAACTTACCAAGTGGTAGGAGGACTTTCCCCAACGTAATTTTTTCCCCTAGCGGAAGGTGTTTGCTAGCATATGCTGGTGTCATGGTGTTTGCTCGTCAGGGTACATTACATAAAAATAAGATAATATCACTATTGTGTTTATATTATTAATAAAATACGTAACTAAAGAAACTAGTTCATTAAGTTAATGTCAAGTATGAGAAGATTAGTACTTTTCGGTTGAAGAAACAATATTAATAATTGAGGCACCTAACCTTACACGTGTTTTTATTGACATGATTATGTGTACGAGATATGATGAATGTAATTTTACGATGTAATAAATTATATATTAACATCTTACACTAGGTATTGAAATAACTTTATAAAATTGCTATAAACACATATGATGGAAAAGGCTGTTATACGTTTGATAAGTAATTCAATAATGTTGCATAAATGGGTATGTCTATCAAGCTGTGCAGTAAAATATTGTACATCACAAAACACTGCAAATCTTCTAGAAGGTAATAATTAAGTATGATTTAATAAGACTTCTACATAATAATTTCTGAAATGTTTTTTCTTTTCAGATATTCCAACATGCAAGGAAATAAAATATCAGAAAGAAAATTTAAAGAAGTATGTTGATTCTTTTAGTTCTGACAATAATACTAAAGACATGGTTACAAGTAATTTACAGCCAAATCATTATGCTGGAATAACTAAACTATTAAAATATTTGAATGAATTCTACGGAGTAACAAATAAAAATTTATGTTACGAGGACATAAAGACGTCTAAGAAATTTGTAGAAATGTGTACATTAATACAACAAAATGCAAGGAACTTAGAAACCTTTGATATTATATATGCCTTAAAAGTTCTATTTTCTATGAATGTTCCAAGTGACACTGCAGTAGTTCAGACATTACTTCAGCTGACAAGAGTTTTAATAAACACATTAACAATATCTCAAATATTATATTTATATCACACTTTGAAAGTCCACAATGAAACACCTTTGGCAAAAGCTCTACTATATGCCCTGCATAAAGTTTCTCATATGCAAATACATGTTGAACTCAACAGAGATGACATATATAGGACAATATCGGTTCTCAAATTTGCATGTAATACAAATAATATACAAGCAATTAGACATACTCTTAATATTTTGTCTAGAAACCAAGAGAGCCTAAATTTAAATGATTCCATCTCTGTTTTGTATGCATTGTTCCTTATACCTGAACTAACAAATTCTTATAGAAGGCTTCTAGATCAAGTGATGAATGAAATAATGAACAATCATAGCATGTTAAAATTTAATGCAATAAGTTTTTTATTGGCTATAATCACCATGAAAATTTCTGAAAAGTAAGTATTCAATCATTTGCATTATATGTTACGTGTTACCCATTTACAGATTTATAGTGTACATCGCTGTATTTCTTTTTTTCTTCCCAGGGGGCTTAAAGAGTTTTACAATAAACAACTGATAAATTTATTATGCCAAGATTGTATCGATAAAAATGTAAATGTTTCTGATGGTATCAAAATCTTGAAGCGTTTAAACAAAATAGGATTTAGTAATATACCGTTATTAGATTTTTTGACAGAGAAGTGTACAGAAGATTCGAATATATTAAAAACTTGCTCACACCAAACAATATTTCACTTTATAAGAGCTCTGGGCATCGCTAATTACAAACCACAACACTGGTTTACAGTACAATCAATTATAGTAAATTCCTTTCTCAATCAGAATCTGCCAATCGGTTATGTGGCAAAGGTCACTTTTTATTTACTTTCACTGGGTTGCTATGATGAGCAACTACTTGAAAATATATTTACGTTGTATTATTGTAACCACAGTCATGTGAAAGATGTAAGGACATTGAACAACATTTTACAGTTACATCAGTGTGTTAAAAGCCTTTATCCCTGCTATGATGGGATCACATTGAGTAAAAATATAATTGACGCTCTGTTAAGTCAGACGGACCGAAAAATAGTCTCATTTTCGTTAGCTGATCACTTAGAAGAAATACTAGGAGGTAATAGATACGTGAAAAGTAATTTGAGATCGAAACTTGGACATCATGTTGGTACGAACTGAATGACTATCTTTCATACAAAATGATTCAGCACAATTAACTATATTAATAGATTTTATAATTTTATTATTTCAGAAGCCATTGTTGTAATACAGCCAGATGGTTCTCCTATGGCTATTAATGACTATCAGGATGATATTACGTATATTGAAGATTTAGTGTCTCCACCAGACTTTCATAAGTGAGAAGCTTTACACGTGTTAATAAAACTTTTATACACACGGTCTGTAATACGTATAAATTTTATGTACTCTTTACAGGATACTTTTTCTACTTACTACAAAAACATCATATTCTAGGAATTTAGAAATACCATCAAGTACATTGCAGATACTTGTCAACTCATTAGAAACATTAATAAAATGCAACGTTATCTGTATAAATGTAGATAAATTGAACACAATGTCCATAGACAAACAGAAATTGCATGTTGCAGATCTTATAAAATTAAAATCTCTCTATCATAAATAAAATAATAATTTATAAACATGTGGAAAATTTATATGAATAAAGAAAAATTTTACAGAATATCTTATTCTCATTTACTACTTATAATACTGGTAAATGTATCTAACAGAATTGTTTCAAATTATCGTGGCCTACCTTGAACACTTTTTAAAGATAGAAATTGTAACTTAAATCAAAGTAACTAATAAATGTTACCGATACTTCCGATGAAATTGGTTTTTTTTTAGGTCAATGAAAAATCGGGATTCTGTGTATAAAATAAATGTTTATAAATTGTACATCAGTGTAACAATTTATTTATACGAAAATATTTATAACATCAACAATAAAGTCATGATTTCGGCTATTATGTATTTTATACATATTTCTACAAAATATTTATTATACCATAATGATAAATGAAATTTTTCGTATGATATTAATTTTAATGCCTGAAGGTGAGAGTATTGTTGTATAAACATATGATTAACATATACAGAAGGCAATATCTATAAACATAAAAATAAGGTAAAAAGTTTATGTCAGAATCTTCTGTCATGATTGATGATTTCAACAAAATATATATTATGCATTGATGTATGTTATTGTTATTGTAAAAGAGGTACATTTGAATAGACACACAAACAATGATTTTAAACATAAAAAGAGACCACGTATTCTCAACAGAATAATTAAAGATGTTAAATAGCACCAACTAGCACCGTTTCCAAATAAAAAAAAAATAATTCTTAATATCACTGGTTTAAGCCAAACAATTTTAAAGCATTGAAAGCAGTAGCTACGGCAACTTCTTCTGGTGTGATTTGCATGAATGCTGCTACCATTTCCACTATTGCTGGTAAGGCACATGGTTCATTACGTTGAAAAGTACAATAACGATGAAGAAACGTCATAGATCGTTCGGTGAGAGCATCTTTAACATGTACAGGTAGCTTACTGGCTCTAGTATTAGGATACATGAATGGAGCATCTGTTTCTACTAATATTCTATCTAGAGGTGCGAGTCCTCTTTCGAGTAATTGCCTTATTCCACTATCGGATTTATCTTTACACAAATATCCCGTGATTCCTAAATAAAAACCATTATTTAAATACAATTGTGCTTCTTCTGCAGTTCCAATAAATGAATGAATTAAAATTGGTGGTAAACAATTCTCATAATGCTTTAGAACTTCTAAGACATCTGCCTGAGCTCCTCTTTCATGTATTATTAATGGTTTGTTTAATAGACATGCAAGTTTTACTTGTTTATGGAACACAGCACGTTGTGTTTCCGGATCAGAAAAGTCACGACTGTAATCTAAACCACATTCTCCTATTGCTACACATTCTGGATTTCTAGCTATACTCTCGAGTTCATGCGAAGTGTCTGGATTTTCCCATGACTTTGCATCATGAGGATGTACACCAGCAGTAGAATAAAGGGTACCAGGATATATTCGAGTTAATCTTAATGCTTCTTTACTAGACCGAATACTTGCACCTGTTACCATAATTTTCTGTACACCGGCATCTTTTGCTCTCTGAACTACACTATCTAAATCTCTGCAATATTTTTTATTCGTGAGGTTGGCACCGACATCAACTATGATATAATTTTCATAACACTGTGTCATAGCTGAGGAAGCTGCTTTTTCCTCTGTATTCGATGCAGTAGCATTTTCAGCCATTCCTCAATCTTTAATTACAATATCTGAAATAAGATAAAAATAGCAATTGTTATATTTGCTACTTTTTATACAAGAAGAAACACAAAAATATCCTAAATATATAAATATAAGCATAGAAATATTACAGTATATATTGTAATTTTAAAAGTACTTATCAAAGTTTTACCATAATTAAATCACTAATTAATTTCTCCTTATCCAACATATGTTACATACTGATGTGTTTATACATATATGTATAAATAGATGACAGTACAAACATAAAAAATATGTAAATATATAATACGCGACTATGTTACTTAACCTATATCAATAAAAAGAAATGAATGCATTATAAAAAAGGAGGAAACGTATGAACATTTATAAGTCTCTGCAATAACTATCGTATTTAATAAAGACATTGTATAGGGGACACTAACGATAAAGTGCAAAATGCATCTGTTGCCAACCAGTTGATATTATATATTTTGTCAGCATCCAAGTTGTCGCAACAATTGCAATGATTGTACGTTCTATTTTCTGTGAACGTATAATCGAACAAATTGAAGCTTTTCTGTTTAAAAATTTATTAGCTTTATATAATTCGAAACACTACCGTACACACATATTAATGTCTAAAAGTACAAGAGAGATGAAGAGAGAAATGAACAATGAACACAGAAAACATGTATTATATACACTACACTGTTGCACGTGCACTGCGCTTATCATATAGGTATGTGCATAGGTGTATGTATTGATATGTATGTATGTGTACGATTGAATCGCGAAATGCAAACAGTGCTCATCGCACACAATAACGTTTTTTTATTCATTTATGAAAAGGAAGTTTTTTGTAATACACGTTATAACTGAGTATATAATTATTGATTGAAGATTATACATTTACATCTTTATAATTGAGAATATAAGTGTTTATTTTATTTAAAAATTACAATCTACAGTATACTGTACATAAATACACATGTATATGTATATAAACATAAGTTGAAGACTTAAAACATTTAAAGGAAATATTTAGAATTAGAAACTAATAATTTTGATGTTTATTAAAGGTGATTCCAAGAAAGGATATAGCCTACAAATTTTATCCTTTCAAAATAAGCGGGAAATATAATTATGATGAAGGTATTATATTTATTTATATGTTAATAATGTAATTCTTCTAGCATATCAATGTAAAGTACCTATAAATATGAATTCGTGAACTTATAATGTATAAATTGCGATTTATTTATATGCATTTATAGAACCCATGATTATTTAATAGTCAGTATATTTAGTAGGGCGTATAATACAGTTTAATGTGATTTCCATTTGGTTTAAAATCTAGTGGAACCCTTAATACAATAAATAAATCTCTCTTTAATTCCAGTCTCTGTCAATTAATTTATAAAAATATGTATTTACAAAAACATCCATACTTTATTTAATTAGTAATGAATATTATCTGGTGTTATCCATACCAGATAGGTCACAGTTTTGATACAAGTGTTACTGTTAATAGTTTTCTAAGTATCTAATACTTTTGCACAGAAAAGAAAAACAAGACGTCAGCTTTTAGCAGAAAAAGAAGCCACAGCCAGACAATTAGTCGAAAAAGCAAATGCTACAATAAATCCTTTAGAATCTTTAACATCTTTTCACAAATATGTGACAAAAGACAATCAGATCGTTCAACTTTCCTGTATGAGGTCAGGAGATGCAACACCTGAATGCTTATCTTGGATATTTAATATCTTGGAGCGTAATATGAAAACCATGTATGAGCAATGCGACTGGGGTTGGGATCCAATTTCAAAGAAACAAGAATTAACAGAACCAGCAGCCTGGTACTTAGTAGCTTCCTCGAACAACAAGTTTCTTGGATTTTCTCACTTTCGATTTGACATAGAACATAGGGAAGAAGTGTTATATTGGTAGGTTGATTTTAATATACATCTTTTGTATAAAACTGTAACAAATAAACCAGTACATCTTTTTCTTCTTTATATCCAGCTATGAAATACAGTTGGAACCAATAGTAAGGCGGAAAGGACTTGGCCAATTTATGATGTCAGTTCTTGAGTTTATGGCATTACAGAACAAGATGCAAAAAGTAATGCTAACTGTGTTTAAGCATAATCCGTCGGCTATGCAGTTTTTTTATTCCCTTGGGTAATTATCATTTCTTTATCAGTATATAACACTTTAATAAATGTGGTAAGAATATTGTTCGCATAATTCCACTTTTATCACAAGATTTTTAATGTTTTTTTTTAATACAATATATGTACACAACAAACGTAAAAAGTTATAATTTCAAAAGTATTAGTACGACTAGTATGAAAGTGTATTCTTACAGTTACACTAATGTCTCGATGAGTGCTACGTACTCGGGTTCATTTCGGAGCACACTCGTTGCAAGGTGAAATAAGTTTCAACTCCTCATAAATTTCATTTCTGCCCGAAACCGAGCCTCTGCTTAGCTTCTGTTTACTCTGTTTTGATTGGTTCCACAGGGGGATTGTCCCAGTGGTGGGAACAATGCTGTCGCATTCATCGAGGAATCATTGTACATATATATCTAATGTCAGTCACCATGCCATTGATCCCAACTACATATCTCTTGCAACAAAAAATATCTTTTGTTTTATTGTTGTCATATTTTTATGATATAAATACTGAATAATATATAAATAAATGAAAGTAAGAGGAGAAAATATATCGATAAAGTTCTCTTTAGCCAATTATGAAGTTTGTATATTATGAGTTATATATTTATTCAGGAAATTGTAATTAAATGATCACTATTAAATGTACACAGAAATGGCATGGTGTTACTATAGCAAATTTATAATTTCATTATTCGGCTCACTTATTTAGATTTAATTCGATAAATATCATTAAAACGTTAGGCAGTAAAAATTGTTGACTATAGTAAATCCACTGTACAAAGCATATAGCATATATTTAATTATGTCGAAGTAAATACGTTTAGATTTGTTCGTGTCGTAGATAATATTATTTCACTTAATACTGTTGCAGTTATAAGCTGGATAAAATCAGTCCACCGGTATCGGATCTGTCGCATTACGTTATCGTGAGTAAGGCCGTTGATAGTGGATCGGTGAGCAAGGAAAAGAAATAATGTTTGTACTGAACTATATAAAAATAAAGGTCTAAGTTGTCCTTTAACTTACGATTGTGTTTTGTGAAACAAAATCGATAATATTTGGTGCGGGCATAAATTAACGATTGGAGATTTCAATGATGGTCCTACGTTATGGAATGTAAGAGGAGCTTTGCTAATGATCCAGTCGTCTATATAATTGAAGAACTTCGTTAAATCAATTTCTCCAGATTCAGAGACGTTGAAGTAGCGTTGATATGAGTTGTCGTTCCAGCACATATCTAACGCGGCTTTGTGTAGAACCATTCCAATCCCTTTACCGGCTCCATCCGGTATAGGGAACACTCTAAAACTAACGACACTTAAATCTACAGGAAGATCGTGACGAAGCGGTGAGAAGTACGCGTTCAAGTCAAAAGGTAAAACGTTAGGACGATGCATCGCGATGATCGGATGTAACAGCTCTTCTGAAGCTAGATGACCGTACAGCGATAGTAATCCTGCTGGATGATTAGTTGACGGTGATGGAGATGGACAGGGTGATCTTCTTTTTTCAAGGACAAACATAAACCAATGATTTGTTAATAGATTGTCAGTCACACCCTGACCCAATCCCCTGTTATCATCTTGTTGTAATCTTCGGTCTTGCATAATCTATGTGTAAATATTCCAGGTATCACAAGGCACATCCTATCCGCTTAACTGAAAGTAAATACTAGATACATACTTCAATTTGTCCCGATGCCATGGAACTTACACCTAATGGTTGTGCTGTTACCACTGTTAATCGAACTCTTTTATCCTCTATATATGCACTGGATGCCATTGGATAATAATTTCCTTGAGTAGGAAGCTTCGGAAATCTTTGGCGCTTTATCATCTAAGATAATTAATTTACATGCTTTTATCGGTTGTTCAATTTGGTAAAATTATGATGTGTTAAATACTTACATTGAGTCCATTTAAATCTGTGAAGAATTGATCACCCGAAGTTATATCTGTACTCAATCTCATAGCTAACTCGTAATTTTGTGTCTCCGATATATCAACCTCGTTGAATATGTGTAGTCCAAGCCCATCGCAACCAGGAGAATTGTACAATATACAAGTGTGACGTACGTGGGCTAATTCAACAAATACTTTCGAGACGATGGGTCCGGTTATTAAGTGTACGATACACTTGTTGTCCATGAATACCAAGTCTGGTTCTGGCTTTTCAGGTAAAAATAAATAAGCTCCGCTTTTATCTTTACCGGAACCCTTTCTAGTACCGTACTTGACGAACTCTAAATGAGCGGGGAACGTTGTATTGCCGACCCTCAAAGCTTTCAAAAGGCCAGATTTCCCGAAAGATGCCGATAAATCTGGTCGTTGAGTAATCGAGAATTCTTGGGCATTCGGTACTACTTGAATTTGATCGAAAGCTGGTATTTTCAGAAGATTGATATCCGTATTATAAACAGTTACGTTGGCGAGGTGCACTTCCCTGTGTACAGTGAAGAAGAACCGGTTAAACGATTGGAATAAAAGAATGTATTTGATAAAAGAAAATAACGCACGATGGAAACGATGTCTTTGGTAGCGTGTGAATTATATAGGTAGTAATGCCAAATCCAGGTACAGTTATTAAGAAGGATAACTCGTATCTAGCAGCAGTTAACGCAGCAGGACCGATCCAAATTGGAGAGATCTGGCATTGAATAGGTTGACCCATGCGATCGGTAACTTTAACATACGGTGTCGAGACAATTAACGTTTGTACTTTTGTCCTCTGCCTTGGAATAGAATTATACAGAATGACTTTCTTCTGAGGATATTCATCTCTCAATGTAAGTACATGTTTGTCTCCGGCGCTGGTATGACGCAACCTAATAATAATAAATAACGATATATTTTTTCACACATTGAATAATAGTTTCAATTTTGTTGAAAGCATTTTAAAGTTCCTTTCAGACCTAGATTCATCGAGTGTTATATATACAGCATCCACATCTATTGTTTTCTGAGAAGTTTTCAATAGATGCACCACAGATTGCTGAAGCACATGAGCAGAATTGTTTAAAGCTATTATCATCTTCTTTGCGTAATCCACGACCACTTCATCCTTAGCAGTTCCAGTGATACCATCGTGATGTTGAAACAAAGAGTGCCACATTCTTGCTTTAACAAGCTTAATAGTACTCGATCTAATCGTTTGTGAAAAGGCCTGAAATTTATTTAATTAACGCATAACGATAATCTTCCGTGGTAAATACAATTTTCAAGTCTACCTAGATGTGTAATATCCACTCCAATAGTGATCATCCCTATCGGAATAGGTGAAAAAGTCTCCTGACAAAGTTGGAAACTCGTTCAAATTATGCTTCTCTCTAACTGCATCAAAGTAATCGGTTAACGTTCCAAATTGAATTTGTACATTCATTTGTTTGTTCCGGTTCATATAATCGAAAAGTTTGCGATAGTTGGTATACTGAGCATCCCACTCGGCAAAATAAGTATATCTAAAATCATCCCCTAACGGTGCTAATACCACGTCAGTCTTAAACAGTTGAGCTTTCTTTCGGTATTGATCCAGCAAAAGGGCAGCTCTTTCTGCAACGTTCCCGTCAGTTATAGCACGTGGAGCTACTTTCCACGGACAAGTCAGTCCAGAGCTTTGAAGCCGAAAGAAGTCAAATTGACAGCATACTTTTGGATCCGGGCCGCAAGTATGCGGTACATCGTAACTATAAAATGGCATAACGTGTGTAAAGATTTCCGTTGATCCATCATTGTCCCATAACTGTCTCCAGCGGAATTCCAAATGTTTCTCCTTGGCTAATCGTTTTTTAACCGAGTAATGCACCCTCTGTATCAATACATTTTGTAGTCCAGCATTTTTCAAAAGATACGGCATAGTCGGCGAAAGACCGAACGGATCGATGGCCCAGCCCGAGTTTGGTGTATAATCTAAGTTGTATTTTAACCACTGATGACCTTCGGTTAGTTGTGTAAGCTGAGCCATCCAATGGGACACAGATTCATCTGGCATGACCCATCCTCCCGATACAATTTCTAACTGGCCATCGTGAATTAAACGTCGGACCAACGTACGCGTTGTTTCCGACTGATCTTCCCACCACAGTTGGAAAAACGATATTTCTGCCCAAATGAATTTACGTCTACTATCCTCCACCAATTTCGGTACCATATTATTCAAAATACTTCTAGTTTGAAACGCATAATATTTCTCAAAAGTGCTGAGCCATCCAGGATCGTTATGCGAATGTGGGACTACAAAAACTTTTAGCTTTCTGTTTGGATGCCATTGCTTATCATCGTATGTAATATCCCATCCTTGCTTCCAGACTCCTCCGTCTATATTATTAAACTCTAATTGCCTATACATTTCTAACATTTGTATGTCTACTTCTGGTACTTTTTCTATGGTGAAGTTACACGTAAGTACTTTTCCTGAGTGTAAAGAACTGGAGGATACAGATTGATTATGACGATTTATGGAATGAACCACAGGGACAAAGTTTTTGGCTTCTGCAACTTCTCTCAAAGCATTCATGACCTCATGATGTTTATTGAAGTCTTTTTCTAGCTTAGCAAGTCTGTTTTCAAAATGTAACCACTGATTCTAAAAGTATGTAAAGTGAAATTATATTTATGGTTAATACAAATTATACATATATATACATACTGTATTATGGTTATCACAGCATATACTTACATCATTGACAGAAAGTTTGGCTCCTTGTCCAGGTGGAAATAGTGCTAGATCCATCATTAAATACATCATAACACAGCAGGCCAATATTAAGCCCGCTCCAAGTATTGCAAATATTTTTCTAGTCTTCATTGTTACACATTTATTAGTTCAAGTCTAGTAGTTAAAACGACTGTACAAATTAAGAGGCTCACTATAGAATATAATTTTCATAATAGGAGAATTAAATCTTAACCTAGCTTGTGTATCACGTTTATAAGTTACATATTATTAGTTTTTTTTATGAAAAGACTTCATGGACCGTGAAATAAAATAAATTACGGGAATATAATATTTGTTTGGCTCATAGAATAAGATTTCATGAACGGTCTATTAACGTGACACTGACAAACAGTATCTCACTCCTGTTTCTGTTTACTGCTGCTTACCACTGTTTACGCTCGTACCGCTTCAAGCGGTCCGCTTGTAGTACAAGCCTTGTACCTTATGTGTACCTATGGTACCTATCACTATCAGTACATACCTATGCACTTCACTGCTTATACATATGGCGTTCGTTGCATACCATGTTTGCATGCATTGCATGAATGCATGAATGTGTATGTAGCACCTGCTTTGTTTCTACTGCGAAGTACTAGAAATTCATGATTTTTTAAATATATCTATTTAATATCTATGCATTTGTAACGTTTTATTACCACTCTCTCTTTCTTTCTCTCTCTCTCTCTCTCTCTCTATATATATATATATATATATATATTGTTTTTATTATGTAATAAGCAGAATTTTAAAGAACATTTCAAACATTTTAAACTTCCGTGAGAGTTAGAACATTAACAAGAACTGGCAAGGTTTAATATAGATATACGTTAAAACATAATCATTCCTTAAATATTCTAATCTTAACTGGAACTTGCAACCTTTTTCGAGTTTGAACTTTTCGTCTTATATATATTTGAAATTTTTCGAACATTTGGTAATTTATTTATGTTTTAACATTTTTAAATTACGCGCAACCACAGCCGACTGCAGCCGACTCTTAGAGTCGGCTTTGGCGCGACCAGGCGCGACACATCACTGTACAAAGGACATTAAGGTGGGTCCACTTTTTAGTGAAAATGTCGTCCGGCTTAGCCGTATGGCGAGAATCGTGGCTATGAGAACACACTTTGATGTACATATATTTAGAAATGCGCAACCTGAACCATTTAAACAAAAGTAACCCACATTTATTCGATGTGATAACCGACTATTAATTGTTATTTTTGGAAACTTGATTCTAAAGAAAAAAATAGAAGAACATGAAAGCAAATAGTGCCTTTATTATTCATACTGGTTAAGAATTCCCTGTGAACGTTCTCAATGTTATTATGTACATATCTACCTACTTACTACGATGTGATGTGTGATTGACAGAATTTGTGCATTGTTTACGTTGTGCTATGTCAGTTAATTCTTTAAAAGCTTAAAATGTCCGAATTCGTGAAGTCGTTGCAAATCAACAAATATATTTTATCAAAGTTGTGGTATACATCTCTCGTTGTTTACCAAGAAAATGCTAATGATAAATCTCTTTCTTGTCAGAGTGATACTGTAGACTATGTTGAATCTGACTCTTTAATCGAAAGCGTAATGTAAGTATAATACAATCCAAATAAACTGTTATATACACACGATTTTGTAATATCATATAAAAATCTGACCCAAGTTAAAACTAAAAAAATAAACTTTATCCTTATTAATTAAACTTTTTTAGCCGTTCTCAATGTTCAAGTCAGCATCAATGGATCATTCAAACATTATTGCAAAAACTTATTGGCAATGTAGCTTCAGACATTAAAAATATAAAGAATCATCATAGATATTTGCAAATGATACAGGCTTTGCAATTGTGTAAAAATTTGACAATGGATATACAACAAGTAATATTCAATTAATTTATATTAATTAGAAATAAGACTTTTGTTATATTTATAATACATATTCTTTTTAGAGATTACTAATGACATATGAAACTAATTCAGAACAAACAGACTCAGAAATACAGAAAGAATTACAAGAAGAATGTTTTACATTTTTAAGGCAAAATGTTTATGCTAATCCAACTATCGTATGTTGGATAATTAATGAATTATTGTCTTTGTATTTTCATACATCACCAGTGATGTATCATAATTTGCAAGACTTTTATTTGTCACTTATAAATGAATTACTGCAATATAAATCATCCAAGGAACAATTAATTGACAATCCTCTTGGAGGTGTATTATGTATTATGTCAAGAATGAATATAATTGAATTGAACACGATTGAACAGTTACAGTCGTGTTTTCCTATGCTATTAAAAGTATGTAACATCCAAGATATTGAACTTGCATTATATTCAAGGATAGAGAGAAAACCTTTTAACGCATGGTGCACGTTTCTCGATGAAGTCTATGCATATTCCAAACTTATTGAGAATTTGGATGATGCAGTGAAAATACAAGATTCATTATTTACACATGATTCTATCTCTGAACTAATTTTGATTAAGAGAAATCTTATAGAAAGAGTAATTAACACGAACCTGCATTGGGTAATAGATATTTTGGTAGGTAATAAAATAATAAGCACAGTAAGCATTTGAATTTAATAATATATATATTTTATTTGCAGGATATTTGTTATATTTTAGTGACAAATGGAAAGTATGATAATGTTTCATCAATACTAAGCTGTAAATTATTGAAAAGTTTTTGGCCAGCCTTATTATTTAAGGTTTTAAATGACTGTATAAAGGAAGAAATTCTTTCTAGTACAGTTGAAAAACATGATAGGTTCACGTGTGACTCGATTAAATTCTTAATATTAAAATGTAATTTTGATACAGTTCGTGATTCTACTTTACAAGAGTTTAACATTGCATTGAAGAAATATATGAAAATTGTGGAATATGTTATGAATTGGATGGAAGATACCTTTGGGATGAATAACGACATTCAAAATCCAGAGCCAGTTAAACAGAGAATTTCTATAAAACAAATATTCACCCTCTTGCAGCATTTTAATAGCCTTTTGGTATTAAAAATGACAATAAATTTGCACGAGGAGGAGTATAGTAAAATAAGAAATCTGTTAAAAGACGTTTCTGAGCCTGAAAATATTTTTTCTGCATACTGTAGTATGTTTAGTGCTCTGAAAGCTATTTTATTATGTGATAGTTATGACACGAGACAAAGTATTATTACACGTCACATCACTGAAATGAAACGCTATGTAAACACTTTGTATCCGCTTAGTCTACGAATAGAAGTAATCAAGAATATATTTTCGTTCCTTTTTTTGAGACACGACGACTTCAACTGCTCGCAAAAATCTTACGATAAAAGTAATGTATCTACCTCAGATGGACAAAGAAATTTTGAGAACAAGTGGATGAGTCAGACTTCAACAGGATTTGTTTGCAACAAATACGCCATAAGAGATATATTACTTTATTTGAAAGAAATCGTGTTGGCTACCGAAAATGAATTTAGAGAAATGATAGATAAAGATGAATGTACAGAAGATACAAATCAAATTCAAAAAGACATTTGTTCCATTAATGCGGCAGTAATGGATGCCAAGTGGAGATTAGAACTTTATACGAGTTCACAGTTTACAGAAGACATTAATGTGTATAAAGATGCGAATAAGAATCTTCTTTCTAAACCGAAAGCTCTGTTAGATGGAAAATTAATTTCAAATCGTATTAAAGAGAAAATATTTTTTTATCAACAAGATAGCACATCGGACGATACAAAAACAAAATCGAATAGTAACTCGGATTCAGAACTGATACATAATAATGCCAAATATCGAAAACATTCTAAGAATGTAACAATAACAATAGACGCTACAGCAACCAAAGATGTAGCACATAAACCATTGTTCGTGAATTTTATGTTGGCAACTAAAGAAAGCCTAGTTATTCAATGTTTATGGAAAAATGATTATGCAAAAGCACAGGATATCATAGAGGTAATATTATTAATAAAAATACGTATTTATATGTTTCTAATTGCAGCTTCAAATTGTTCAAATGCATCTTCTTCGAATTCTGTAGGTTCATACGTGATAAACTGTTGTGTCTCCTCTTTCTTTTTAATTTTCTTGGCTAGAGTACCAGGAGGATTAATTACATAATACTGTTTTGCAAGTAGAACTCTTTTATCGGGGAAGCAAAACTTACAACGAAAACAACAACAACACCAACCTGCAGAATGATACATTATTTTTTAAAATTACTGTTACTATACAAACGATAATATTGTATATTACCTCTTTGACACCAACAAGGAATTGCAAGACATACATAAATTAGGAACCAAACTCTGACGATTAACCATATTCTCTGCACAGACTTCTTTACCGCAGGTGTTTCATGTTCGTAGTTGTATATTAAACAATCTATCGCTTTGATACCTGACTTTTTCGATGTCTCTGTACAATTTTTGAAATTTAGCAATGTTTCTAATGTTTCTTGAGGGTATTTCTCCAATTGCGTTTCATTCGTATAATTTAATGGCTTCCTAACAGAATCGTCACTCCGGATTGCCTCTGCATATTCTCTTTTAAAATTTTCGTACTCATATTCTTCTTCGTCTGATTCTGTTTCTTCAACATGTACCGTAACACCTTTCACGTTAAAAGGAGTAGATTTTTTAGGTGTGACCTGTACTTCGTTTTCATAGTTATCAACATTAGGAATATTTCTCGTTGTTTCCAATAATGAAAGATCAATATGTTTCATTTGGAAAAAGTCGTTCTTTTCGTCAGGTTCAGTTTGATAGAGGTATTGCTCGTTCTCACGCTTCGCTCTAATTATTTCCTTGTAAGAATTGTTTTTCTTTTGCGATCTAAAAGTACGTATCGATTAAAGTAACATTTTAATTATTTTATATCTTTTCACTAATTAATTATTAAACACTTTGTCTAAGTCTTCTTTGAAACCAGCAATAAATGGTTCATCGTTTCTTTCTGTATTAGGATGTTCCCATACGATTGGTTCAAGTTGGTTTAGCATGTTAGCGAGCTGTACTTTATTTACACTGTCGCGTTTATTCTGATTTTCTATTAAAGAATGCAGCGGTTTGTATCTACTCTCGTCTTCTATGTAAAGTTCCAGAGCTGCAAGATCTGCTGGTTGAATCATTTCATTTTCATTTTGCTCATTGTAATCTTTTGTGTCAGATGCAATCTCAAACACCTTGTTATCTTGGGAATTAATCTATAGGAAACAGGACGGTAGAATAGCAATGTTATATCTAATAATAGTCAACGGGGCGATATTATTTATTGATACTCAACATTATACAATGATAACGAATTAACAGAAATTTTGAAATATAGTAATGTAATTATGATTCTTGTAAGTAACATATTTGATGGTATTTAATGTTACTCCTTGTATTGTAGGCATCTGATATGGAAAATACCGAATTAAATGGTGAACTGGAATTTTCAAAAGCATTATACGTGTTCAGAGAGAATATATACAAAGAAACAAACACACTGAAGGATAGAAATCGATCTAAAGAAAACTTACAGTTTTCCGCATTAGAGGTACGCTCTAAGAATTAACTTATTTCAATTACAAGGAAATTATTTTTTTTTTTTACAGAACGTAAGATTAGCTGCAAAAGAGGGTATACATTCGTCCAGACAAACTAGCCAACTCGAAACATTTTTGGCATCTCAAGAAATCAATTTACAAATGCTAAACGTGGATATTCTCAGCAGCAACGAAATGTTAACAATATGTGTGCTAGATATAGCTTTAACTATGAGTCAAATTCACTCGGTGTCAATTAATCTTTGCGACGTCGCAATCAAGTATTTGAAATTATGTAAAACATTTGACAATACCGAATATTCACATTTCTTTTCTAGAATTTATCAATTGTTACATGAAAAGAAAGACGAATTCTCTATAGAAAATATACTCTGTGATGCAAGAATTTCATTGACAATAAGGGAGTACAAAGAGAAGGAAGACTTTTGGACTGATATTGCGATCAAGTATCATGAATTCAAAGAATCACAAACAAATGAAGATAGAATCAATAAAATTCTGAGAGACAGCAATTATTTGGCAGGTTTAAAAATACTTAGCAAGATGCCGACTATTTCCAGCGCAACAGGAAAATATATACAAGCTATTTGTTCCCATTTACAACTTCTGCATAAAATTATTCCAAAGGATCATCCGACACTTACAGTTTCTGACTTGCTAAAAATTCCATTACATTATTACTTTGGTCATCAAATATTTGAACTTGAAATTGAGCCAAATAAGCTTGAAACAATTGCACACAATTTGCAAGTTAATTTAGTATACAGCATTCTTACAAATGCTTGTCCGAGACTTATACGTGAGGATAGTATAAAATATTCTGCCAGGAATAAGGAAAATGGATGCATCGTTTTAAACAAAGCATCGTGCAAATTGGTATGTATCAATCATTGTAGGTAATTCTATAATTTTGCGAAGAAACTAAGTATATAAAAAGAAATAAAATAGTCTCTGTTGTGATTTTAGGATTTACATAATAAAATACAAGGACCAAATCAATGTGTTTCAGAAATATTAACAGAAATTTTGCAGATCTTGCAAAATATGAATGTGCATCAGTTTTCTTTAAGACACGACATTTGTGAATCTATTTCGAAGCATCCTGATATTCGAGATGCATTGAATAAAACATCCAGTCTTGTGAAACTGGATTTGAGTGAATTGTCCACGGGTGATGAAACATTGGCGTTTCTTTTGAATACATGGAATCTTATGTTTCTTCATGCTTGCCTGACTGTGTGGGTAGATCGTACGCCGTTTAGTAATTTGCAACACGCGATTTCATTGATGTCGATTGGTTACTTTATTGGTGATTTGGGTTTAGTAACATTTACCGCGCTCAGATCAAAATTGCTCGATAACATAATGCTAGATAATAAGTTCTTCATGGAACTCGAAGAACTTAATGAACCAGTGTGGCAAGATCTAGACATTACTCACGATCCAAGAGTGATCTTTATGATGGCTAATGAATTTTATGGAACGCCTTGTATCCGAGTAAGTTTGTTTTCAATTTTCCACTATATGTAGGTATATTATAAAAGAATTCATTGATACGTTTACATCCGTAGGCCTGTAATCCAGAAACGTTAAATGAAACTCTAAGCAAGGCTATCCGGGAATATTTTGATTATTATTCACCGATTCCCGAGAAGCCTGAAGGAAATACGGAAGAGGAAATAACAACAGTCTTGTTGCCAGATGTTGTGAAACGTTATCAAAATCTTGTTTCTGAGAACAAAAGTAATATATGTGAAACTAATAGCAGCGAGAATATGTTGTCAGTGGATGACTATTACAAGTCTTCTAACAAAAATGTGACGATACAATACATGCTGCCTTCATATTCGGATGGTGTGATATTGAAATACACAGATTATTTTACTATGCATCATCAGAAACAGACACATTCGAACGAGGATGTATGGAAAGCTCATACTATACGACCAAGTTTACTACAATATTTGGAGAATCATTGTTGGGTCGTTTCTTATCTTTTACAAAGAATACATAATGAACATCCAACTATTTTAGAAAACAGCTGTGATAACTTGAAACGCACTGCTTGCCTTGAAAATCTCTTGAGCTCATCCTGGGTAGACGAAATGAAATCCCTCGTTGAGAATAATCAAACTCTAGCGGTTATTGTTGAAACGATACCCATACAGAAATTATGGCGACATTTTGAAATTGCATTAGAACAAAACGAATGGCATACTTGTTTGAGACTTATAAACGCTTTACCGGATAATTTGGTTACGAGTACGAAATTGCAATATTTTAAGGATAAAGTTCTCAGTTACATTGTTTCGAACGAGGCTACCAAAATATTGCAGTATATATATCAAATTAAAGATATGCATATATTAAGTCAGACAGTCTTACATAATATGGATAAATGGGATGTAAGCGTTTGTGAAAATGCTTTACTTCATGCATTGCATCATGTAGATAGTTACAAGTTGCCAATGCACTGTAAATTAGAGTTAAATGAAATTCTGCGTAGAGTACTAATTTTTCATCAAATGCTTCCATATTGTATAACCAAAGGGAACGGTACTTGGTATGACATTGCTTATTGTACAGACAAGATCGATCCATTTCAAGTTATCAAATCATTAATAAATGCAGACAAATTTGAATTGTGCTTGGAGTGGCTGGAGAGTCAAGCATTCTCTTTAGAAATACATCCTTCCAAAACACAAGACTTTCTGATAGGCCTCTTAAAAAGCGAATCTCAAAACTTCAAACAAACATTGAAGGTAAAATTGAACAATTACATTCCCAGTTATACCTATATGTATCATCCGATTAATTATATTAATGCACTTTCGTTTCTCAGTTTCTTCAAGCATTGTCGTTGAATCAATCGGTCAAATTGTGCACGGTCGCATTAAAGAAACTAGAATCTATCGATTCGTTACAATTTATTTGCACTTATTTATTAGAAAATTGTAAAGCAACTGCAGCAATAATATATAGGAGAACCTTGATAGGAATTGAAATTTTACGTATGCTGGACACTCAAGAACGACTATTATACATTCATTTAATAAAAGAACCACTGTTAATGTTAGAGCAATTGCTAATGAATTGTAAACTTGAATGTATTCAGAAGATATTGAATACACTTGAGGACAGATTGTCGAAAGTGGATATTTCAAGGGACGGCTTCGATAAGATTGTCAGATTTTATGCCAAAAAGTCGTTGGATTGTCGCGTGTCTCTACAATGTGATAATACTGAGAGCAAATCTAAAACTGTACAACATTCGGAATCGGAAAGTACTGAATTCATTATGCCCGTGCTAGTTCCTACTAAAGAAGAATGGGTACCAAATGAAAAGGTATACATACATATATGGCTACTATCTGTATAACCAGCTGTATGCAACCATAATGGATGTTTTCCCATCTCGAAAACCATAATTGCTACAGTCTCTGTTGTAACAGTAAACTTGAAATAGTTTAACCTCATTTTTGAAAGCTTTTTGTCATTTTTTTGGCAGAAATGAAGTTCTTAGTGGTATTACTTTTGTATATAGCTAATATGCTTTTTTAGGGTTGCTTTGTAAACAATTCTTTACTTTTTCCTTCAACAGGCTAGAAAATGTAGTTGTTGCAAGACTGTCATATTTTCCATGTTCAACAGGCGACATCATTGTCGCAGATGTGGTCGTGTGATTTGTGCCCAGTGTTCGCAGCATCGCATGCAGGTATCTGGTTATCCACCATCTGTATTGGTGCGTGTATGCGACGATTGTAAGCAACAGACTGTACTACAAACGCAATCGCACCAAGGAAGATCATCTACGCCCAGCAGTGAAATGTTTGATTATTGGAGATTAACGAGAGACGAAAAGCATAATGAAACAATTAGAGAAGAATTTTCATTTGAGTATGCACCGAACATTTCTCTGTGTCTGGCCATTCTTAACTTACATTCTGATCATGAAACGTACACCAGGTAATAATTATATCTATTATAGATTTTCTACATAGTCATTTAATGATACTCGGTAATACTACAATTATAATTACAGCTTTTTATTAGACCGTTGCGACGAATTTAAATGTCTTTTACAACCTGTTAATGGAGAAAAAGTAAATCCAGAAGTGGACCATACTGTAATTATTAAAATGATACGATCTCTGTTAGTCGCTGCGAAGGTTAAATGTGCCAAGCTTGGTCTTAATGCCGGACTGGTTCATTGTGACCGTTTCCTGTCGCAAGTAGACCTTATAGCTAGTTTGGTCCAATTTGATTGCTTGCATCTCATACCGTCTGATAATTTGGATGGACATGCTTTGAGGAAGTTGAGAGATCTGCTGATCGAGAAGGAACAGTGGACCCTTGCTCTGGATGTGAGTACCAAAGCAGGATTGGATACTCAAGGTGTTTGGGCGACCTGGGGTAAAGCATGTTTGAAAATAGGATACTTTGATCAAGCTCGAGAAAAGTTTCTCCACTGTCTCGACAAAATTCAACACGAAGATTTTGATGATTGGGTGATCCTGTCATATCCAAAAGATTCGATGACTGAAAACAGAAGAGGTATCCGAAAGTCGGTAACTGAAAACACAATTGACGAGAATAAAGAGTTCACAATGGAGGATGAGTTGAGCGTAAGAAAAACAGAAATCTCGAAAAATCGTCCATTAAAGGATCCACCGTTACTTACGGAAATCCTGCAAATATTAGATAACTTGAGCACATACAAACAACACGTACAGTATGAGGATAGTCAGTACAAGTCTAGTGCCCAGCAAGAAATATCAAATAATTTTAGGTACCTTAAAGTGACAAATCAAGGGCAAAGTCTTGCTAAGAACGCGCATTCAGCTATGCAAAACGTTTATTATTACGAGAGTCTGTATTACTTGTTAATATGCGGCAGCTGCAATTCAATCTTAGAATTTTTTCTAAGACACGATGAATTTAACGAATGTCTCGCGTTTACTTTAGAAACTGATCCAGAACCCGACTTATTCTACAATGTCATTTATTTGTACTGTTTAAAGACTGGCAACACCGAGAAGCTTCACGAAGCAATGAAGAGCAAAGATTGTAGTTTGCTAATTTGGAAAAAATATTTAATATACGTCTGTCACAGTCTGGAGAAGAGACATTACCTGAATATTTTATATCAGTTGCAACTGTTCATGAAAGATTCGATCCGAGCGGCCATGACATGCATCCGTTTTTATCGTAATGAGATCAATGATTACTCAGACTTGCACACCAGAGGGAATTTCTTGCTCGAAGCACAGAAACACTTGGAATATGAGCTACAGGTCGAAAGTTTAAATAGGAGAAGAAAGAAGAGCACAAGTTCCATGCACAGCAATCAAGGAATCTTGACAATGGAAATGGAACCTTCGGAGATAGACAAACATATAAACACCATCAGTAGACAAATGGAAATTGTCAAATTTTTGGCAACTTGTGAGAAAGAGGGACGGGCTCCCGTTGAAGTTTTGAATTTCTTTCCGGGCAAAGATTCCGACAATGTATGTACTACGGAATTACCAACATTATTCGGCAATCAACAGCAGAAAATCGATCTGGCTGTTCTAGCCATACTCTGTGGACGCAACATCGAAGAAGGATTTGGGATTGCATTCAGAATAATGCAAGGTTTCTCAACAATTATATAGAATATAAATACCTTCTGATACACTACACTGCATTCATTCGTACTAATAACACGTCATTTCAGATTATAATCTACCACAACAGAAAGTGTATTCTTTAGCTGGTCATATCTTGACACTGAGATACAATATTCCTGGAATAGAGCAATTGATTAAATGTTGTCACACTTCTGGAATACCAAATTCATACATTATTTCAGATTATGTTCTAACGCATTGCGTGAAATTATTACTAAATCGATTGCACGACGAGCCGGAATCAAGTTTAAAAAATGATGTGCTCAATCTGATTAGATTAATAACAGACATAGAACTGAAAGTAAGATTGCATTCTATACCTTATAATTTTCCTATTATTCGTTCGGTTCGTCTCTTCAATTTTTTGCTTACAGATAAACGCGTATATCGATTGCAAGCAATTAAAAGCTGCATACTTGGTGGCTGTTAAGTATTCAAGAGCACACGATATAAGAAAAATTTTGAAAGAATCTGATAGACTTGGTCAAAATGCCATTAAAGCGATATGTATAAAATGGCTTCAGCGAGAACTAAAGTCATGACCATAGAAAATACTATAAAATGTAAGTAATATGTCTCAAATTCTGTTATTATTTCTTCCTGGAAATTCTTTATTTCGAGACCATCGAAAAATTACTTTTAAAATGAGACTGTAAGTATCGTGTAAGAAAACCTTTCACTACGTTTCATTAACGTTTGTATAGTATACTGTACAAAGTATATTTTTTTTTGTTTTCATATTCCCATTTTTTATATCATAATTCAAAAGAATATTTTCTTAAACAATTGTACAGTAAAACTTTAAAGTTTTTAATTAAACAAGTGTAAACTAGTTATAAGATAAAAAGTGCAATAACTACAGTGTTTCATGAAGATTTATTTAAGTATATACCTGATAATAAATAACATTGGAAGTAATTAATAAAATATGTCTATTTTCACAAGCAAAATAATATATCTTTTCAATGATTGGTAATTATAATGCTTACATCCAAATATGCCAATAAATATCCTTTTTCCTTGCTCATATCTACGCGAAGAATGTCTACTAAAAAATGCATCTTCTTAAACAATATTGGAATGTATGTGTACATATTAGAAATTCTATGGTATAAAAATTATTGTAAAATATATAATAATTTCAATTACCCTTTACATTAAAATCCAAAATGATCTTAATTATATATAAAAAAAAACCTATTACACACTGATCATATGTATAACTTTCCAATTGAATGATAAAACTGTTCTAGAATAAACTTATTAGCTATTTTGTAACGTTTATTTATGATTTTTTATCTTCACTCACTAGAGTAGACAGTTTCTCTTCATACTTCTCTGCAAAAGCAGGATCTGTGTTTTTGATCGAGGAGAGCAAAGACTCCTTGTCCTGTTGGGACCAATTGTTGCTCCATTTCTTAAATAGTTTCACCCGACATTGGTATATGTTTGGAGGTCTGTCAGATCTCTCTGAGCATCTCAGCGTTTCCATCTTGGAGGCTAACCCATTCACAAGACCAGCAGGGCCACATTGTTCGATGAGCACACTTAGAAAGTCATTTCTCTGCATTTCTGACCATTCTTGAAACCACTCTATTACATAGCGCAGTTGGGCTTCATTTGACAACAGCACAGACATACTTTATCTGCAAAATAAAAGTTATAAAATAAAAGTAGTGAATGTAGTGCAACTCAAACGAAAAACAAAACGAATAAATGAATAAAAAGAAAATAAAAAAAGTGAATGTTAAAAAAATTAATAATATAAAATAGCGTAAATTATTGATAAATGTGGTACATTAGAACATGGAATTAAGGAATTTGTAATTTTAATTATTGCTGTACAATATAAAAATTATGTAATGGAAGAAACTTATGTTTACCGGTCACGTTTTCTCTTATCGATGATGTAACTTTCGTTCACTTATATTCGATTTATTGCTTTCTAGCATCAAAACTTTCTGAGCAACTGGATACTTGTCAACACGCTTCAGACGACAAATATATTACGCCCCGTATGGGAATGATACGTGTATTATCTTAAAGCGCCATACAAAAAGTGTATAACAACAAACGTAATAAACAATTATATAAATATATATATGTATATAGTAGACTGTTAATCAGTCAGTTTGCATTTCTTAGGGTTAACTTCGATCTCTTCTTCATAATCCGATTCGCTCTCCGACGTTAGCCGATCTAAAATTGATAAAAATTTATTAGTTTTCACGACCCATCCAATAAATAATTTACACGAGTGTACATATCGTTTCCAAATTTATTTACTTTCAACATTAACAGAATCGTGTTGTTTTTCGACGAGGCTGGTTAAAAAGTCGTTAATTTTGATCTGCATGTCTTTCAAACACGAAATTAAGACACATAAATTATTCTTATTCTGCTCGACGCTAGTATTATTCTCGTAAATGCACTCGTTATTTTCACTGATTTTTACGTGTACGTTCGTATTTGCCATCGTGGTCTATTTTCAATCATTTTTTCAATCATCCGCTGAAAGATTTACTTATTATAAGCATGCAAGTTTTGTATCGGTAAAAGTTACGTTATCTACAAAAACTACAAGTGTATTCTTTTTCATCATATTTCACCATTTAAATACAATTTATTTCGGAATATGTATCATTCAAGCCTTATTAATTTACTGATAAAAGAATTTTATATTTTGAACGATTTCGATGAAATTTTATAATTTTGAGCGCATGGAAGTAAACCAGCAGCAATGAGTTCTCTATCTTGCGTCGAGGTATTCAATGGTTATACATATGAGAGTTTTTTATCTGGTAATTTTCAAGTTGGCAGAGCGTAGTATTTACTACCCATGATCCATGATTAGTACTTATAAATAAGCTTTCTAACCTGTAACGTAGAAAACTGTGCTCAACTGTGCTTGACAGACTGTAAAAGGCATATGTTAGGATTAACAATATGGTTCTGTTAGAGAACGACGCGGTAATTCTCGGTATCCAAAACACGCTGTTGATCTGAAAGCTTTGTATTAATTTTAATTTCAGTTTTTAGGTGAGCTAACACGACTTTTCGAGAAATCTCGTCTTTCTGGTTCAGTAGTGCTCACCATTAAAAGATGTAAGTCCCTCGTGTTGTTACTTTGCAGAAAATTTTATTATTACGAGTTTTGTATATATATATATATATATATATATTGTAATCGGTATTAGTTAATGGATACAACAAACCGGTACCCAGGGAAGGCAGGCCACCGTTACCAACACCAACTGAATTTCTTTGTTTAGTAAGAGCTACTTTAAGATCCAGAAAGATTTCGACTATTGTATGTATCATTTTATCTACTTAGAGTTTATATAAATCAAAATAAAAAACCATGAATTGTATTCTGATTTTCAGATTCATTCCAAGGATGTAAATAAATTTCAACAAGCATATTGGAATCTGTTAAAATCAAATATCAATGGTCTGAAGAAGTTAAAGAAAGTGAAATCTGGAAAGCCTAAAATCTAATAACAATGTAACCATCGACTGTTTAACATTTGTCTCTAATATGTTACTATTAGATTGTGGATATTTATGCAAATTCTAATTTTTATACTCTACTTTTCAGTGACTATAATTGAGGAAAAGTTTATTGCATTTATTAAAATATTTAGTAAATTGAAAATAAAAAAATTATTCAACTAATTCTTTCTAAAGCATTCATTTTAGTGTGTTCTGCATGTTCATAATTGCTATAAGTGCATATAATCTGCAGTCTAGTTACTATTCAAATTTTTGTACAACATAAAATACATTTTCATTAATGTATAATGCAATACTGGCTAAGAAATAAATTACATTTTATGTAAATAGCACCAACACAGAAGTTATTAGACTTTTATGTTTCTACTCTATGTAATTAACTCTTGGTTACAACCTCTCTTATTACAAAGGTGTTCCAAAAGAGGGGAGTTCCCTCAGGTACCGTGGGTACTGTTTCTTTTGGAACACTCCGTAGAAAACATTGTAGATGCGTCGCTCGGCAATCACTAATCGACAATATATGATCCAAACATTTATCAATAATTTTACTATTCTGGATTTTAATATGTTGCATTAATTCCTATTAAATTAACATTTTCTTCGTATAACATTTAATGTAAAAACAACTCTCATATAAGTAATTTTATTAGTACATATACTAAAGTACATAGAGTCAGCTGTGACTAAAGCGATGTAATTACTCAATTATGTAATTACCTTTTCTATTTTAATAGATATAACGATAAAAGTTCATTTAGAAAATGGAAAGGCGATATTTATATAATAGAAAGTTTTGAAATTAAATTTGCAGCTGTTTATGGGAACACGTACTTATTGGACAAAAATGTGGAAGGCGTGCCCCTTGACGTAGGCCATTTTGTTGTGCGTACAGGCTTACTGGGATTATCCCTCCAGGGGCAGATGGAAGTATGTAATATTGAAACAAGCTTGAAACGGCAGTGAACGGCAGTGTAAAAGTGTCACTGGTTTACCGAAAACAGTTATTTCATCTTTGCCTTTTCTTAAAGTGATTATTTTTCATTAGAAACTTGAAAAGAGTTATCAAGCCACAAAAGCAATTCTTATTAGTCTGTCGTAATTTACGTGCACGTTTCGTGATTTCGAACTCGAATTACACAAGTACATTTTACTTTCGAAAAACTCGGGCAATCGTTTGGTGTTCTAAATTGTATATATCAGGAATAATGGAGGAAATAATGGGTATTTATACTTTTTCTGATTAGGAGCATTGTGCCTTGTATATTGAGTGGTATATGGCATACAAATCGTATTGTTTTTGTTATAGAAATTGTGAAAGTTGAGGAACTATCGCCACTGAAACGTACACCTTCAGTGGATAATATATTTGGTAACTTGTATACATTATCGTGTTACATACGTGTTCATGATAATCGTTTCAATATTAATTCTTGGTTATTTCAGTTACAGATAGTATAGAAGAAACTGTCATAATGTCCACTGAATCTGAATCTACTGATATAAATGGTAAGAAATAGACATACACATTTGTTTGATGTTATTTAAAAGAAACGATTTTCCTCTTTTATGTTATTTGCATTTTTCTGTTTACTTATTGTAGCTTTTTTTATTATACTTTTGCAGTTATTGCTCATGGTGATCAGATAATACAAATTATAACAGATTATGAATGTGTAACATGTCGTCGAGTCTTTCAGTCCCAGGATGTAAGTTTTATATAATATATTTTTTACTTATACTAACTTGCTTTTATTTGCTACAATTCAAAGTAAACAGCTGCATTCTATATTGCATGTTTCAAAAAAATGTCAATTATTTCAACAGATGTTGAAGGAACATTTAGACATATGCAGAGAAGAAGATGACTCTATGAATATGATAGAACTCAGGTATATAGAGAATGAGTCGGATGATGATGGTAGGGATGATAATTCAGAACATGTTGATGACGTCAATCATGAAGGTATAAAATACATTGCATACATGTTCTTGGAACATGTCAATACATATATTTAATATGTAAACTGATGGTTACAGATTCTAATTCTAACAATGCGAAAACTAATCACAAACCAACAATTATGCCTGTACCTGAGTCTCAGTGTCATTGCTGTGCAGAAGATATAGCTACTGCACACAGCGGGGGTGAACATAAGTGTGTGGAATGTGGCCTATCATTTAAGAAAAAATCATCTTTAGATAGACACATTGTAGTAGTTCACTGGTACTATGATACTTCTCTCTGTAACGAATGCGGAGAAACATTTAATAGTAAGAACGCATTAAATAAACATCGTTACACTACCCATCAGGATCAAAGGCTTTTTAAGTGAGTATATATTTCTCTTGTAATCCGAAGCAATGGTCATAATCGACTGTATGAAATAATTTATTCAAACCCTAGATGCGAGCGTTGCGATACTTATTTTTCACGAAGCTACCATTTAAATAGACATATTATGCAGTCCGGTTGTCATGGTAATATCCTTACTACATTTAGTTGTCAAGTAAGTTTTTCTATTCGTCATTTATAATTCTTATACAGTTGAAGAAATTACATGGTTTGTGTCATACAAACTTTTATAGGTTTGTCAAAAAGTTTTCACACGTAAGGATAATTTACGCGAACATTTACGGACACATGCTGGAAACGTTCAAAGGCCTAAGAAACGTTGTAAATACTGCCCTAAGGAATTTCCCACTAGCCATCAATTACTGGTTCATGAACGTGTGCACACAGGAGAGCGACCACTTCAATGCGATCTATGCCCAAAAACGTTTATGTCAACTCTAGCATTGAAAAAGCACAGGCGCGTGCATACGGGAGAAAAACCATTTGAATGTCAACATGTAAGTATCAATCTTAGAGATTCAGTCTGATCCTCTGGGTCAATAATTCATATCTTTTGGAAGAAATGCGATACTGATTTTTAAGCCCCCGTTTTTGTAATAATAATCCTCTTGCGTAATTTTTACAAGCAACCATTATGGACGGGGAATATTGTGTAAGTTTCGGCAGTCTCAGAATATTGAATACTTTTAACTTAGAACGTTGAACTAGCATAGAACAAATTCCATTAAGGAGACTTCTACCTAGTACAGAATACCTCTTAATTATTGTAGTGTAAGAAGAAATTTGCTGCCCGTGAAACCTTGAATCGTCACGAGAGAACCCATACCGGAAATAAACCTCATGTCTGCCAGTATTGTGAAAAGTCATTTATTCAAGCGGCGCAATTGAGGGCACACATATTTCATCATACTGGGGAAAATGGTTTCTATTGCGATGTATGTGGAAAAGTGTTCAATCGCAAGGCTCGTTTGAACGTTCATAAGAAGTTCGTTCACGAAGGCGCGACTCCGTTCGCGTGTGAAGTGTGCAAAAAGAGATTCATAAGAAGAGAAGATCTCGTTAAACACTCCTTACTCCATACGGGCATTAAACGTAAGTTACAAGCGTCTTGAAATTTACTATGTATCATAATTATAGAGTACCGTGCGAGTAATAATGATTTGTTATTCGATACAGCATTCAAATGCGACAAATGTGAAAAACCTTTCTCCACCAAATCTTCTTTGCAAGCTCATTTGAACACACACAGAAGAGAACCACCGCAGTCCTGTGTTGAATGCAACAGAGTGTTCATTCGGCAAGATTGTTTGATGAGGCACATAAAGGCAAAGCATCGTGAATTGTTAGAAGATGTTATGAACGAGGTGGAAAAGAAACATTTACAAACGCAACTGTATAATATTGCAACGCTTGCTGCAGAAAAGACGAAAAAGGGTGAATCCAGTAAGCTCTGTACCGACGATTTATTGAAAGCTATCTCAGATTTGTTAAAAATATTGATCGATGACGATACTCTTCAGGTATACAGAGTAATAAAAAACTAATTTCTCATTGTAATAAGCATACGACGTCAAACAGTATTTAATTTGTTCTGATACTTTACAGCTATTTGGTTGGCCTGAAGCGCCTATTCAAGATATCCTAGAGGCCGTGATTAGAAGGTGTGGACATTCGCCGTTAACGTCAGATAGCAATTTACTCTTTACTGAACGGCTAAGAGAAAACGTGAAACTTCTGTTCACCGTTGTTATAGAGGACGATACAGTGAAGTCTCTCTTAACAACGAAAACCGTAGATGATGTCATTCTACACGTTCTAGAACTTTCAAGAGAATACACACCAAGTACGTAGTTATGAAAAGAACAGGCAAAAAAAAGTTACTTTTTTTTGTAGTTTTCAATCGAGCAAAAGAAATTTAAATGTTTTTCAAGAAGGAAGAAGAAGTTCCAGTAAATATAAATGAATGATACCAATAGAAATTGAAAATACGTAGTACAATTTACATTATTATTGCTGTTACAGTGTATCATATAATGTTACGATAATTAAAAGATTTCACATATCTAGAATATTTACTTTATATATTTTTTATACAAGTGTTTACTCTTTTTATTTTTATTCGAAATCTTTTGAATTGTTAAGTATGAATTTGTACAGTTGCATTTGCCAAGGCATTTTGTATTAGTATAATTTTTCTTTGTATCACATACGTATGATTTTAATGGTATGTAAGTATGTAGTTTACTTTTTGTTTGTATTCAGGTATTGCACATCTTTAATTGGCAATAAATTGCTTAAAATATTATCACTATCGAATACCTCTGTGCTATTATAATATTCTGTCGTAATAAATTATTTTTTTCTACCATAGTTTGATATTGTGTGTGCAAATACCTATAGCGTCATCGTCATCTACGAAACAACAGGACTTCGTGGCCCTAGGAATCTGTAAACCGGCACCTGAAAAACTCCTGTGATTTTAGCGACCTCTAGTTAAACTTAAAATATTTTACGTTACATTTCCCATATGATATCGATTTATTGCAAAAATTAATATGTATGCATGCATTGGAAATTACAGTGAGACGAATACTTCATATGCTTCATCCACTTCATACTGTTTTAAAGAAAATATAGCGTCATCTAGCGACAGATAAAGATACTAATTGTAGTGACTACAATTTTGCTGTAGATAGTGTCACGGATTTTTTAAAATCAAATTTACCATTATGTATAGGTAAACAAAATGAAAATTCAATAAAATTGAATAAAATACCTTAGTCGACAATGGTCGACAATTATTAATGCTCAATATCAATGCAGGATAGTTGAGGATAGTTCAACCAACAATCTGTCGCCATTGAAAAAAAATATTTAATCGTAATTGTTTTCGCTTTCACTCAAATAAAAAAAGATAACCTGTGAAAAGAGTGGAGAAGAGTTGTGATGTTATCTGACCTGTCTGTACCCATAACCTGTTGGTGCTTATTTAGTTATATCGTTTATATTTTAATTAATGATGGTTACATTGGATATGCCAGCTAAACTTGAAAAACCACGGAAAAAATCGCAAGGTTAGAAATCGAATCCATTTTAATATTATTCAGACCTTAAGAAATAAAGTTCCGGCCGTTTTCTTAACCTTTCTGAAATTAATATTTAACCTTCGTGATACCAATGATTCCAACAGTTGCACAAACGAGGACGATTAGATCTACTGTAATCCGTATTATTTCCACATGTTTTAGTTTCTATTATTGAGATGACACATTTCCATTAATTTCTTTTTATGTCAAAGAGTAAATCTGTAGACAAAATAATTCTTAATGTAATTAAGTAATAAACATTAGATGGTAGATTTGTGGCTGGGTCCAAATAGACTCAGAATTAATATAGTTACACACATTTTAATAATAAATTGTCATTGTAGTTGAATTAACGAAGAACAGTGATGACACTGATGACAATGGACAATATAGTACCGATGAGACCATGGAAACAGAGACACAGGAATTACAGATTTCAACAAATGGATTCGAGGAAACAGAATTTGAGGGTGATGTATCCAATACTCACAAAGTTGATGGCAATCCCAGTTGGGCAGATGCTATGCAAAAAATTCTTAAGACAAAGAAACCGAAACGTAAAAAGACTATAGTTTTGTCTAAAGCAAAAAAGTTATGCGATGTTGTAAAGAAGGAGAAGAATGAAGAGTTGCTATTTGAAATTGAAAAAGTGAAAGAGGAAATAAAAACTGATGAACCAGAAAAGATTGGTGATAATGTTCAAGTGTCAGTGAAACAACTAAAAGAAAAAAGAAAAGATCATTTAGGTATCAGAGTAAAACCAAATATAGCAGATAGAGAACGTGAAAGAATGTTACAGAAAATTGCAACAAAGTAATCATGTTCTATTTTAAAACTAGAAAGATTATTTTATTCATTGGTTTAAAATGGTTGATATCACAATTTGTTTGCAGAGGTGTGGTACAATTGTTCAATGCAGTAAGACAACAACAAGGTGAAATTAATAAAAAATTAGTAGAAGCTGGTCCATTAGAAAGAAAACGCGAGCAAGTCTTAAAAAATATTAATAAAAATTCGTTTTTGGATATTCTCATGGGAGGAAGTAAAAGTATTCCAGTAGATAATGTTTTAAAAAATGAAGAGCCAAAGAATGCAGAAAGTAAAGAGAAGGTAAGTATATTATATTTGATATAATTATTATTATTTTGAACCAATGCTATAACAAACATTAAATAATTTTATTAAAAGGATAAAGAAACATGGAGTGTTCTAAGGGATGATTTTGTAATGGGTACAAGATTGAAAGATTGGGACCGCCGAGATGAGGATGAGGATTCCTCAGCTCCAGAAGATATGGATAGTGACAATTAAATTATATAAAAATATGAAATATTTTTCCAGATATCAAAGAATCATTTGTATAAAAGTAATTTAAAGGTATGTTATTAATACTTTTCAGCTTATAACGATATAATTGTTACTATCATTAAAATTGAGTAAAATTACATTTTCAATATATTTTAAAGACTTTCTACCACTGATCGAGTCTTTACATAATACGTATATTAAAGTTTGATAAAATAATTGTCCTTTCTTTTTCAATATTTCAGTGTTACAAAAAGACGAAAGTATTGATTTCTTATTAAATATTTTAATTTATATTTGATATTTTCTGAGCTACTCAACAATAGTAATAATAATAATGTGTACAATGTATAATTTCTTATAATTTCTCATATGTTTATAACACATATGTGATGCTATCTAAAGTTTGTTCCTATTGTAATGCCATTCATGCCACGTCATTATGGCTGAAGAATAGTGCCATAATATTTTTTGTTGTAAACTTACACAACATATTTTCCTGTGTGTATTTAAGCCATAGCTTTAGAATAATGAATTCAAATTCAATTTAGGGGTACACCGAGATAATCTGTACATAGGACTTAATGTGTCCAACAGTTATTCTATACACATCTTATTTTTATTTGTCTTGTCATTTTCAATGATATCAACATGTTACTGTCTCAATGAACATGTATAAATACATATTATATGTATCCTGTGCTAAGCTTGTACGTCAGATATTATTCACTATACTGCATTTCATAGTAAAAAGTAATACGATAAAGCGAACATATAACAAATAGATTCGAACATGATTTACTAATAACATGTACAAAATATTTAACTCGACTTACAGTGATTATTTTCTTAATATATATTGAACCTAGTGTGTAGATTAACCCTTGGACGGACTGAACTAACTTCACCACATCATTTCCCTTCGATTATTGTGCCGCAATTAAATTGATTGTACATTTCTTACATATATAAAATTATTTTTCAGAACTTTGACCTTGTTACATTTGATAACTCTTTTCGGTAGTTTGCAAGTAAATGTAACTTCTAGTTTTAAATTAATTCAATCGTTTATATACGTTCGTACAGACTTCCTTAAATGTTATACTTACTATAACAACTAAACTGAAATTCAGTTTTTAATTCTTTACATTTTATTCGATTTTTAAATCAACAGTCAATTAAAGTCATTTATCGATTTTACTATCAAAGCTTAATTGAAAACACTTATAACTTAGACGACGAATCAAAATAAGCACCAGTGTATTCATGCATGGGATTCTCAATTAGCAACCAGTATACCTGGTCAGAGAATTTCTCGTACCTGTCGTTGTTCGACACATATTTCTGGCGTGGAAAGTGTACAATTGTACATCCTCCTAGGACATCACATTTATACTCGACTCTCACGGATATCCGCAAGGGCTCCGAAATTCCTAGTCTCCTCGTCCGAATAATTCGACTCGATTTCCGCTGACTGAGATCTACCTACTTCATCGGAGCCTCTGTTTCGAATATAATATCCGACCGGATTGGATTCGTTGTTCGTATCGGTTTCGTCGATTCCTTGGCTGTTCTCAAAGCGTACATTCCTAAGATCAGACGACGGTTCATCTTGATCCACCTGCTGGCTTCTCGATCTGTCAGTCTCGTTACACCTGTTCTGGGACGATTGACCGTGGCAATCCCTCTGTGAATTCTCCGTGTTGTTTCTACTCTCTTGGCTGATCCGCGACATACTTCGTGCCAGATTCCTCGTGTTCATTAATTCGTTTCCGGTGGCTAAGTTTCTGGACGGCTCGTCAACGCCGTTCAGTGTCGTTGTTGTCGTTGTTCTCTCATTATTTCGTACAACGTTATCGGTCGCGCAACGATTCCCATTATCGGACGACAGCAGCGACTCGTTCGGACGCCGTTCGCCCTCGTTTCCGTTAATCGTATGGAACGAGGTGGTCTCGTACGTTCGTAGGGCCTCGAAGTTCGTGTTGCTGAACACACGCGGCATCATTCCCGGTGTCATACGATACAACTCCAGCTCGTTGTCCAGGTAATAGCTGTCCAATGGATTACTGATGATCGACGGATTCCTCGTGACGTTTCTACGCGGGAAACTCTGACTAGAGAAGCTTGTTACCGACGTGTACGGATACGGTATCGCGTTCATCGGGTTGCTTAGTATGTGAGGACAACCGTCCAAGCTCTGCATCTCGATCTCCTCTTTACCATCCGAACGATAATTGTGTATGTCGATCTCGTGCGGAAGATTGGCAAACCTGCGAAGGAGGTGAATAGAGAATGGAATATTTCGAAGAAACATGGAATATTTCAAAAATCTCCCAATTGTACGAGCAACCAACGAAAGAAAAGTTTATGCAGTGGACCCTTTATATACTGCCGTGGCTAGGACTATAGAAGAGGCAAATTCTAGGACGCGGTAATACATCGAGTGCCCCCCCCCCCCCATACTAAAGGTGCGTTTTCTTGTGACAGTAAAAAATCACGATTTCTGTCACGTGAAAACGTACTTTTAGTTCTGCCGTTGTAGTTCAAGCGTTTACTGTACACGGTGTTCACCTGTGCAACAGAATGTCGGAGTACGACGGCGGCATATCCGACTCTTCCTTTCCGTATATACTCTCGTACGTCGGGGGTGGGAAACATCCTATAGACCCAAGACTGTCTTTACTAGGTGTTTCCGCGTCCATCTCTAATATGCTGCCTTGACTGTTTTGCAGCTGATGCCTGTTTATGCTTCGTGGATTCCTTTGGGCACGGAGAACACTATCGCCGAGTTCCACCAGGTCTAAACCTGTTATATACATAATAATCACTACTTGACGAATCGTTATGATACAGGAGGTTGTAGTATCTTTTTGACTATATCTGATCAAGCTGAACCTACCACTGAAGACCTTACGCTCAACTATTAGAATTGTGAACCTACTGGTCTTTCTACAGTGGCGAGGGGGTACAGGTGTTCGTGAACCCTTCATAAATTAACAACCTGGTTTTAATGTAACCATACACGGTTCCACGAGGTCTACACCAGCGTGAATATTATTTTAGATAATGCCACAAGGATATTATAAAGACTTTGCAACGAATCAATAGAAAACCTACAACACTGTACGGCATAGCTTCTCCCCCTTCAAAAAATAATATTATGAAAACATTTTGGACCCCTAGATCACAATACTTTCTATGCTCTCGCTAAAAGAGCTAGTACATACTACCAAGTTGAAATATCTCACCGGTGGGGTCGGTTTGGAACTGCGTGAAGATCGTACCGTCCACAACGAGCATCCTACCGTGCGGCAAGAGGATAATCGTCGGCGTTGCGACCATCGCCTGGTCGCTGTTTCCGAATCGTGAATCGGGCTCCGGATCCTCCAGTCTGCAGCAACAGTGCCGTCTGCACAGGGATCGGCAAAACGGCGCGCCCCAACAGCAATAAGCGAATATGAAGCATAGCACCGCGAGCATCACCAGCAGCGCGGCTACACCTTGGCCCTGTTGAGCGGCCGCCAGGGTTGGTCCGCCAGCGACGCCGACACCGACACCGACGCCGAATCCTAACCCTGAGCTGCTGCTCATCGCGCCTGAAACATTCCTCGATCCGCTTAGGAGCTATAATTTCCCAACCCTTTTTTTTTTTGTTTACAGTCACCACCCCCTTTTCATAGTTTCTTTTTGTTCAGCGCCCCCTTCGGGTGAAATATCTATATTATAATGATAATAATTTATTATAATGGGCATCAATTAGCTCAATATATATATTGAAATAACAGGAAGATCATATTATAATACAATTCAAGTTGAAAGTCGAGAATACTGATATTAAACCGACCCGTTTTATATTTTTTAAACCTTTTTTTGGAGGGAATACTTGAATTTCTCAACTGACTTGATCATGAATATTTTTCATGATCGAGCTTTCGAGAGGGTTTCACGAATCCTGGTCCCTACGTGTGGTTCACTATAAGAATTATTTATAGCGTAAGTTCCTGTTTAAAAGGGGGTCAGAATTATTCTATTTAATCCCTTCAGTACAGGGTAGTTATCCTAGAGTAGCTGAACATTTAATAGGAACGCCAAGCGATCTACGTCTATTTTTTGAAACATACGAAAGTTTTTATGTATTTGTCTCAGTGAATTTGGTAAGTTTCAAGTTTTTATATGTCTGTTGAAGCTTTTTGGTATTTTTTTGCGACTTTAAAAAGCTGACACGCTGAGTCACCTATCGTACTGAAAGGATTAAAATTCATTTTTCTACCGTGATAATGATCACGTTCTTACGGACGAGTTCCAGAGAAGGGTTTGTAAACCAAGATTACGAATTCTTTTTCTATTTCCCGTTTATTTCACGTCTTGGAATAATGCTACTTATTATAAGCAATAATGTATTTTGATCCGCAATGCGGAGCGCACAATAATACTAACGTACGCGCTCCTGGCAATAGTCCAGTCTCGTGACTAGTAGTTTTTTTTTCCATCGAGTTTCATTTAAACGTTGTTCTCCTGATAAACCAACTAAATCGTGAAAACAGCCGGGGTCGTTAAGTTTCAATCGTTTCTCATAATATCGTAAAGATCGCGCGTGAATTTTGTTGCCTGAAAGCGAGCGTTATTTCGGACATCGGATCACTCTCTCTTATGCTAATAGAATAAATTTCGTTCTTTGCCCGGAAGAACGGCGGAGTGAAAGTAGAAATGTGCAGTAATCATGGTCGTATTCATATATACCAGCGCGGCCAGTGGGTCAGTCCAACATCTTCCAAATATAATTAATCGAATAGGATAGAATTATCAGTCGTACCAAGAAAATTTAAAAAAAAAACTGGTTATATGTAGCAAATATTTAAAAATAACATACATATTTCAATGGTTTTCCTTTCCCGGGCTCGCTACGTATAATTCAAGTGACACCGTGTATATTAAAAATATTTTGTTTACCTTGGGTGGTGGTATTGTACAGCCAAGTGTTGCCCGTCGTGGTTACCGCTTCTGTTCCTTTATGCGACCCGAAAACCATGTAAAACCGCGTGTTTTCTTGGCTGTCCGCCGCGAAAAACAAACAAAAAACCAATGGATGTTCCTCTCCGTCTTTGACGGTTTCTAAACCGTAACGCAATCACATCGACAACCCGCGTACGTAACGCGTTGCATGACGCGAGTCCATTGAAGATTTTCTACTCGTACAGAACTAATAACCAAGGAGATACGTTAACCGAATTAAATATGGCGCGCGCGGCGGCGGCGGCGGCGGCGACAGTGGTGACGATTGGTCGTCAATCGTCGTGAACGTGATAACACGGTCGTTCGTCCCGTTCCACCGGCGGTCTCATTTCCACTCTCTGTTTTTTTTATTTCCTTCGATTACCCCAATGTCCTTTTTCCGGGCTTATGCAGTTTCCCGCCGATTAATACCGGAAACTCAATAAGTCCCGTGGCCGTATCCCGTTGTTAATGACATTTCGAACGATGGGTGAACGGAACGGGTACTATATATTGTGATTTTTTTCAAGGATCACCTACGACGACAAGTTCGCGCGGAAGGATATCTTCACACGAGGAAGAAGACATCGGAGTGTGAAGTTGAATAGCATAACACTGTCATCGTCGGAGACACTCTTGACTCATTTCAATATTTCTCCCCACTTTACATCAACCTACTGCTTTTCGGTCTTCGATACCTCCGTTTTGTTCCGCAATAGGGGAGAGAGCCTTCTGGGTTCGTCCGCCTGGGTCAATACAGAATTTTTCCTTTTTTTGTTGTTCCTTTTAGAGACGAACCCCCGTTTCTCAAGGGCACCCTTTGGTTTCTGATCCCTTAAGCTCGATGATTATGATTAGAACACTGATTCATCGTCGTTCTTCTCCTCTACATTTCCTGTTCTTTTGTTTTTCGTTACCCCTATATACTTGTTCGGTTTGTACATTATCGTTTAAATATGTTCATTAGAGAATTCAGTTGTTAATACTAATCGGCATCATTGTACGCAATACAGCATTTAAATATAATAATAGCGGGGTTCGTAGCAATTCCACCATTTACGATTCCATTAGAGATACAGACGGTAACGTTGTTTACTTATAACGCGGATAAACTTTAGGAGACACTTAACGTCATATATTTATTTATGTATCCTACACTTAAATATATTTTCCTTGATTTGCAATTTTCCACGTTGTAACGGCAAATAACGTATGAACTTCATTCATTGGCTATTTAATCGGAACATTTCTGTTCATTTTCCACTACGACGGTTCCTGTAACCGTAACCGACCTGTTCAACCGCTCTTATATTGAATCACTGACATCCCCTTCGTCGTCGTCGTGACTTGACGTCACCGACTGCAGATGAAGCCGCGCCATATTATTTACCATCGATGCATTGTGCATTCACCACGACGACACGTCCTACGAATCAGTTTCCTTATTCCAAGAAGACAGTCGATTTCTGTGCAACGTTTAGGTATGCCACTGTATATTTTATTACATGAAAATTTACACTACCGTTCCCCTGGCTTGGTTTAGTAATTAACAATCCCTCCGAGATTAACATTGATTGATCACAGTATCCGAACAATATTTCGAATAATCTGTTATGCGTAAGGTTGTGCAAACATTCCAGTTACCTGAACAACAAAATCACATCTCGACGCCCGAAGGAGGTTTTCACTGTCATCACATAAAGTGTCGAATTATAATCTTCGTTTGTTCACGATTTACAAATATTGATTTAGGAGAAATATTCCACTGATATTTTTAACCTTAATTTTTTTTTTGTGTTTCAGATGTTTTTTCTTTTACGACAATCATAATAATTTAGTAGTTTTCTTTTTTTTGCCACACGTTTGTTAACATATATGGGTTGCATGAAATTTTGCAAGGCCAGTGTGTCAAATGTTCGACCACTCTCGAAATTTCTCGCAGCAGTTTGTCAGACACTGCAACCTCCTCACGGCCCCTCGAGACACTGGCCAAGCCAACGATTCGTCGGATTCGACTATTCGACTATGGCCACCTCGGTGGCGCTTCTTTTATTTTCCCACCCCTATGCACAGGATGAAAGCGATCGTCATCGTTCTTTCAACCCTTCTTTGTCACACCTCCCAATACTTCAATAGTCTGATCCTCTCCTTCTGTGCAGATTTTTTAACGGTTTATTGAAAGAGTATAAAATTTTATTTACGAATATATATGCTGCATTACATAGCTTCATCATTCAGGAACATAGTTTACTTCGAGATTGTAAAATATATTTCTGATAGCACTATCATTCATGATAATATCACTTACGTCACTCGATTTTTTTTGTAAAACGATAACACGGTCCTACTGATGCGGACTATAATTTTTCTTTTTAAAAAACATGATTAATATTAAGCCAGAGGAATTAAAGGAGTAAAATTCAATCGAGATGTTCCTTTGTTTTTGTCTTCTGTATATTATATGTCACTTTGTACAAAAATACAAACTTTATTTTTCTGGTAAAATTTCGGAAATCCATTTTTTGAAGAATTTTATTTCAGATACAATTAATGCATGACCTGTACCATTTAATGTTCTAAATTGGCCATTCACTCCAAGGTCTTTTAGGTTGTTGTAAGTTTCTTCTCCCCATCTAAGTGGAACCATTTCATCTGCTGTACCATGGAACTGTAGGAGGGGTGGTGTCCTTCCTAAATTTGCTTTTAATGACTGACAAAAAAGACAATACTGTTATTGACAAGAGGAACATATTAAAAACTCTGTATATAAGTGTATACCTCGTATACTAGTGAATTTCTATTAAGAAAGCTGGACATAGCAATGCATCCAGCTAAAGATTGTTTGTATCTATATGCTAAGTACATTGACAATGCACCACCCATTGAAAAACCACCAACAGCAATTCTTTCATATGGAATGCCCTTGGAAACATCTGCATCAATTAATTCCACTATGTTTTCACACGTTGAATTTATCGATTCTACTTCCTCACCAACATTAATGCTTATACTCTTGCGATTAAACCATACATTGCTGGGCTAGAATAATATTTTATATAAGTAATTAGTAATCTTAGTATTATAAATAGTGCCAGATGTTTTATGTTGTTGAATACCATTCCATAATTAGGGGTATAAGGTTGAGCAGGTGCAGTAGGATAAACAATTTTTATGTGTGCAAACTTCAATTCCTCGCCGAGTAAAAGATCTATCCACGCTTTCGCGTCATCCCCAGAAGATCCTATGATCGTGTAGCATGTAATTATTTTAAGTTAATTTTCAGTTAAAGATAATGTCCGTAGTTATACCCAATGACACCTCACCTGAACCATGAAAGAATAATAAACTAGCAGTGTGCGTTTTAGTGGCATTTACAATATTAAATTTCGGTATTTTAACTATTCCTGACATGATTTCTCATCTGTTGTTATATAAAACCGGACGAAAACTGCAAGTTAATCGAGGAATTATCGCTTGGTTAATCGGCATAGCTTTTCCATTTACTTAGAATAGAATACACCATTCTGTCCAACGTTCAGATAGATATGTCACTGTTCCTAACTGGACACATCTAAATATTCCTACGTCTTCAAGGTGGTTCTCATTGTTTCAAACGCACATGTTTCTCGTGTTTTCGCATTGATATTCGAAAATATGTAGTGATATTTAGACTACAAAGTTTATAACATAAATAAATTTGTATGAACTGATTTACAGAAACTGAAATCAAAACCTAATAATTCTATATTCAGGATTTCATTCAGCTTCGAATAAAATGAAAACTTCGTTGAACTTTATTCTATGTTACTCTACAAGTTTTAAATAAAATTCACTGTCTAGTGATATATCCTTCCAATAAATAACAACTGAAAAAACGATATGTAAGGTCGTTTTCGATCAGAGCAATTTAATCTAAACGTTAAACTTTAAACAGCAGCGTGAATTGCCATATTTAAATTTCAACGAGAACATCTGCGTATTCGTGGCTAACTTTGCTTCGTTTATTTAACGCGAAATTTTCATTGACTCGAAGATCTGGTTGACTCGGGATGAGTTTACAGTGTATCGATATTTGAACGGTACGTAGTGATATTCTTTCGCGGAACTCCGATCTCAGTGCTTGACAGGAAAGTCATTGCTCCGTAGGTACGTCTCTGTAGAACCGTTGACATAACCCGTGTGTCCCCTGCGCACGCATGTCTCGATCTCCGTTCGAGCCACTTCGAGATCATTTGAAAACGCTTTCCAGACGGACGGTTCGTCTGTGTTAAGGCATACGAGTTGCACGGTTGTGTTGACAAGGTGTACTGGTGGTGTCGCGTCAATGGATACGTCGACGGTGGTCCATTAATTCTGCACCTCTCACGCTGCACAGTTGACACAAGAGTTATGTTTAATGAGTCGTTGTAACGATTCACCGGGACGATGCAGAGAAGTGGTGAGTAAACCGAATGTTCTCTTAATCCCTGTGGTAACCGTGAAAACTCGACGGGCGGCGAGGACGACCATTTTGAAGGCGCCAAATTTTTGCGTCAATACACAGCGCCGTGGCTGCCCGGTCAATACAACGGCCAACCTAACCTACGAACTAATTCCAACGAAACGGACTCGGTTCATTTGGTTCGGTAACTTGAAATCGCATAAACATTTTCTTTGTTTTATGAATCGATCTGCAAGCCTTTTTTAAATTTCTACTCGTTTAAATCTCGTCACCTTGTTACGTCATTCAACGATCAGTTTTTTTTTATGTACACATTGTGTTATTTTCTTTTTACCCGGAACTCTGTCACCAGCTAAATTTCGTAGGAATGTTCTATGAAATTGACCCTGCCTTAATATTGTAATGTCACGTGAAACATCATTGCATGGTAATAAGCGATTTCCTATCATCATTAATATTAGATAAGAATATTATGACATCGATTAATTTTCAAGTGCAAGAATTACATACATACGCTGGATAGGGCACTTTGAAATCAACGTCCACGAAGATTTGCGCGTCTAAGAGTTACTTTTTTTACGGAAATAAATGATGCATCACAATATTGTGTTTATCGTATTGTACGTAAATTACATGCTGGTTACAATACTATGTTGTTTCCTCTCACTCATCACTGCAATCATTTGGCCATGTACAAGTAGTCCAAACAGCCTGGTATAGATTGGCAGCTCGGGTTAAACGGAAGGGAAATCAAAACAAACCTCTTCGGACAGACGCTCTCTGTCGCCTTCCTGTTTTATTCCGGGTTCATTTCTTTGCTTTTCTACGCAGTCGTACGTGTGCAACAGCGATGAAAAAAAATTAAACCGGAATACATATACATATGTACGTACAATACAAGGGTTACATAATCGTTCGATTCTTTAACATTTTCAAATTATGATTACTACATAATACAATAACTGTCCGGCAATACTTATTATGATGCACGTGTCGGTATTTCAAATGAATTTCCTATGAAAATTATACGAACAAAAGCACACAATAGCAGTTCGGTTATTTCGTTGAGGATATTTTCTATTTTACGTTTTACTGCGCCTGTGACACACACGGCGTCAGGCTTCAGCCTGGCTAGTTTTTTTCAGTGTACTACATGTAACATTAAACTATTATTCTACGCGGTCGGTGAAATGATATATCTGTCGTCGTATATACGCCGTGCTTGCTAGAAGTAATGCAATAACATACCGAATACACAGCATCTTTCGGTCTCGACCGACGTTTCGCTTTTTCTTTACAAACAACACACACTCGTTTATTTACGGTTAGCGAAGGGAAAAGCTACGACTGATTCCACCATTGACGTAAAGTGACTCACACATTAGTTCACATAGTTTCGAAACAATAATTGTAACGATTTATATGCAATTCCCATTTGTCTATCTTTATTGTCTTATCTGCTATCATTTGTTTCTTATAAATTTTTCGTAATTTTGAAATAAAATTTGCAGTTTGGCACGTATTTTAGTCAAATCAAATATGGTGGTTTTTAATGAACAAATTCGCGACTCACTGTATGTACGTATGATACGTACATAGCAAAAAAATATTTTGCCGATGAGGATAGTGGAACGACAGTTTAAAATTCGATCAAGGATCCTCGAGGAGCGACGCATTCCACACATCGTTTATTGGGTAAGATTCATTTATCTGACCTCGGAGCTAAAGTTGAATGAATAAGCGATTTGTGTGTTATGTATTTAAGAGCGACCTGGAGCGCCTTGTCGCGCATTACGATGGTGCCGTGTTTCTTATTATCTATTACATATCGATACCCGTCCGATAATATCATATTCGGATACCGATCGGGGAATTCCACATTTAATGTGTGATCACACGTAACTTTCTTCATAACCGCGTAGCTCCGGCACCGTGTTCTTTCGTCAGGGTGCGGTGAAAAAAGTTAAAGCCGCGTTTACAAATGCCGTACGTTGCGACCGGTGAGTCCAACTGCCAAATCGTATTGTATACTGCGTGGCATAACAATAAAAACAACTTAAAATTTTCAATCCTCATGTATTGTGGTGACAATAAAAAACGAAGCAGTTTTTTTTCTAGGGAATACATTAACAATATAACACGATTTCAAACATGACATACATAATTCGTTTGCATTTTAACCACAATACATAAGAATTGAAAATTTTAGGGTGGTTTTATAGTTATGCCATGCAGTGTATAGAAATTCAAAATGCAGCTATTATTCCAACATATAGCCGCGATTTCAAGTGCAATCGTACAAATTTAACCCTTTAGTTACTAAGCGTCACTATATATCCGATCCATCCGATGCATCCCTTAAAATGCTACATAATATATTAAAACTTTTCTGATACAATAGGTAATGAGTTATTTTTCGTCTATTTACCAGTAATGTTCGATGTCTGCTCGACGTGACAAAGAAAGATGGTGACAGTATCACCACCGCGTGCGTGCGTGCATATGTGTGTATGATGCACATTGCTCACGGTACCGTAAACTCGAAAGAAGGGAAGAATGAAAGAGAGGGAGGAGGGCAGCGCAGCGGGGCCGTACCGTTTACCATTATAATTGTCCCCCGCGCTCGGGAACACAGTCAACCGGGGCACTTCTTCTTCGTTGGTCTCGAGAGGCCTGAGCGTCGTGAACTCGCACGAGAGAAAAGTGGTGTCTCTCTTCGTCAAGATTTTAGTACACTTTCTGTATTCGACGTGTAAACAACGACGCTGTGGGGTACCGCGACCGATCGTTCCCACACACATACAAACATCATCGAACCAAGATCTGTAAAGGTACGTTTTCACGTGACAGTAAAATCGTGATTTTTACAGTGATGAAACCACATGTTATGACCAGACTGCGGATGTTTATGCGTTTATAGAAAATTCTAACTCTTTGGGGGATACAAAAAAGTTAAAAACTGCTTTGTGGGTTTTTGGAAAAATACCTTCAGCCGATATATCGGCTTTCCTTATGTAATATAATTTGTACACGCGTAATGACACTTTATTTTTATAAAATAAGTTTATATAGTGCTGCATACCTTTCACAATAAAATAAACAAAAAAACGTGAAAATATTTTTATTTTTAAGTGAAATATGTTCATTCTAATAGATACCTTAAAAATTGTATATTTTTCCAAGGTATTTTTGGACGGTACCCGCAAAACTTGTAAGGTACTGTAAGGGTTAACATTCGAAATGCGGTAAAGATTTTAATAAAACTTCATGATATTTATATATTACTGTCGACATAACAAGACATTTAGTAAAGGAACTACATAAATTTCCATCTGATTCTCATGTTTATAAATTAACGCCTAAAATTCTGAATTTGCATAAACATCCGCGGTCGAAATAGTTATACCTTTTCATGTCGTTAAAAGTAGATGTCGCAATTTATTTACATTGTAATACAGTATCACAACAGAAACCTATGACTTTACTGTCACGTGAAAATGTACCTGAATCTCTCTCTCTCTCTCTCTCTCTCTCTCTCTCTCTCTCTCTCTCTCTCTCTCGGTGTGTGTGGCGCGCGCGCGCGCGGTACGCCGCATCGTGTTCAGTTGTTCGATTAAAAGACCGGCAATATCAACACGATCCCCCTATCGACTGTACACATTTTTCTCGATGGTTTTTCTTTCTTTCTTTTACCATCAAAGGGGGGATATACCAAAGCGACCATTCGTCACGGTCAAACCTCGCATCGAATCCGTCGTAGCGAGCGCTACTACAGTTCTTCCATCTCTACATAGAAGAAATCTCTCGTGCTTCCTTGGCTCTCGTCGTCGTCTCGAGTGAACAAAGGCTTCACCGAAAAATAAACTCTGGAACACCAGTCGTATTGCGAACGGACGGTGGATGGGCCAGGACGAAATCGATCGATCGCGTAGCCTAAAGTCACAGACGGCCAAAAACGGTTCAGAAACCCTGTCATTTCAACGATTCGGCCACATTCAGACTTCCGACATACGTATATATGTATATACCCCAGGTAGCAATGTCCGATACAATCCCGATACATGTGAATATCGATGTATCTGTTCATGAATATCGATATTTTGTATCGATATTTTAGGCAACGATATAGTATCAATACTCCGTGGCTCGATATAACTCTTCGATAGGAACGCATAGGTTTAGAAATATTCCAAGGTATGTGTGTTTAATGACATATTTTTTAAAAAGCAAAAAAAAGTGACCGCAGTATTTGTAAAAATATAATTCATCAACGAATGTTCTACTTGAGTTTATGTAATTAAAAAAAGGAATAATTTTCTTGCTGATCCGTTTTTTTTAGTAATATTGTATCAATATGCATTCATATAATAATAATATTTTTTTATAAACGGGTTATGAGCCTTACGGAATAGATATAAATAAAATACAAAAATACACAACATAAATATAAGAATACAAAATTTCAAAAATTAAAAAAAAAGCAATAAGTATCGATACTTTTGAAAGTATCATCGGGCATCGCCAGTCTCGAGATTCCCCGCCGGTCGTTTTCATTTCGCGCAAACCCTCCCCCGAGATATCTCGGTTCGTTAATCCAATTCCGTGGGTTTTATGGGGTGGGGGTGGGGGGAGTAGCAGCGCGAAACCGTAGGAATCTTTCTGTTGGCGGTTATTATCTCGTGGCAAGTGTGTGTATGTGTGTGTGTGTCTGTACATTGTTCCGGGTTAAATCGATCGATCCAGGCCGAGATATTTCGTCTGGGTTGTTGGTCTCTGGATCTTGGGCACAGTCCGCCTCGGAGGGGGACTTATCGTTCAGCGGCGGCCTCGTTGGGTATTCGGTAGTTGTGTTGGTTTCGTGCGCGAAGCGAACGGTCATGTTTCTCCGGTCGAGGAATCGTCGGCGTACCGGCAAGAATTCTTAACACTTTACCGACCGGTAGCTTATTAATAGACTTTTAATTTGCAGTGCTTATACATATAAATAAGAAGCCTATTAATTTACCCTTAGATCAGGATTAACGAAGAAATTGTTATGTTATTCTATTAGAGTTTTTGGTATTTTTTATGAATGTAAGTTGCCACTGTGATTGAACTGTTTAATAATAGTTCCTTCACTGTTGATCGTTTGATTCTAGTAAAACCTGTTAAATAGAGTGTCGATTTGATGTGAAAGCTGGCGGCTGGGTCAATATAACCCTTGTCAAGATTTTTCGAAAATATTCGTCGTAAACGATTAAATAATAAACGGTTCGCAGTGAGTGTAGCGATAATCGACTATGGATCGCCGATGACCCGGCCATAAGAACGGGCGTCGCGAGGAGTTGAAAACCACGATTGCGACGGGGGAATCGGACGATACACACTTCGATATACGTGGCTCCCTTGGAATTTTCGTGGTTCTTGACTTTTTGCAATATCTATTTTCGGTATCCGCCGTTTCTGCTCTCCTCCTCCGGCAGTGGGGGCTCCTCTGGGTGTTCCGCGGCGAACGAGGAGACGACGAAAAAGTTCGATCGCGCGCCGATAAAAAGGGAGAACGCGAGAGACCGGCCCCGCTGCTACGATGATCGAAATGGAAACCCCCACTGTGGTCTTCGTCCCGCAGAATACACGTAAGCCTCTTCTTCTTCTTCTTCTTCTTCTGGGTTTTGGTTGATTGCACGGGAATGGAATTCGCGAATCCAGGGATCGATGCTCCGGCTGATTGAATGAATTGAGCTAATTAGGCGATCCCACGATGTGTGTTTGACCAGGTAGACAGTTTCAGGACATACTACTCGTGGACCAAAACGAATGTGTGGGTGTGTGTGGCGGTATAATGCCTATCGATTCTTGAACCTCATATGAATGTCTTCAAGAAATTCTTGATACATTGAAAAAGTATCGATATTATGAATATCGATACGAAAATCCTATAAATGTATCAATTAAAACATGAGCTGCATATATTCAAGTGAATATCAGTTTGGGTGGAACGATTTTGTGTCATTTTCCACGCTGATACACAACGTTTCATCTCGAAAGCGGTTGTGTTCGAACAGAATCGAATAAACACAATTTATCGATGTTGTTTGTGCTTGCATCGATACGACGGGGAGGAGATGTCAGCGCGGTATTATTGGTGTTTAGATTAAATAGCTCGCCCGTAGGCGGGAAACCTTTTCATACGTACCTTTTAATTGGATCGTCACACTTCATCGCAATTACACGGAAACAAGCCGGTAAAGTACGGTTTCGAGATAGAATTTTTAATGGGTCTCGAAGGCCGCGACATACAGGGTGGAGCACGTAACTGGCACCACTTCGAAACCACTACATGACTAATAATCTTAGTAAAAAATATTTCAGATAAAAGTTACATGGTTTCGAGAGGGGTATAATGCTACGAAATTACTTTTTTCGTAGAAGGACGGGTAGAGGACATATGAAGGTCAAGTTTGTTTTTTTAAATGGTGCCAGCTTGTATTTCTGTATAAAAAAAGTATTAACCTATTGGTATCAAAAAACCATTAGTTAACTTCCATTATTCGAAGTGGCATACTAAGAAGAAGTATTATTTTATTTGAAAAATTAGAATTGTCATGTTCGATCGATTAAAAATGGCGAAGTACTAGTTTTTTCTTTAGTTTTCACTCGTTATTCAAAACTATTAATGATTTTGCCCATATCTGCCTGCCGGTAGCGCATGGGGTTAATCATACGAACCAGATATTTATGAATTAAAACTAATCTTAGAATCGCTCTTTTCGATCCTTTCTCCGTGAACGACCATGGTCCCCAATCTTATCCTTCCACCCCGTTTATTATCATATTTTCCTTTCCCCTCTCTGTCTCTCCTCGTTCTCTGTTTCCGGTCGCGCGCGGATGTTGGACGACCGCATACACCACGATAATCAACCTGACGATGACAACGACGACGACGACGACGATGACCACGGTTGTGATGACAACGTCCAATTCACAACGGGCACTTCGGGCACCACCACGGCAGCGGTAAGTCTCTCTCACTCACTGATAAGGTTAGTCACATTCCGATTGTCGAGCACGACACGCGTGGAAGCGCGCGGGGCCCCGTGATCGCAATACTAACAAATCGCGGAACGTGCATACCGTTGTCGTCGAGACGTAAAATCATTTCCATTGTTCTGCTCGGTGAATTTCGACTGGAAAAAAATTCAACTAAAACCTACTTCGAGGTTGTAATTTCGTATTATTTCGTCGACCCTTGGATCACCTTCCGGGGGACGGATTCAAAAATTCTGTATTTCACTTCGAGACATCGAGCCGGAGCTTACGATTCATCGATGGGCGTGTTCCCCGAGCACGGTACCGGAAGTAACGCTCCCGCGACCAAGTGACCATATTTGACACTAGAACCACCGACGATAAACGTACATATGTATATCCAATTCTACCGGATCGATAAACATGATAAACTTTTGAAAATATTCAAACTTATAAATTAACTAATTTTGCGTTTTCATATTGCAATGAAAGATGTGAAAGCTCTGAGAAAATCCGTCGTTGTACCATTTTAATCATTGTTATAGGAAGGTACTAACTAGTCATAGTTTGACTGCTTTGGTTGTTCTAGTGTTAATCTATCGCCTGTGACTCTATCCGTCCTGTTTAATATTGGGAAAACTGATCCACCAACGACCGTGATTCACAATTGCAAATAATCATCGTTGGCTAAGTGGGGTGGCATTTTTTTTCTGCTCGCAACGACGGGACGATCTGTGCCGTAGAATCGCGATAAGCGATTATCGCTCCGTTTGCGAAATCTTTCGCGTGATAAAGAACGACAACGGAGTCTGGTGAATCTCCAACTCGTTTCAGTGTCGGAGTGGTCGCTTCTCGCGTACGTAATAGTTCGAACCTGTAACGCATTGGTTCGAACGTGCAACGTATTGGTTCGAACGTGCAAATTTTCGAAATCAAACCGTGTTTCTGTTCGTTCGTTTCGAGGGAACTTTAATTTCGCCAGTGTGTGCCACAAACGTTACACAAGTACACTCCAGTTAACCCAATCGAATTGTATATACATATATATGTATATATGTATACAGGGATAAGGTGTATATAGTTGATGGTGTACATTCACGGTTGTCGAATTGCAATTTTAACACGGTTATCGGTGATATCGATGCAGTGGCCGGGACTGTTACGGACGTCAGAGGACGCGTGACATCCGACAGTTATTTCGATGATCGAGCGTCGCGAACCTTTCGCGACGACTCGGTGGAATTAATAAAGCAAACGAGGACACGATCGTTCAGCCAGCAGTAAGATAGACGCTGAAATGTCAGCGCCAACGGCGTCGAGACGTCGTCTGAACCCGGCAGTCCTCGCCAGATACAATAGCCAACAGGCCACCGGCTCCTCTCAACAGGTAGTTATATATCATTCGAATATTTTCACCCCCTCCCCCCTCTGTGGATTGTATGTATGCACCCTTATCGATAAATGTATCACTGAAATCACACATTCGTACATTATTCAACGGTGTATAGTAGGAGAGTGTTTCTTCTTACTTTCAATTTTCCAATTTTCCTCACGCCGTCCCCCAGATTTTATTTGATTATCTTCCAAGTTATTGATTATATCAGAAAACATGTCAGACCAAAGATGTGGATCCAGGCAAGGAGCATCTTTTATGTTATACTACTCAAAAGCCTGAAAAAAATTGTAAACAATTTTTTCGTAATTTTGAAAATAGAAACGTGCCATCATTTTTTATCGATATGGACTTTAAAAAAATGTATTTTGATCATTAAAGGTTTTTTTTTTAAATTAACGACATTTCTTGAAAACTTCGTGAATTTTATTATGTTTTAGAAATTATTTTCAGATTTGGCTTTCTTGGACTTATACATTCTTGCCGCTCATAGTAGGGCACATCGTATGGTCCGTGGGCGGCGAGAATCACCGGGGGAGACTATCGTGGATGCAACGCGTTCGATATGCACAAAACAGTCAAGGTCCCTCCCACCCTTATCTACGGGCACACATTCGCGAAACTATTTTCTTTACCCGTTCCCTGTCACGCCACGCGAATATTGGGGAAGGATAAACGATGGAAGTGGGTTAATGTTGCACCTCGCTGTATTCATTGATTCGGTTCACGAAGAAGGTCGGGTCAGGTTTTTTTGATCGTAAACGTTTCTGGAAAACTGTAACGTTTAGCTTATTTTTGTGTATCCCTTAGATTAAGAGTAAACAAAATTTCAGTGATCAAAATTGATTTTAAAGAACATTTATTCAAGACTTTGGCACGAACGAAAAAATAAAATCCAAAGAAAAAAAAATGAAATGAAAATCCAATTTCTAGGAAACCTGTGTAAATTTCTAAAATGAACGTTGAACAAAAAATTGCCCACGAACGTTTCGCTATCTTGAAGAACGTTCGGCACTTCAGAGAGCTCCCCCGATGACTTTCGTAACGAGATTGATCTACATCTCTTCGCGCAACTTCATTTTTTTTTTTCACGGTGTCAGCGGTTTTCGTTAACTTTCCCTCCTTCTCCCCTGTCCGTGTCATGCTTGGTATTCTAACGCGACACTAGGAAGTACACGGGAGAATGCTTGGAGTATCATTGTGGCCTTAATTGGACTCCGAGCTAATAAGAGCATCGAACTATTAAGCCTACGTATGTATCGTTGTATTCGCGAACACGCCACCTGCATTCACTCGCGCGGCTAGTTTCTGCTGTCTAGGCTGTTTTCTCCCTTTCAAACCAGTTTTCTTTTTTCGTTCATTCATTCGACGAAATGTGACTCAAGTGAGACAATTAGATTCGCGGACGTTTATGGCATTTCTTCACTTTTATGATTCATTCGATTCTATTTGTTGGTTAACGTATAAAATTCGCACGTCGAATGATACTTCAAAGAAATATTCGATTAAAGTTCAATTTTTGAAAAAATTATTTCGATACTCTTTATAGGTTTGGTTAGGTTTTTGGTGTCGTTACCGTAGTTTTCTAACAACATACGTAACTTTTGAGTCCGCTGTATCTTTTTCAAACAGTGCTTTATGGAGTTAAACATAAGGCTAAAAAAGGGGTTCGATTAATAAGAGAGCGCAAGGGTCTTTCTAATTGCAACATGCACTTCGGCACGTAGCTTTTTGGTTTGTTAACGATCAAACTAGAAAAAATCTCTAGCTGGCATGCAGCGCCACCACGCCTGGCGGCTCTTGTACGAAATTACATTTTAAATTTTATACGCCGGGAAACAGCCGGTAAATAAGAGCGACATTCACACTTTTCATTTATTTAATCTATAATATACTGGACATTGATATCACAAGAAGTAAATGTACAACCATTATTTCACATTAAAGATCAAAGAAGATCTAATCCATCTTTTTACATGTATGAATATTTTTTGTAGTTTCAAATAACACTCATGGACATTCCTACTCAGTATTCTTTTTCGAAGCTTCATTTATTGTTACTACACATTTATTACAATTCCATTAAATTACCTCCTAGTAATACTAAAAAAACAAGTACGCTCACCTTACGAGTGTTAATAAATAAAAGGGTTGGGTAAGAAGGATCCAGCAGAAGCAGCGGGGCTGGCATTTTGCAATTATTTAATGAATGTATCTGTCACTCAAACTACGAATTATGCCGTGGCTTCTCACGAAGTAAAAGGGGAAAAAATAGGAAAATGTTCAGTTGCATTCGCATGGCAGGCGTGTGGCTTCATTTTGAATGCGGAGAAATCCGTGCCAAAGAACGCGATTCGTTGAAACGAAGTTGGCCCGAGAGCCAGGGTGCAGTCGTGCAGTGCTAGAACCACAATATGTTCGCCGCGATCCAGCAGGCTGCTCCGTGCGTCGTTCCGCGATTGGTCCGTCATTACACCGTGGAACACATGCGCAGTGTAGAGAGGCAGCCTCGTTGGTTATCCGGCGAGCGGTCGCAACGGTGTAGTAGATTTACCCCCACTATCGACGGTGGCTGCGTCAGGCGTGGTCGTTTCGGTAGAAACCCCGCAGCCCGCAGTATATCCGAGTCGAGCGCGTCGTATGTTTCGTTCTGCTGTGTTCTGTCGCCCCTGTCACACACAACCTTCGTCGGCAAAGTGTGTGTGCATGTTACGCGCAACCGCGTGTGTGTACAGTCTGTGCGTGTGATTTGCCAAAGGTCGTTTAACTTCTTCCCACTCCGGGGCCACCCCCTCGGTGTTGTTTTCTTTTTGTTTTCGTTCTGCCGACCTGCAACACCACGAATAAAAACATCGTTCAGTTATTTTTCGTACGTTAGAGACGTGTATAGTAGAGAGACACACATCGCACCTACGATGAAACAATGCATAGAAAAGTGAGAGTGAACGTGGCCACGTTCGGCCGGTTCGCCGACAAGCGTGAATCACCAGCGCAACACCGGCGTTCATGAGCCCACGCATCGCGTTAGCCCGATGCTCATGATCTTTCTCTTCCCTTCTTTTGCTCTTCTTCGTACCCTCTCTATATCTTTCTCTTTTCCTTTTGTATCTCTCTACCCACGAGAGTGGTGTGTGTGTGGGACGCGTCGTTGTACCACGCGAATTTTCCTTCTGTGAGCCTGACAGATCCAGGCGCGTGAAGTGCGTATAGTGAGTACTCATTGTTTTCTTTCCGAACGATTACCCCTCAACACGACCGCCGCCGCGTACATGCGTGTGTGCGCGTATGTGCGTCATCCACTACGTTCTCGAATTGTGAGTTCGTTGGAAACATTATCAGCGATGTCTATGACTGTGATATACGGTTTCTGTTAATCCTGGTCAAACGAAGGCGTTTCCAAGAGCAGATCGTGTGTGGTTTTTGGCGTACGGGTACAAACACTGTCAGTCAAAGGACTCTGGGAGCTTGCACTCTGAATCCATTGTGTTGTGTCTCTCGATAGGGACTTGTTTTCTTCGAGTATCTATCTCGTTCGAATCGAAATGAAAGTTCAACGCACGAAGCTTTCGTAACGTTATCGCGTACGATAATGTTTCATATCGAATCGATCATAGTGTTTCTGCCCTCTTTGTTACGCTTTGGTATTCGGCGAACCTGTCGAGCAACAGTTCCTCGGATCGCAGAAACCAATATCGAGAGTCAGACAGCCAACCGCATGATATATTTCCGTCTGTTATGGCGAAAGAACACCTTTTATGGTAGACACGCCCGTTCCTTTTCTTATATCGCCCGTTTCGGTTCTGCTCGCACGGAATCGTTCCGATATGCGTATTTACCGTTTCCATTACGCATTTAATTAAAAACGCGTTTCACTTAACAACGCCCTTTTTTTATATTCTGAAATCGATGCCTCGAATCTGGTTGAAACTCTTCTGTTGATGTAACTACAGACTACGTAAAGATAGTTTCTCATTTACTCTTACATAGACCCTCGTTTTTACGAAAAATATATTTATGGCTTGAAGTGTTTGCAAATTCGTATCATAGTCATGTTGCGACCAAGGAATCCGTTTTTATTTACTTAAAAAAAAATTATTTCTGGTTGTATGTTCATATAATTCACTCGATCGCGAAATTTATGTATCATTTCTTCGTGGGACAATATTTGCACATTGATCGTTGATAATTACACATTTCGTATGTATTTACATGCAGTTTCAAAACAAATCACACGGATGTCGTTCAGGAAACTTCTGCCAACACTTCATGCAGAGACATCTTTTGTTTCGGACACCTGCATTATTATGTGTATGGGGTGTTAAAGGTTGTAACTTTCAGATCATAAGTGTTTGCATTGTTATTGTCTTTCATGAAAACGAAGGTTTACGGGAGAGTAAGCCAATAGGAATGATCAATATGAAGTCTCTAGTTTGACAGTGTTCCACTTGTCTGTAGAAACAGGGAGAAAAGAAAACATTGAGGGTCAAGTGTGTTCACTATCAGTTCTGGCGTTAGAAAAGGTAAAGGACAACTGTACCGGTAAAAAAGGACACGGAAGAGAGACAGAGAGGAGCAGGAGGAGGAGGAGGAGGAGGTGGTGGTGGTGGTGGTGGTGGTGGAACCGTGTTTGCCAGTCAGTCAGTCAGTCAGTCAGTCTGCTGAACCGTGATAAACCGCGTCAAGTGCCGCCACCGACATTGCCGAAATACACGTCGAGCTTCAACGCCGGTTCCAATGGCAGCGGCGGCGGCGCGACCGAACGATTGAACAGAGATCGCGAAGTCGGTGGTAGTTACAGACTGCCGGGCCTCGACAGGCTTGCCCTCAGGCAAAGGATACTAGACGGGGAAAAGGCGAACGGCGACACCACGTCGGTAAGCTGGAACCATTTTTCCCATTCTTTTTCTTGTATTTTTTTACCCTCTCTTCGACGAGTGTTTTTTGTCCTTTTATTTATTTGAACGAAAATTTAGAAAGTAAACACATTCGACTCTGCAACAGAGATCAGAAGCGAGAATTGTAGCAATTAAATTAGCTCTTAATCCAGATTTCGTATCGATCATCTTAACCTGACACGCTTAACCTAGCTGGGTCGTAGAACTTCTAGCCTTTAGGCGTCGCGCGTCGCTGGAAGTGTTTCCCTATAAATCTGAAATCGATAAGTTTACTAAAACGGGAATCGCGTTTATTACGATGGGGATCGCGACCGCCTTAACCGGAAATTACAATGAATTTTTAAAGCGAGTTCCGAATAGAGGACAGTTTTTATCCGTTTATTTCGGTATTCGGAATCGCAAATTGGGGTACGGTAGAATTCTATTTTGTTCGACGGCGCACGTGTATGTTATTTATTCGCGTACCACAATTCCGTCCACTTCTGTCTTAAATCGCATTGAATACCAGCAGTTATCACCGGTGTGACTCACCAATTACTCACAGATACGGGTGTTTCATAATTCACGATGGTTACACGTGTGTTTCGAGAACCGCGATCAGGTTCTCGGACACCACTACACTTTTTCAAGTACGACCGTTTTAAGTGGCGGGAGTTGTTTTTTTTTCTTTTTAGATATATATATATAT
>NW_015374026.1:115915-146977 GCF_001272555.1 Dufourea novaeangliae | reverse complement strand
AATCTCTATTAAATAGGGAGGGAATTACAGGTGAAGTTAGTGTAAATTTGAAGGTATGAAATAACAGATTCTTTTAATAAATACATATCATAATTATAAATTAATTAATCATTTTTGGAAGGGTTGCACACGTCACGTATTTCTCGCGACTCCAGTAACTCAATTCCGCTTCTCGAAGAATCAAATTTTATACCCCCTACGCGACACAACGGCGGAGGTCGCCCCGTCTCTAGCCGCTCGAGGACCCCGGCATAAAGGACCACGTGATCGTATCGTCCCCGTCTATTCCGTACTCTTCCTCTCTTTCTCGCTCGTGGCCCGTGAGAAAACTGGCTATGACTCACGGAATCCAGTACGAGGAGCCGCGAGAGTCTCGACGACACTTCGCAAAAACAGTGAATTATCCCGTTTCCCGATCCGCTGCGATAATTGTAAACCACAAATTTGGGAAAGTAAAAGGAGACGCTTTAAATATAGGGTTTCCATTGTGACATCCTGAAATATTTGTTTTCGTCATCGTATAAAAAGTTTGATTATAGTTACTGTGGGTCATCGATGACCCGGCCATAGGAGGAGGAGGGTGGATAACCGTATGCGGCACATCGTTGAACTCGTCTCAACGAACGCTATCGTATTATGAATGAAAAACGAATATATAGCATTCCTTTTAAAGAAAGTTAACTTGACCTTGAAGCCTCGCAAACTACTCTACCGGAAGAAAATTCTACAGAAACTAAAGAGATTCAGAAATCGAACAGCAAAATAAGATAAACCGTGTCCCTTTTTTCTTTTTTTTTTCTGTTTTAATAAAAAGAAATATAGATTTAAGATACTACAGGAATTTAGGGAAATGGTCTGTAATCGAATATCTTTAAAGATTTATGGTCCTATTAAGGGAGTAATTGCGAGTGGTGTGGATGACTCAGAGATTGATGGGAATCTCTGTTGCGAACACGTGGCAAGTTTACCCTGCTTGGGCCCTCTCTGTCGCGCTGTTGCGCGTAAAAGAGTAAGGGAGAATAGAGAGAGGGAGAGAGACAGAATGCTGGTGGGATACATGTCAGAGCGCAATGGAGAAACACTGCGAGGGTGGAACATATGGCGGGTGTTCTTATCTCAACTTTCATGGGCTTTTGCGAGAGGGACTTAGCTTTTAATTCCTCTAGCCCGCTCTTTTACGTCAAGCATGTGCTTTCGATTCTTCAAAACCGCGTGAGCACACGCACTCCTCTCTAGTGTTACTTTCGCTAACCCCTTTAACGCGCGACGTTTTTCGTGCGCTTGAACCTGTTTAAGGGAAACATGTTTATTCTATTCTGTAAAACAGTAGATATTTCGTATACGTAACTTGGATTAACTAGATTCTATTCATGATTCAATAAAACAGCGAGGTAAGGGAGTTTTGTTAACAAAATTTCATACGTTTATTTTAACCCGTTAACTGCATTTGTCCACTTTTATTCGAATAATACGCTATGAAAAGCAGCAGTATCTGAGAGCGTCATTCTGACTGTGGATACGCAGCAACAGGCTTTTTGTTTATCTCTGAATTTATTAATTTTGTATTTTTACTGAGAGTTTGTTAGGATTATAAAAAAATTTGGACAAATGGAAGATATGCACGGAAATTTAGACAGGTGAAGAAGCACGTTTTTCTCTTTTATTCGTTATTCGAAACTCTCGGTCCAGATAACGAATTTGCCCATCTCTGTTAAAAAGCTCGTATATAAATTTAATAAAAATAACACGGGGGTCAAGTAATTCGTAATTATTGTAGATAATGTAGATTTTGTAGATAAATATGTGCATTTTTGCTGACGTTTCTGATGAAAACAGAAATGATTCACGGATTCGAGCTTGTCTAAGTGCTCACCCGAAAATATGGTACATACACAGCGCAGACCGTTGGTCGGGCGTTATACAGAAAAGTTTTCTCGAGCGCAGCTTTAATGTTTCCGGGAGTGTAAGTGTGTTTTCGGTGTAGCCTCGTTGCCCCCATAATTTGAGAGTCACTGAAAGGGCGCGCGCACATTCACTGTCCGTATATTTGGTCGAAGGGCCCCTCCGAAGGTTCGTGTAACCACGAGGGCGGCTTGGTCGAGGGTGTATACCACCCTCGCTGCGTCCTGAACAATAGCAAAAAAAATTGTACACCGTGACACCATGAGTCACGCGGAGCCGAACGAAGAAGAAGATTCAGGGCGTTGTTAAAATTCGAACGAATCGACCGCTTATCATTCGATAAGAAAGGAATTTATTTTCACGTCGACTCACAGGTGTTCAGAACACGTTATTTTTTCGAAGTTCAACAGTTTAATTTGTGCACATACCGTGTAATTTCTTGTAACCTTGACTCACAATCAGAGTAACTGTGTCTCGAATTCAGAAAATTATCATTTTCGTGTTTGCGACTCTGAAAATGGTTAAATTAAATCGATTTTCACGTGAAAATACCCGTAAAAGTTTAGCAAAATCGAAAATGATCATTTTCAAGTGATGATTTACTCCAGTATCGATACTTGACCCATAAATATCGAAATTTCGATACAATCTCTGCATTTGCCATAACGTAACAAGTCGTAAGGAAAATGGACCAATCGCGAGCTTTCCATAAAATTTCCGATTAGTCGGCTTCTTTTCTACTCTGTTACCCGAGAGTCTGCCTTGGTAAATATCTGCTGAAATAAATGATTTATTTGCATTTTTGAATGTTGTTACTTCCAATTTCATTGCAAGTTATCTATACCGATAATATCGATATTTTATCCAATGTACTCCGATTCCACGTTTAAAAGACGGCGAACGCATTTATCGACACGAACGATCTCGAGGCCCTTATGACTCTCTCTTTACCGACCTCCACGGAACACGCACCGATGATGAAAACGGGCCTTGGGCGTTAGAAGTTGCAAGAAAGACAGACAGAGAGTGAGAAAGAGCCCAGAGCCACTGGTGCTGTGTGTCGATAAAATGGAAATTTATGACTTCCGCGAGCGCCGCGCCGCGGGTCTTAAATGAGATCATTGTTCGGTCTCTGATAACGACGCCCCATTAAAAGACCTTCTTTTTTGAGGTTACTTCCTCCCCGTTTTGGGTTTCCGGGTGATTTCGTACATAGAGGGTAAGTCAATAAGAACTACTATCTAAAATAAGTCAACACTCATTAGTTGAATCAAAAAACGTTTTAATGTACCGTGTTTGTATGTACAGGGTGAGTCACACTTAACTGTACCACCTAAATTTACTCATAAACTAATTGTTGTATAAGAAAGTATTTCGAACGAAAGCAAGCTATTTCATATCGAGCGTGGTATACAATGTGATAATTAATTTTTTGTTATGTTTCGCTTTTTTATCGAGATACGAAGGTAATCTTGAGTTTTTGGATTATAATGCGTGATAGTTGAACCTGCGATTCGAAAGAATATCGAATGCTCAAAAATGAATAATTACAAGCGGATTTGTTCAAGTTTTACATCAGTATCAGAATTTTGAAATAACGATTTAACGGTCTGGGCGTTAAAGGGTTAAAAAGGGGTTAAGAAATGATAAAAGGTGTGTAACCATCTCCAAGTGTCCGGGATTAATTACGACACCTTAAAAAGTTGCACGATGGCGCGAGCCGAGAGCTGGTTGGTACACATAGACTCTTCCCTTTCGTGAAAACCTTGAGTCTGAATTTCGTCGAAGGACCAAGGAGGATGAACCCCCCATGTCCACACACACGCGCGCGCGCGCGCGTGTGTGTGTGTGTGTGAATGCATGTACATTGTATGACCCTGGTTGCTACGATTCCGTGGAACGCACGAAGGGGAAGCCCCCCCCCCCACTGGTGTCCGTGCGCGCACACAAAGTACCCTATCAGAAAACCAGGCCGCGTCCCACTTTTTCTCCCCCTGTTCTTTTTCCCTTCTCTCCTTTCCCTAAACAACGTCCGTGTTCTCTCCGTACCGTTTTCAACCCTCCACTAGGACGCGTGTTGCCACTGTTCCTGCCGTTTTACGCGATTCTAAGGGAAACAACTTCAATGAAACGGAATTTGTCTTCGTAGGGGGTGAAAAAACCGCGCTGTGTGTATATTGGGTGATCCCATAAGTAATGCAGTTTTTATAGTATGTAGATATGTTAATTAGAGTAAAGAACTTTTTGTCCGGGATTAGCAATAAATATATTAATAACTTCTGCGCCAATTCTTATAATGAAATTGGCATAAATTTCAGTAACTCCCGAAATCAAGCGATAGGAGGGCCTTTCTCTTACGCCACCTTTTTCCCTAGTGGAAGCCCAGTTTGCTCGTAAGGGTAGGTTTTCTTTCCAGGCTCGCATGTCGACATCCACGAAGATCGAGTTCTATTCAGGTGGAGGGAAGAGAGGATTTACTTGCGTGTTCTTTGTCGACCAGTACGGTTTCAAGAGCCGTGTAATTGAACGTTTTCTAGACGCTGCGCATTCCGTGGCCTGGTACAAACCGTCATTCAGCGGCAAATGCGCGGGCGTCTATCATCGAATTACCGTAAAGTTGTGTATCTCGCATACCTACGCGGAATTTGCAACCCACAGGAGTGTTGTTCCGATCGAAGATTATCTTCGAGAGGATATGCACTACGCGGGGAATTATTATCGTGGTTGACCGGTAGTGGTTCACGGAGATACCGGGTTCGTCGGTTGTTTAACGTAATCTCCGAGCTCGTTGGTTCCGCTGGACTACACGCGGTTCAGAATTATTCCTGGCGCGAACAGAGACTAGGTACTCTCATCTCGTAACCTGGTTGTGTTTAGAATTTTCTTAGGAACCCGACTGGTGGGGTAACAGAATTGGAAAAACAAAATTGCGATCATTTTCGTAGGATGTTCTTCAGTTTGCTTTTGCCTCTTACAAGAGATATTCGCGAAGTGATAAACGCCGATTATTCTGGAACTGTTTATGGGACCAACCTACGATTTTTATTGCACTCGGCTGGTGCTACGTTTAGACTTCAAGCTCTGAATATTTTGGGGGTCAATTAGCAAATGATATGGTGCTTGTTTCATTTGAAGTAGCTTCAATATTAATGTGAAACTTTTTCAGAATTTGGCTCGTAATTATGTTACGGGGGCCATCGAGATCAATGGAGCGTTAAGGTGGGGCATGATCCAAAAAAGGTTAGGAAACACTGCGGTAGAGTGTCATCAGTCATAGTAGCCGTGTAACTCGAGCCTAGGCCCTCATAATTGGCAATTGCGTCGAGTAACCGAACGACAGGGCTAGTCAAAGATTGACGAGACGATCTCGTCGAGAGGTGTATCTATACGGCGCCTAATCTCGCGCCTGCCCCCTATGGCTCATTTGGAACACGCGCCTTTGGCCCCTGCCGGGCAGATGTTAATTGAACGAAATTAGTCGAGACGCGTTGCGTTGGCATGCGCGACAACGTCTTTGCCGGTAGAATTTCCATCGGAGGCACCCGAGCCCTTACGAAATAGCTTTTTTAATTAAGGAGAGTTCGTACGGGTGGAGGACACGTCTGTGAATGAGCAAGACGCTGGAACATGGTACCATCCCCTCCGTTGACCGAGCAAATTTCGTAGGACTTGAGGTCATTCGTATGGACTGACGCAATTATGGAATAGTGAACTCGGTTCCGTAAATTGTACGAGGTTGGACGAGGTTGAATGGAGATCAGTGAAGGTCAGACTAGGTCAAAGCCGCAAGAAAAAAATCGGTTTCTCGATCACTCGAGCCTTCCGACCGAGGGTTGACCCCGTGGACGTTCGTTGATCACAGAGGGACGTACAAATCGAAGGATCCTCGGGGACAACGAGCGAAACCGAGCAAAAGAATGCTCGAGAAGACCACGTACATATACATATACATGTTCCCCCCCCCCCACGATTTCCTTCCCACGATCGCGACGCGTATCAATCCTGCGGTCACATGCGGCGATTCTCGCTCACCGTCATGTCTCTCTCCGTTGTTTGATCAACATCGTGCCAGGGACGATGCTCTCCGGGTGAAGCGATTCTACAGGGTCCTCCAAAAGTCCCGAAACGGTCAAATATCTCCAAAACAAAGCATTAAGCGTTAAACGGATATCACAATTCAATAGGGCTTTTAAGACGTTAAAATTTGTGTCTGAAACATTTTTTTCACACATGCTTTGTCTTTGACATATTTGACCGTTCCGAGGCTTTTGGAGGACCTTGTATATCGTCCTGGATTTTCAGTTCGTTACCAGGTCTTCTCTTGGTGTGCTCGGACCGTATGTATTCAGTTCATTTTGCAGCTTTTAATCGGTAAACGTACCCAATAATCGCGTACCATTCAAAATTAATGAGTTGACTGTGGATTTTATGCGTAATAACAGGTGACTGTATCGATTGTGCTTGATCAGCTTTCAAATTTGCAATTCAATGGGTTCGTTAAACCTTTCATAACGATGGCCGAGTCACATCGTTCGGTATAACGCGATGTTTTGATGAAAAAGAGGATGCATCTAACGAATATAACCTAGAGAAAGTTTACGGTATCATTATCAGCTTCCTGACTCATCCACAACGATATCGTTTATAAATAAGTATGAATTAATCGAATGAAAGTGACACAAAACGAGTCTGCCCGCGTTTTCGTATCGCATTGTACATAATTCGTGTTACGAAATACCGTCGTGATTCCCCGGGTGCATGTACACCAGAAATGGAGGCGATTACCAAGGCCTGGATTTTTTCACGCTGACGCTTATCCATCGTCGTTCCATGTCCCCACGCCTGTCAACACCGCGCGCGCGCGCGCGCGTGTGTGTATGTGTATGTGTCCTCTTCCGTGCTCGTGAAAACGCTAGGCACGTGTGTAGCTTAAAGGGTGGGGGCACAATACGCTCGCGAATAGATGACGGTTCTTCCCTTTTCCGAGTTGTCGACGAGGCTCTTTACATCGCGCTCGTGCCCACGAACCCGTGAAAACAGATTGGAACCACGGGCAGGGGGTTTCCCTGGCTTTTTCGCCCATTCGAAGAACCAACCGCATCTTTGCTCGAATCAGCTTGAATTCGAATAAAAACCCAAATCTCTTCGAATTGCTTTACGTGTCTCGGTTCGGAGCACGATCTAGGTTACAAGTTTCATCGCTGAACCGAACGTGACACGATACATGAACGAAAATAGACGTGAATTCGATGTTAATGAGATTACAAATGGTACATTGATGATGATTCGTTTCGTCGACGAGTCGACGCTTGCGACACCTGGACGCAGGCACGGGGGGTTAACCCTCACCACGGTGGTGCCTGGATCGCTTTGGGTACTCTGGATTCATATGGACCCAATTTTCTAAACATCATACCCGTACCGAATCTTCGGGACACGCATGAATCGAACACTCTCGAAGCACGCAACGAACGATTCTTTATTCATCGATTGTACAATATATTTTATCTTACCTGGGTTTCGAGAATTTCTCGAATTACGTAAAAACCGCAAAGTTTCGAATTGTCGAAAGTCGAAACATTCTTGGGTTTCGAGTTGTCTCTACGTTTCGACGTTTCGACGTTTCGAGAAACCCATCCCTAGTAAAAATGATCGATGCATGGACAGAAATATTGATACATCGCGTTGCCATCCCTAGTTGTGTGCTGTGGTACAATGCACGAAATCTTCGGTCGATCGTCGATTTAAGGATCGAATCTACACGAATAGTCCGACGCTATCAGAAATTTATGGACTATGATACGAGAGTGTTCTTGACACGGATCGGCGCAGTACGTGTTTGCAGAGAAAACTTGCCGGGTTGTTCCACGATTCCTTCGTGAGATGTTTGCTCCGCTGCGCCCAGAATTCCCTTGAAGAAGTTATCGGTGCGGTGGGAGAGGGAGGCTCTGTTTAACTTCAACCGCCACCTCGTCTGGACCCTGTATTCGACGTCGGAAGCCGGTTTCCTCGTCAACAAATTCGTCCTATCGTGTCCGACAGAGAATCTCTCGTTATCGCCGCGATCTAAGACTCCTCGATTCACGGGTGCAAGGTGTAGCGTAGAAGATCGAGTGTCTCTGCGAAGAGTCGACTCTTCCCAGCGCGATTTTCTTCCTCAGGGAAATCAACGAAATAACCAGAATAAATTTTCTCTCGGCACGCGCTCGATAATGCATTCAAGCACGACACGTGTGACGCGTTGGTTGTCCTCGTTGATGGAAATTGAGGATAATTAATTGACAGTTTCTCAGTTTCCAACACGCGTTCCGAAGTCATCGATACTGGATTCTGATGTGATTCGTTGAATCCAAACAATGGAAAATTTCGCAAGAAATAGTCCAAGTACATATGTATCGAGTGCTTTTACTGGTCATTCTATACTTGACACAACCATTACCTCTGACTCTCCTTAATCTGTGGGTTAATGGAAAATTGGGTGGTCGAGACCGATAAAAGTTTCAATCGCTCCAAATTCGTCGTTCGACGATCATCGTTTCTTACTTAACATCTGTTACGGTGAATATTGCGCGTGTGAGACCTCAATTCATCTTGTACATTATCTGCCGCTGCGTGTACGCGTCGGAGGAACAGGCGGCGCGACAGGTGTTCTACGATCCCATGAAACCCATCTGCACTCCGGAACTATTACGGTCTTTTGGGCTTCTATTGTGTGTCTACGATATCCAGAGCCAGGGGGTTACACGAGAGGAACGAAACTAATTTCCAACGGAAACCTCCCGTGATTCACTGATCGTCGCGTTAACCTGAACTTCCGACGGTATAATCTTAAGGTAGCAATAATTGAGACATCTACCGATTTACCGTATTTACCGATCGTCGGAGATCCTCGGAGTATTATTAAAAAAGAAAGAAGAAAAATAACGATGGCCGGAGGAATAGAAAAATACGAGGTTTTAAGGAACGAGAAATCAGGGGCCCATTAGGGTGAATTTCGAATCCATGAATCCGTGAGCACGCCGTCAGTCCCAGGGAAAAGCACGATTTTATCCCGTGGCGCACAGTCGATCTCGTTTCTCTCGCGTTCTTCCTGCTCCTTCCCTCCCCTGCTTTCTATTTTCCACGAATTGTATTTTCCCGCGGAATCGCGCTCGACGATCTGTGTTACAAATTCCGCGAAGAAAAGAAAAAACACGATTCAACCGCACCGACCGCCAAGAATATCCTCGACGGATATTCGAAACTTCTCTCTGGATTCCGCTCCTTTGGATATCCCTCGCCGACCTCTCCCGTCATTCAACGAGCGTCACGATGTTCATGGAAATTCAAGATTTCATGTAAACCTCTGTTTTTTGCGCGGAGGACCGTGATGTGAAAATTTATTTATACTTATTTGATCCCTGGAGACTTTAGTAATCCGTTAACTAGTTATATTCTCGAACAGATGTGCATATGAATTCAAGATTCGACGGTTATCTTCGATTTATTTTGCTTCTTAGTTCTCGATTGGAAAGTTTGCAACACAACTTGCTCGATTGTTTTGTTGCCGTGATAATAACACTTATTTATGTTTACTTAATATTTGTACTAAGTATCGCGCCAGAAACGAAGAGAGGCCCGACGGAACACGCGATTCCTCTCGAGTCTAAGCAGCTTTCAGCTGACGGTGCACGGGTGTGAAGTTTAAGTGCAAAAGAAGGGGTTGTTCGAGATGATCTCCTCTTCGTTCGCCGATGACACTCCTCGGCTCGTTACGAAACTGTGGACGAAAAGTCACTGGAAAATTTCCACGAAACTGTTTCATTTTTAACGATCGACGAAACGAATGATTTGGGGGATACTGAGACGGGTCACAATTGACCCAGCGGTCGCACTACATCGATGATCGTATACAAGCCTGGGTAGCCACGTGCGTGCGCGCGCGTAAACATAGAAATCCGTGAAATTTATATCCCCGATGCATCGTGAAACTTCATCGCGGCTGTGGGACGAGGCACGAAGTCGTGTTACCCGGTGGGATCGTATGTCGAACGAGGATTCACCTGCGGAGACACAGACTTTTACGGGTTTATGCAGGATCATTTGAATATCTCCGTTACTTTTGGAGATATGGAAAAACTTTATTTACGAAAATGTAGTGTAAGTTGGGGGCCTATAACATGCAAATAATAATTTTTTTTCCGAGTGGAAGATTTTCGGATATTTCAAGATCACCTCCATTTTTTTTAAATGGCCTGCTATACTGTTTGGATTTCTAGTAAAATAACGGATGTTTAGACGATTCCAACGATCCCAATATCCGTAGCTAGGAGGAGACACTCTGTTCGGATATCAGAGTGTTCGGACACTGTAGGCTCTCCCGTAATTTACAAGGAACAGGAGGAATGGAGGCAGAGCCTCTTTTCTTCATTTAACAACCGTGAGACCAGGTGATCATGGGCGTAGCCTGGTTATTAGTCGGGGGGTGGGGGGGGGGGAAAAATATTAACACATGGACTGCCACAGTGAAAAAGGCTGTACGTAGCCAGACACTCTTTAGTATAAAACTGTAGATGAGCAATTGTATATGTACGATGAGTCGGAGATAACTCGTTCCTTATTGGTTGTATCAAAAACTATTGGCCGAACCGTAGTCTTCGTCGCGGAATAAACCGCGATCGAATCGATTTACCTGGAGGGAAAAGGTACGCCGGGACCGTTTCTTGTTCTCCCTCAGGCCGAATCGTCTCTTTGTTCCGTTTCGGAAGACCAGAGCCAGTAAATCCTTAATTAATGACGAGTTTAATGGGATTCTATCGACGACGTTGTACCTGGGCGGTATTACCGTGCTTCGATCTTCTTGTTGCTCTCCGATTACTCCTCCTGACCGACATCTTGCTACGAACAAAAAACGTCACCGGTTTTATTTAGTCGTCCATGAATCAGTCGCGGGGACTCGGCTGAAAGGCAGTCGAGATTGCCCTTTTATGTTCGAGTATCCTATTTTTTTCTTTTTCTGCACAGTTTCTCTGCGAATGCTTCCCCGATGGTAATGCCCTTGTAATATGGGTCAGTCCTTCCTAGGGAGCATTTCGTTACTCCTCGAAAGAAAGCATCGAGTGCTTTCGAAGTGTGCTTTTAAATTAGTTCCCCATTTTTAGGCCAGTCCTGAAAATTGTTAAAACAGTACGGAACACTGGCACCCTAGAACCCTAGTTGGATCAAGTCTACAAATGGTGCTCTACTTCTAATTGAATTGGACTTACCATCTGATTATATCATTATCTCCAGGCATTTCTAGATAAACGTGAAATGTCAGTCGGTTATAAGGAACGAGTAGACGCAAAGTTAGAATATCCTGAAAAATATAAACACACACACACAAGTCCGAAACCCTAGAACCCTATTTGGCTTTGTTTGCTATAAATTACTACATAAAAATCTGTATCTGCCTAAAATTCCGCAGTCTACTTACGAGCGGGTTAGTGTAGGTTTGGAGCAACGATAGTGGCGATCTTGGGTGGCGGTGGTGTTCACCCTTAGAATCATTTTCCCGACAGATCTCGGGGAAACGTTGATTACGGAGGTACGCCCTTTATTGTTTACGGCACAATGTAACAAAGAACGTTGTGCACGCGTGTCCTGTCTCACAGAGAAGACAGAAACGTGTGTTCTGTATCTCTCTGGGAGCAACGTGTAAAAGAGAGAGAGAGAGAGAGAAAGAACCTTGTTCTTGAACGCGAGTGTGTGCAGCATCGTGGAACAGAAACCGGTCCAGTGCGCAGAGGACTGCAGCATTGCGAGACAGCCTCATTCCGAAGTCCCTTGAAAGATGTGTAAAGGTAGGAGCAGGAAGGGTGGGGATGGTTGTGTGGTGGTTGCGTGGACACACCATGACAGTTTTACCCGTGCGACGACTCGCTTCCTCTCTCGTGTAAGCACACCGGAGACACAGACTCTACGCTGCTAGAAACACGGAACAATGGAAAATCAAAGGAGCTTCTCGGAATGTAAGAATATTCCGACTTAGACTGGGGCCTACCATGTTCGCGGATGAGCTTTCACGTACGGACAATGCAACCGGCGGAATGTTTTACGTAACCCGGTATGTTGGTACATACAATCGTCGAAATTGTTAGAAGGGTGTAAATCGTACTAATTGCCATGAATAGACATACACACGTATTGGAGGTATACTCGTCGTAAGGTTCATTACTGGATCAATCAGTTCCAGAAGTTCGACCCAGCTGCTGTGGTCTTTGGGTCTAAGGCCAAGTGTCCTGGGTATTTTGAAATTTCTCATGGTTCGTGTTAATTTTGTTCTTATTAATGACACATATTGCAAAATTATAATCTATTATTAAAATAATAAATAATTTTATCCAGTGTTTATGAATTACTTCATAAAAATGTCAGTTTTGAATGAAAATCCGCAGCCGAACGATAACACGCGCCCTAGCATTTCAGGTTTCAACGTTCCAAGCTCTGAACCACGTTCCGTGGAAACCTTTCATCGAGCGCGTGTGTTACGTTTCCCCGAAAGAGACGAACGAACATCGTGAGGGGAGGAGCGCGCGCGCGCGCAAGAACGTTTCCGTTTCGAGGCTCTCGCGATCTCGTTGCATTTGCGCGGCGTCAAAGCTGAAGGCTAGACTGGGACAAAAGGAACGTAAAAAAAAAAAAAAAAATACAAAGAAAGAAAATGTTCCAACGCCTCTGCCCCGTAGTTCTGTGTGCGGGAGAGAAAAGGACAAGGTCGCGCGGAGAATTGTAATACCGTCGCGGCGGCCGTAGTGGTGTGCCGTTACGCCTCGATCGTGTGCCGCCGCACGGAATATAAATCGCGTGGCTCGTTAAGGCGCGGGCGGAACGACGTGCGTAAGGTCAAGGCGGAAACGTACGACATTCTTCGTCATCTCTGGTATACCCTTGGTAATGGATGACTTTTCTTTCCGACACGTTCGAGGCGTGTTGGAACGATTTCCGTTAACGATTAATTGATCGACCATTTCGGTATCGATAAACCTTGGAGTGTGGACTGTCAGAATAGGTGGCTGGGTCAGTCGTGAACCATGTCAAGATATCTGTACAACGATATAATTTGATCGTTATGTTTTTATCGACGTGTCACCGGTGTCCACAGCAGGTATGAACGCGAACATGTGTGTGTGTGTGTGTGTGTGTGCGTGCGTTTCGTTGCGCGCATGGAAACTGTTCCAGCCGTGACGCTTTGCTTACGGCAACGACGCGCGCGGAGTCAACGAACCGACGACTGCACTTTATAGGTGTTTACAGGTGCACGGGCCCAGAGGGTGGGGTGAGGGGAGGTGAACGAGGCGCGACGCGGGATACTCGAAAAATATTCTGTGGAAAAATGTGGCCGAAATCGTTTGACACGAAGTCAAATGGTAGACCCTTTTAAGCCAACTTCGTAGTGCGTACAACAGATTGGGGTTAGCTTCTCTGCGGTAGGAAAATCGTCTGGGTCTCTTTTGATACAATATCGATTGCAATTTTGCTTTTGAGCGTGCGCGCGTGTGTGTGTGTGTGTGTGTCTGATTATTATTGTTTATTTCTAACTGTGATTATTTACGTGCATCGAGAGCAGTAGTCCGATATTGGTTCATCTTCAGTAGTCTAACACGAATTGATAGGAAGAAAGGCCATGTCGCGAGAATTGGTGGGGAAACAGGAAGTACGTTCACTAATCGTCGTCTCTATTCCCTGTGTAAGTAGAAATAATATGTGCGGATCAGACACGTTAGAGCCAACCGCGCTGGAAAGCTTGTGCTCGACCGAACGCTCGAATTTGATTATGCTTTTGAAATAGTGAAGGGTGATACAGTATCGATATTTCGAGTATCAATACTTCTCAATTTAAATATCGATATTTAATGCGATGATATATTCCAGTATCGATACTCAATCCATATGGTCGTAAGGAAAATGCAACAATCTCGACCTTCCCATGAAGTTTGCGATTCATCGATTTCTTTTCCACATTGCTATCTGAGAATCTGGCTTAGTAGATATCTGCTTAAACAGATGATTCATTTTTTATTTAGTATACATATATACTTTGGACAGTGGTTACTTCCGACCGGAAGTTCATAAGACACTGTGCCACTCGTACCTGAGTGTAACTCTTCGTCGGTCGCTGTATGGAAAGCATATCGATCGCGTTCGCTACCGAGCGGTTGCTCCCCGATGCGGTGTGTGTTGTGTTATCTCTTTGCCTTGTTTGTGTTGTTTTCGCCCGTACACGTTTTTTGATCCTTCTCGACACGATACTTCCCCCAACTGATACACCATTCAAACAAGTAACGAAACAAGTAAACTGAAGTACGGTACACGGTGTGCAATTAATTTACAAGGTTCCTACTTATCTCAAAAAAATGTTACATTACTTATTGACGGCTTAGTTGTACGTAAGTCTTCATTACTGTTTCCTTCTTTCAATTCGTTTCGGTCGAAAATACATTGCAACTAACCCAACTGATCCTTGCAATGCAACCCATTATACAAGGTGGGGGAGATACACATACACGTGACACAACCAGACGGGAAGCTTTCAAAAGCCCCAACAGTGACAACTGTACGATGTCGGTCCGTGAAAGCCTCAAATCTTTGATCAGACGGTAGTTGATTCCCCGTGGAACTACAGGGATTGAGAAAAATTACTATGAAGGGTTTGTTCCATTACCAGGTGCCGTTAATATCTACTTCGTAACAGTGTATTTTCTGTGATTCCTCGCAACTTTCATTGCAATATCCAGAGTATCTCATTTAAGTGTAACCCCTCGAACATCTTTTTTTATTTGTGAAAACGCGAAAAATATTTAATGCGTAATTTGAATGGTATTAAGTTCTCCTGAAATAGAAACACCGTTCATCTTTGATAGTTTTCTAGTGTTCGGCTCTATTCTCATGAACCTTCTTGTCGTGAATTGCGTGACTCTTTACAGATTGCGTATCGTGTTCACGGAAAGCGCGTAATATAAACGTCCCGCGATCTGGTCAATAATTAATAAGGTGCCTCTCTGTTCATTGCTTTATATTTCCATGTAATGTATCACGAGCAGCACGCACATTCGAGCTTGTGCCACTTTACTTTCCGACGACTCGCGCACGCCCCATACGAGAGCGGCGAAAGCGAGGAGAGAAGAGCAGGCGATCGGCAGCGACGACGGCGGCCCGTCCGTAATTCGCACAGCAGTGTGTTGGATCAATGCTCGCCACTAGGTTAAAGCTGTATAGGCGGTCGCGAAACAATCGTGGCGGCAGGCCTTCGTACTGGACAGACGTCCCTTTATTCGGGTTGAAATAAAACCGGAATCGAAACTAGATCACACGCTATTCCGACTCTATTAAAAAAATTGTGAAGGGAAGGGGGTTTGAGGGACCACAGGGTGGAGGAGGGATCGAGCGTGACATTCGCGCATCCGCAGTATATACTACATAAAGAGTAGCGATGCCCGATACATTTAAAAGTATAGATATGTATCGATGTCTTTAGTATCGATACATACATCGGACAGAAAGTATCGATATAACATGAATAAAAAAGAAACAAATCATTAAGGAAATCATCCCCTTTTTTAATTATATAAAATCGAGTAGAACACCCGTTGACGCGTTATATTTTTATGTACGCTGAGTATCAATACACGTGTATATGTGGAATAAAATATCGATATTATCGGTATGTCGATATTTGGAATTACATCAGAAATAATAAAATCGAAAAATGAAAATAAATTATTTATTTGACCTGATGTTTGCTGAGGCAGATTCTCGGTAACAGAGTGGAAAAAAAATTGACCAATCGCAAACTTTATGGGAAGCTCGTGATAGGTCCATTTTCCTTATGATTTGTTACAGCAGATACAGCGATTGTATCGAAATTTCGATGTTTATGGGTTAAATATCGATAATGGAATATATCGTCTCACGTTAAATAACGATACAAAATATCGATAATTTTATTAAAAAGTTATCGATATTTTGAATATCGATATATCACCCATTACTATTACACAGACTCTGTGCGCACGCGAGAGGGAGATCGGCCGATATTATTTTCGCGCGTCGACGACGGTTATTGGCGCAGATGGATACATATTCTGCAAGGCGTGTTCGCCATGGCATAATACGAGCCATTGGGGAGGAGGAGGAGGAGGAGGAGGAGTAGCTTCGATAAAGCGGAGAATGGGTCGACCGAGAGCCTCGCATCCCCGTGCACCGATAGATCCATTTTCTCTATCCACCGATCCGGCGAATATATCCCTGATAGGAAATTGTGCATAGCGACAATAACGTTGAAATTCCAGATGGCGCCGAATTGTATAATCGTTTCGAGTGGGGCCTCGCTCGATAAAATTCATCGGGTTATAATCGTCCTATATTGCATCCGTGATGGATCCATCGTGCTACGGTTTTTTTGTCGAATAGAAAGAATGGGAAACAGAACGTGTTTTGTCAGTCTCGAGACGGGATACAGGTTGACACGAATCGATGGAATCTCTAGGGTTGTCACACAGTACAAGGAACTCTCGAAATGATCGTTTTCGAAACTAGAGCTAGTAGCCCCCCGATAATATTCCCCTAACCTCTTTGACCTTCTCACGGTAGATCGTTGGAAATGGGACCAGTGTCCATTATCAAGTTAAGGATAATTTACAGTTTTCTATTTAGTATAGTGTGCTTTCCGTTTGTGTTTCATTATTTCTCCATATGGGGTCAGTGCAGTACAAAAGTAACTCCCACTGCATTTACGAATCATCCTCTTTGACAAGGAAACATACCGAAGTTGACAATCACCGTTTTCGATGCAACTCTGTGAGGAAGAAGTATACCTACATAGTTCTCATGAAAATACGTGTCCAATATTTTTAAGAGTACTGTACTTTCACAGAATTCACTCGTATTTATATGCGTGTGTGTGCACGCATTATACATATATGTATGTACTGATGGGGGTCCCTTTATATATTTTCAGATACAGTCAAAGCGTGAGCTGTTCTTTAAAGGCGACAACGCTGGAATAATATCGTCGCCGTCTGTGCCATCCGTACCGCCGCCCCAGCCACCGTCACAGGCCCCGTCGTTGGTGAGCAACACGTCGTCGACGACGAGCACGACAACGACGACCCTCGCCTCGCCGAACACAGCGCCGCCGGCCTCGACTGTCTACACCAGCGTCACGTCCGCGGCGGCGGTCGCATCGAAACCGCGGTTACCTCCGTCCACGGTGATCCTGAACCAAAACGATGCATCTGAGGACAGTAACAAACGGGAGTCTAACAACAGGACAAACGACAGCAACAAGGAGGCCGCTGTGCTTCATCACCCCCGACCGACGCCACCCACCAAGCCCAAAGAACTCGACGGCTATGTCGGATTCGCGAACTTGCCGAACCAAGTTTACAGGAAGGCGGTCAAGAAGGGTTTCGACTTTACTCTGATGGTAGTCGGTTAGTGTCCTGTGTCGACGTATCTTTATACGAGTCACACAGTACCATTCCCCGATGTGGGAAATCCGCGACCCATTTCTAACATCTTTGTTTTCTGGCCACTGACGGTTTTCGTTATACGAGCACAATATACGGTCCGTATCCTTTTCGTCGGGAAAATTTATATTTGCACTCTTGTCAATATCTACCTATTCATATTTTTATTTTATTGACAGGGAAGAGTTATAATTCATCTTGTTTACTTTTTTTTTATTGGCACTGATTAATCGAAGTTCTACATTATGACTGACGAGCGGAATTTGAAAAGAATGCGAGTATCAGCAATACCAGGGATTTTATACAGAAGTAAAATGATCGTTTTTTTTGGGGTGGGTAGGTCGACGAATGTACACTATTTACCCGGGGATTCAATTCGTTTTCACTAATGGGACGCGACAAATGCATAGTATGACCTCATACGGACTCCCTTCTTCATTAACGCCGTCCATTGTGTAAACGAACGTACAATGGTCGTTTGTTTTCTTTTTTTCTCTTCTTCCATCATCTGTGCTTCCCGAGATTGAGAGACAAAGAGGTCCGTTTCTCTCTCTGGTTTGGTATTTCAGTTTCGTCGAGGATATATCGCCTTATGAACTTCCATCTGCTTAACACATGCAGTTTCACCCGGCTGGAATTTTAGGGCTGTCCTCAAGTACCAGTGGTTCTCACTTACATTCCCTTCGTTCTTATAATCGAAATACACCGTGATTCGGCGTATGCAGTAGTGATGGGCTCGATATTTCAAATGTCGATACTTTGCAATTCAAATATCGATATTTAATCTGACGATATATTCCAGTACCGATACTTAACCCATAAATATCGAACAAGTCGTAAGGACAATGGATCAATCGTGAGCTTTCTATAAAGTTTACAATTAGTCGATTTCTTTTCTACTCTGTTGCCTGAAAGTCTGCCTTGGTAAATATTAATGCAATTGGCTAATTTAATTGCAAGTATGTCTTCCGATATCGCCACCACTAGTCTGCGAGTCTTTTCAAGTGTGTTTAAAAAGGCCACTGGGGAACAAGCGGAGATCGAATCTTGTCAGTTCCTTGCAAATATTTATTTCTTAGACACCGTTATATTTCGTAATAACGACCGGCAGTGGCGCGAAAGTTATCGCGACAAAGTCCGTCCGAGATGAAAGTTTGAAATGTGAGAATATAGACGGGTCCCGCGTTCTATTATTAGCACCGGTATAAACAGCACACCATTTCTCCGTAAATAGAGCAATTGAAGTGACTTATCCTTTCGGACGGGAGAAGAGAGAGAGAGAGAGAGAGAGAGAGAGAGAGAGAGAGAGAGAGAGAGAGAGAGAGAGAGAAGGCGCGCCACTTTGGCCAGTTCAAGGTACGCGCCGACTGAAAGGTCAGGGTACCGTTTGGTATTTAGAAGCGACCCGAAAACTAAAAGGGAGCGATAAAACCACATGTCCGACCGATATCTTAATTTCTCTGTTTTTCCGTGTGTGTTCTTTAGGGGAGTCAGGACTAGGCAAATCCACTTTGATCAATTCAATGTTCCTCGCCGATATATACAGTGCAGAATACCTTGGACCCAGCCTCAGGGTTAAGAAAACTGTGGCCGTAGAGACTAGCAAAGTGTTGCTGAAGGAGAACGGTGTGAACCTTACTTTAACTGTTGTTGATACACCCGGTTTTGGTGATGCAGTGGACAACAGCAATTGGTAATTTGACTCAAGATACTGTTTATTATCGATAGTGATAGAGAAATTTCAGACTCCATAAGAGATACATTCACATTTCAGTTGGGTGCCAGTGATCGAGTATATTGAATCAAAATACGAGGAGTTCCTGAACGCTGAATCTCGGGTAGTCAGAAGACAGATACCGGACAGTCGGGTGCATTGCTGTCTCTATTTTGTTGCACCCTCGGGCCACGGTTTGAAACCGTTGGACGTCGAGTTCATGCAGCGTCTACACGACAAAGTCAACATCATACCTGTTATCGCAAAAGCCGACACCATGACACCTGATGAATGTGCACACTTCAAGAAACAAGTATGTATCGGATACGGTGTTGCGATGATCGAAAAAAGATTCGAAATTTTCGTCCGCGACCCATTACTGTTTGCTAAGATTGAAATGTATTAAGAGCTGGATAAACTCGAGAATTTTCGTTTTCCGTTCTTTTAGATTCTAAACGAGATAGCGCAACATAAGATAAAAATCTACGAGTTCCCCGAAGTGGAAGAAGAAGAGGAAAGTAAACTGCATAAAGTTCTACGAGATAGAGTTCCGTTTGCGGTTGTGGGTGCAAATACCGTTGTCGAACACGATGGTAGAAAAGTTCGTGGAAGAAAGTATCCATGGGGAGTTGCGGAAGGTGGGGCAATTCAGCAAATTTCAAACCACTTTGAGTATGGTATTTTTTTTTCTTTCAAACTTCGAATCAATTCACGTTCCTTTTCGTTCGACAGTTGAAAATCTTGAACATTGCGATTTCATCGCTCTTCGAAATATGGTGATTCGAACGCATTTACAAGATTTGAAGGATGTAACAAACAACGTACACTACGAGAACTTCCGGTGTCGCACGTTGGCAGGCGTTGGCGTGGATGGAAAACCGACGAAAGTCTCTAATAAGTAAGTGTACATATTTTTGCATCTATTTCAAAATTTATTCGTTAGGAAAGAAAGAAAACAACGCATATGCATTTATCGCAAGTACGTAAATTCAATATGCGCGTTTAGGTAATCAACCAGTACGAAACAAGATACATTATAATAAGTACAATATAATATTGAAGGATCCAGTAATAAGTTGATTATGTCAATTTACGTTTATTTTTTTTTTTTTAAGCGCAAACGATTATAAATGCTTGTAGCGTTTTGGTTTTGTTTTTACTACGAACATTTATGAAAGCTTGTGCATGCAAACTATTAAGGGATAAAGATTACCTTTGTAAGTTAAAAATTTGACAATGTTAGCAATCTTGTTAAGAAGACGTGTTATAGAATAAGCTAAAGAAGAAAGTGCTCCTGAAAATACATTTCCTAATGATACATCCTCTACTTGATTTTTAATGATGATTTCTTATTGGTTAGTTTGTGCCCCCCAGGAGTGATGAACAGTTTCATGACAGTGTGGTAAGTCTTTTAATAAGGCCAGGATATCGTGTAATATAGTTTTGTGTGCACAAGCCTTGTCCAGTTTCCATTTACTGCGTATTAGTACTAGGTGTGTTTAGTTAAGGGGGGTTCACTCCACAAAAAGAAGAATATCTTATATTTATAATCTGTGGAGTGACGGATACACATATTAACCCAGAATAGATAACTGGATTACATTGGTAGTGAGCCCTCTAACGAAACATTTAGTTGCCGTAAGTAGATTGCATTATAAAATATTTTTCGTACCGTTCGTATTTTCATTTCACCAGAATAACATGTTACTAGCTACATTCAGCATTATCAGGTATACCATATGAATCTGCTTGCTTCTAGTACACATTTCGGTTTAGTATCTGTCAATGAATATTCTCGTCCGATGTCTCCCCGAATAATACAGTTTTCATTCTTTGTGACCCCCTTTCGTGTAGATAGATAAAAAAAATGGAAATAACAAATCAAACGATTGGTAAATGACAGAACAGACTTCTAAGCAACATCTACTTCTGTATGTTACAGTTACTTCGAACTTGGATTATTATTTTCGTTTGTTTTGTAGGAACCCACTGGCCCAGTTAGAAGAGGAGAAGAGGGATCATGAACATAAGATGAAGAAGATGGAGGTTGACATGGAGCAAGTATTTGAAATGAAAGTTCGAGAGAAAAGACAGAAACTTAGAGATTTAGAGACAGACGTGAGTATCTGTATAGTTTCCCCATAACGAGTATAATGGCGAGAGCTAAATAGTTTGGCCACTCCCGGAATCTAATGATAAAATAACCTGAACCACGAATTATTGAAGAGTCTCGTACTCGCCGAGTCTAAGCTTATCAACTCTCATTGATAAGCAATCATTTGAGTGTAGAAGTTGCATTAACAAAAAGCTTTTCTCAGTTGCAAAGAAGACACGAGCAAACGAGACGCTCCTTGGAGCAGCAGATCCGCGAACTGGAGGAAAAGAGACGAGCATTCGAGTCTGAGAAGTTAAGCTGGGAGCAACAAACCGGACAGAGTGTCGAAGAATTACGTAGACGCAGCCTGGAGGCTAATTCGAAAGAGTAAGTATCGACTGTAACAGGTCTGCTTCTTTTTTTGTTTAATATTCTTATGATTATCGCGTTATCCATTCCTTTCGACGTAAAAAAAGAAACATTTAAAAACAGAAACAAACTGCTTCTTGTACGAATGGAAAGGTATTTTGTAAAAAAAAAAAAAGAAACCGTAGCTTTATAATTATTGTATTTATAAGGAAATGGACAAACTGCTTGAATAAGTTGTATAGTTACAAAGAGTCAGTTATTCGCAAACATTTCATTAGAAGTATTATGGAATTGCTTAAGTCTTTGCTTCAGAAAATCATTCAGCTAAATGTGTACAGTAAAAGCATTTACAGTTCGGCTTGCGATATGATTAATTGTATCCTATGATAATTCAATGCTACTAATCAACTGATACATTCGAGCGACGACTCGGTATTCCGTAGAAACTGTTCCAGAGCATAGCATATACTCTAATAGCAGGAAATCACTAATAATTATATTAATGAGCATGTTTAGCGTAACCGTCTTTTTGAACTTGATTAAAGGCAATTTAGTGGTTATTGTCAATCAATCATGCCTCATTCTGAGGTAACGAGTTGCAGTCGCTCGAGTCTGTACAAAGAAACGGGATAAACCAACGTGTTTTTGCCTCGGTAACAGAAGAAAAGGAATCGTTAAGATTATATTTCATCCAGCATCATTTTTACGTGTCCTAGATTGTATGTCATGTATGTTCGATATATGTACCACGTTTACGTAAAGCAAAACCACAGAAGTGATATAGGACAGATCTAATATCGTGTGTCACATATACTGATCTCTTGCAAAAAATTCAGGATTCATCACGCCATCTATGTTTAAGAGCGGCGTGATTAGGAACTATAACATATATTCAACATTTTTCACATCTCGACATTGTTGTAACAAATATTTTTTTATTTGTGTAGATGTTGTTGCATTTTTTAAACGCTGAACATTACTTAATGTTGATATCTGTGTAATTTTCTTTAGTTTAAGATCAATATTTATACAAGTCTTATATGCATAGTGAGCTCTGAAATATTTTGACGCAGGACAAAGATATAATTGCATTGTTTCTATTACACATCAAACAACGTGACACAAGAATACATTAAATGCAAGATCTGTCCTTCGCTGGTGGCCAAACTATGAAAAACATAGATATCGTAAACATATTTTTTTTGTCCTTCGAAACGCGTATTTCAAAGGTAGCACTGAATGTATCGTACTGTGTATCACATACATAGGTAGTATATACAGGGTTTTCTCGATTAAAACTGGATGTTTGAAACTTGTGCGCGTAATTATAGTATACATAAAATAATTATCTATGCATATTCTAACACTATGTGCAGTTCTATACACAACCGTGCAACAAAAACATTACATGTTAAATTGTTACCCAATTATCATTGATAAAGGATATAAACGCGTATTTAATTCCTGTTTCTTCTGTATCAATCTGTGATATAGCAACGAATTTTTGTATCATAACTTAATATAAACATAACCCAGTTACGAGCTTTAATAACAAAAAAAAACATGGTTAGGGTGAGCAATCGAGTTTCTATCGAGAAAAAGCAGTATGTATTTAAGAAGGCTTTTACGTACGAATGTTATGTCATGCTTGCGCTTGTTTGTTTGTTGTGTGTATACCATATCGGGGTGTCCCTAATTTAGGACGGGATCAGTGTCTTCCGAGGGATCTGGAGGTGGCGGGGGTACATTGAGGGGTTCCCGAGGGATAGGAAGTCTCCTACGTCGTCACACCAGTTTCAAATCACCTCAAGACAGCCCTACACAGATACAGCTTGTCATACAACATCCCGAGCATCCTTAGTAGATCGTAGAGAGTCTGTCTACATTTACTTACAAACAAACAAAAAAGCTCTACGCCGTTGTGTCCGAGGACTAAAGAAACTTTTTCAAATCCAATATAACGTCGATCTCATTTTTATACAATTCAACGCGTGGCTCCAGTTTAGAACGATCGAACGGCGGATCAACATGCGTGCGCGCGTGTAATTGAAAATTAATTGCACTTATTACAAACGTTTGGCGTATACTTGCTGTTCTTTTTCTTGGTTACCTTTGGATTACCAGTATATATTAGTATAGTCACTATGTTACCGTTTGCCGTAAAAGAAAATGAGTGCCAGATATATTGATATCAGTGTATTTAAGACGTACTCTCATGGTTTATGTTTCTTTTATTTTATGACGTGTAAACGTGCACCCCTAATGGGGGTCGTAAGGGAAATTTTTTAGTTCAGTATTGAACTGGTACATGATATTTAGAGTTATCACCTGTTATACAGAGATGCTTTTCTAATCTATAAAGAACTGAATATAGAAACAACAAATTTTGCATAACACTGACTAATGTTTGATAGTTGACGACGACCTTTATGTATGGACGGAGCAAGGTGATGAATAGATTTTGTGTTTTGCGTATGTGGAGCTAAATTTTAGATTAACGAATAAAGAGTAGAGGAAAAAGTCCATATCGAAAGAAAAAAAAATACAGAATTTTGATAGTATACTTACGTTAGCCCTATAGATATATTTAGAAGGGCATATTTTTGGCACAAAGTTTGATAAACTTTATGTACGAAACGCAGAAGACGTTTATATTCCTATGAATGTCACTGTTTTTATATCGATTGCAAACTATGCGTTACACCCATACAATAACTGTCTTGTTTGAACCTTAAATAACACGCGACACATTGTAGAGAGTACGGAAAGCTATTGTAAACTCTGCGCAAGCTGTCTACTTTTTGTTTTCGTTACACGTACATTCCAGCATTCGCATGTGTTGACATTCCCGTATATCACACGTTATATGTATACCAGTTATGCAGAGACACGGTTTCTCGGATTCTGAAATCAAACGTGAGACAGCTTGATAAAGGGTATGCCATACACACACACATACAAACACGTGACCAATAATCGAATACTCACAAAACGAATATTATACATTGTTAAGTTCATCAATCTTTTTTCGCAAATAAACGTAATGCTTTCCTAAAACATTTACTAACCATTTTCGTCTTCATTTTTAGCCTTTCTGCAATTGTGGCGTGTGAACTTTCTTGGACAGAGGTCAGAGAAACGTTGTGTTCCATCTTGCTTTAACATTTTCCATCGAAACGCAACAACATTTCAACACACAGACACAATGTTTCTTTGAATTTTGTATGTTTCCCAAGAGTTGTGATCAGTGTACGAATACAGAATACCTTGTTCGTTATGTGAAAATATGTCAGTTTGGAAGGTACCATTAGCTTCGCTTTATTAATTCATTTATGCCATTTATATATTATATAAGCCATCTGTTTACAGATAGGCTTAATTGCAGCTCTATCTTGAACGAACGACAAAGTTATTCAAAAGAAAAATTACACGTTTAAAATGTACAAACAGCACATTAACATTGGAATAATAAACGAATGGAACTAGAGACATTGCGCAAAAACAGCATGGGCTTATAATGGTCGTCGCCCATGGAAGCATTACATTTCTCGAAGCATGATTTTGGCACGACTAAATTTTTTATATTGTTATATCCTTTTCACGATTAAGAGTGCACATTACTCATATACTTTTCACTCCATACTTATCGATACCCCTTTGGTAACAGATAAGATTTGTAACGTCATGCATAAGTATATGCAGCCTGAAATTATTTTTCCAAGTTTAACCTATAACAATTCCAAGTGTAGTCCAATGTCAAATTCACATTCAATCTCGACACATTTGCAATCGAAACAGCCAGATTGCAGTGCGCAAGAAAATCCATCAGGTATTCTTTGTTTGAAAAATAAGGTGTGTAACTTATAGAGCAGTAAAAATACTGTAACTTGTGTAATTTGTTAACACTGTAAGTGGACGCTGCCATGTAATCGTTCCTAGGCGTGAAGTATTCGTTTTTACAGACAGTTTCATTTTTTCCAGGGCCGTTGACGGTAAGGATAAGAAGAACAAGAAGAAAGGGCTCTTTTAATTTCGACCGCGGAAAGGCGAAACGTGAGGAGCCGGAGCTTTCCTCGGAGTGTGAATCAACAGCAATTCTTTTTACAGACGGTCATATGAATGGCATGTGATCTCTTTAGAAGATAAGTCGATTGATTTGTTAATTGTTTCTTCTGAAACCATGTGCAGTGTCTGTACATCTGAATCCTCTTCCACTGTGTAGCAGAGAGGAGTACAAAGAACAGTCTCAGTGTTAAAGGTACTAGCTCGCGATCAGAAGACTCATTAACAAATCTGAAATGCAAAGGATGAATATGTGTGTTGCATAAGAAAACACAGTCAATGCGTATACTATGTATATCGCCTCCACATTTGTACCACTTTTCCTCGTTCCCCGAGCATATAACGTTTTATGCTTTCAGGAGTGAGATGATGTGAAAAAAAAGGGTGTGTTTCTTCTGTCGTGTTCGCCTGTGCTTCTTCGCGCTTCCTAACTAACTTACTATTCAGGAAATTACACTAGGCATAATTCGAACTATGATATTGTACAAAATGTAGACATAAAATATATCTCAGAGGATGTACGTTTCTTTAACAGGCGTGATCAAGGATAACCATAATTTGTACCGAGGAAAGAGAACTCTCGATTATTTTCAAAAGTGTTCTCTCGCAGGAAATTCTACACACTTTACTTTTCACACACACACACACGCGCGCGCGCGCGCACACGAACCCTTTGATATTTGTATTTTTGTTATATAAATTGCCACTAATGTATCTATATATAGTGGATAAAAAATGTATTTACATACTCGGATCTCTTATATAATAAAAAGACATCGACCGGAAGAATATATATAATGAGCAAAAGATACACATTGTTAGAATTGAAGATAGAACGAAGTGATAAACATTTTTGTGACATAATCGAAGAATCCATGAAATTATCTTAAAGACATGGGCGTGTATACGTGAACGAATACTATTTTTAACCACTGTACATAATATAAATATCAATGATAGTAAAATTAAGACACGATGATATTAATCGCTCTTAATATTCGCGCGCGCGCGCGCGCGTGTGTGTGTGTGTGTGTGTGTGTGTGTGTGTATCTACGTAGGACAAGAACACCTCACCGAGAAATCTGTTTCTATAAGAGCCGAATACAGAACGTGCGCGATACATCGTCGACCTAAATGTAGCCATGAAAAGTCTCTCTGTGTCTAGGTATAGGATAACAAATTACATTTGATGTTTAAATATCGTTCCCTATCAGTTTAAAGTAATAGGGACGATTAAACGTAACTCTCTTGTCCTAAGGAACAAATTGTACAAAGAATTCTTTCGCCACTGACCGACCGTGAATCTTCCATACTCGGTACATCTTGTGACGCTTATAAAATGAGGATTCATCAAACTCGAACAACATCAAGGAACTTTCGAATACGAGGAGACAAAATGTTGCTCGATCGATTCAGTTATCTTCTAATTTTCATTTATCGTTCATTGAATCAAGGGCACTTTAAGGATAAGTCCGATTCGTGTAAATTTAAGTTGTATTAATAACAACTCACAAGCAAATCATTCACAATTAAAATGAACTTGTATAAATAAATCGTAAGTGTGATTCGAATCGGGATTCGAGATCGTGCACCGCCATATTGTTTCGTTTTATGGTTACGTGAAATAATTTAATTCTCGTATAATAATATCATAGGTTAAACATTTAAGTAACGATTAAATGATATATAATTTTTAGGAAACGTATTGTCTCGAATCCCTTCAAGTATACGTCGGTATTCACAACAAGACTAGGTAAAGCAATGATATGCAACGGATAAGCAAGGTATTATTTTCAGACACGCTGGATTTCTTGGTAGTAAAAATATCGAACCGAACAAAAAAAATGTATTTGCACAAAGAACGCATTATTTGAAAGCGTGTCACAATTGAACACAGAGTACCAATAGAAATTCTGAAGTTTTTTTTTTCGAAAAATCTAAAGTTATTTTGTAAATGGAAGTGTGTATATTGATACCTTTCTTACCCGTTGTGTATAGTTTTCTTCGGTATTTTTATAGCACACATTTTACTGAATTTCATTTCTTTCGTTTCTTATAATTCTCGTCAGACTGTCTGGCGATAAGATCAGTTCGCCCATTTTCGTACTCTATATAAGGCTAATTAAATTACTCGTGTGCCAAGACGAAACGTAGAAGCATTTTCTAACGCTAATACTCGTGATTCTTCGGTTACTGTAACATGTAAGATCAACACGCGGTTTTCTGACAACGCGAACGTAACAAAACACCTCGTCTGAAAATTCGTCGGGAAGAACCACGTGTTACATTCCTATTTTGTACGCGTTCTTTTTAGTTGACTCGTTGGCTGTGTCGATGTTCGCCGTCGCCGGAAAAATCCGCAAGACCGTTTCTTTTTTTTTAAGGACAGACAAACTTTTAGACGGTGATCGAACGAACAAATCGCATTTATCTCTGCACCGATAATGTCAACACATTCGCTACGCATTCCTCGCCAAGGTACATTTACACGTTCAAGTAATTCGTGCCAATTGACTTGTGCATTTACAGTCGTGCATTCATATTTGTGCAAGCAAATCGCAAATAATTACCATTACTTTTCTTATTATTTAATCTGTAATAACTAATTATAATTACAGTTTATTCTTTACATGTATGTAAAATAACTGTGCAAAATAGACTGAACGTGTAATGCACAAGTCAGGGTGTGCAAATTATTCGAACGTGTAAACGGTCCTCAAATAGAATACAACGACTCAGTTCATTTGCGTAAATTCGCATGCACAAGTCAATTTGCGCACATCACATAAATGAGCCTTTAGAGCGTACAATGAGTAACGGCAGTGTACGAACGACAGGATACCGTATTTACATTGCTATGATAAATTGTTCATAACTTGTGTACGTATTGTTTCATTTTTTTTTTTCGTAAATTCGTATACACTTGACGGCCTTGACGCTAATACATGTACAGTCTTCTTCAAAATAATATTCGAAGAATCATTATACATACGTATAGTAAACCTTTGACTGTACTGTCGTTCGAATTATCGTTGCTCGGTGTATGCACGACACTTATTGTAATTTTACAGTTAAAGGGCGAGCCAAGCGTGTAACTTACTGCTTGAGATTACTTAAAAGCTGAATGTGTAGCATAATATTCGAAGCACCTGTTAGGCGCTATTTTCACGATTTATAATAAGAAGGGATTGTATATCGAGGCAAATATTTAATAACTTGGCGGGGTCCGTGAGAAATGGTTACGTAACAAAATTACTGTAGCGAACGTGTTAAGCTCAATCACTGATATTCAAAGCTAGCCAAGCTATAATATATGTCTTCGTCCAGACACGCACACAGCTCAAGACATAATTCTTATTTTACACGTAGAAATACAAATTTTCCACAGGAAAAGTCGTGAATACCCGAAGCTCTTTGATGAAACATCTTGTGGTGGTTAAATCGATACATCTGAAGTACAAAGTTAGGGGAATGACGATAACCAGTAAGTTTTAACCCTTTCACAGTTCAATACAGCCGAACTATCGACGCTTTTGGCTCGAGGTCTCTGTGTTTATCTACATTTTGTTCACCGTGTCCAAATATGTTTTTGAAAGTAATGAAAAAAAGTATTTCCAACGGATATACACCACTATCTATCTACTTTTGGATCAGTGTACTGTACATATGTATAATGATATGTGATTTTTCATGATCTAATTTCAACAGAAAATGGAGAAGTTACACATTAAAGTACATATATCTCTGTCGAATATTTTGTTTCCAATCATAAATAGTGAATTGCGATTTTGTATTCCTCTGTGAAAGGATTGAAAGTTGTTAAATTCTACTTATAACACGTCTGCTATGGATCACACCAATTGCAGCCTGTGACTAGTTTTATCTTTCATTTGTTGCATACCTATTCTGTACAAGTTTCATTGATCATTACCTTGAACTGAAACGGACATTTGTGTGAGGTAAATGAAAAACGGTTTGTGGAGCCGCAGCGAATGTGTTGAAACACAACGAGGAGTGCGTGGGTGTAGAGTACTTAAAAGTCCTGTTTTAGTAAATGGTACTTCAGAGGCTTGTGTTCTAAAGTAGAGGGAATCATGTGCAGGTTCGCCCTTAATATCTTTTCGACGAAACGAAAAAAGGTAACAAAATTTGTCGAATCATTGGAAACGATTTTTATAAGATGCGTCCTATAGTCCCTCAAGCGTATATGCTTAATTCGCAGAATGAAGGCTGTTTTAAAACACACATTTTCGATGTTCTGTCCATCGTCACGTAGCTCTTAAGATTCCGGTAAGATCGACGAAACGGAAGTGTATCGATCATTGTATGTGTACTTTAAATCAGTGACGCTTACGATATCTTATAGTTAATCGTCAGGATTGTATTGAAACGGAACGGCATGTATGATCATCACCGATAAGCACAGTATGTACTCGTGAGTCAAGGGAAACAGAGAGGCGAGAATAGGTAAAACAAAACAAATAACAAAAAAAACCGACTATATTTTGCCGTGCCAGACGAAAACAAAGCTGCCGCAGCTACTTCTAGAACACGTTGTAATAATAATAATAACATTAATAATAATAATAATCATGAGATCACGATTAGTATATTATTATACTTTAGGATTATGTATTCAGTAAATTATATATAAAATCATCACGAGAGTCTTGTACCCGTTTTGAACCCAAGTCACGCTCACTATTTTCTAGAATGGTACATTTGTGTATCGGCATCGGTTCTGTGTAAGTAATGTGAAATTGTTGGAAGAAGGCGAAGCAGAAAAACGTTGACTACTTTCGTTGAGTGCAATCGGTTTCATTCCGTATCTTATCGCTCAACGGTCGTGACAATATATAAATAATTCAAAATTATTTTATCTGTGTCCTTGTTTTCATTTGATAATTACTCGTTTGTAATCTACGATCCTTCAGGTTCAGTTGGAAAATTTGCCGACATGAGAGCCGCACGAGAAACCGTTGAAGATTCAGTTAGTTTGACCTTTCAATTAGAGTCTCAGAATTTTACAATGTGATACATTGTGATTTACAATGTGATACAATGTGAGGATGTAGACGTTGATCGATGTCTTCTTTCGATGGAATAACTGTTTGGAAAAATATTTTTCATTATACAATACACATAGAATACATAATATGCACAGTAAATAAATCACAGTAAATGAATCACAGTACATAAGAAGATAAATATCGAAGCCAATGGTTCTCGAACATCTGTAACACAAGGGATTAGTAACAAGAGAGGGGACACAAGAATATTCACAGTAAATAAATTAATAATATGCACAGTAAATAAATTGATGGTTGTCGAATGCCTGCAACAAACAATGGGTTAGTAACAAGAGAAAGGACGAGTATGAGACGCGCGCCCACCCTCCGCGACGGCTCACGAGAAAGTGAGGAAGCTAACGC
>NW_015374026.1:88782-115196 GCF_001272555.1 Dufourea novaeangliae | reverse complement strand
CATTTAGAATAAATTGTCTTGTAGTTAAGTGAAAAAATATATACTTTTCCGTTTCATGTTTCATGACTGTCATATTTATCCTATTATATTATTTATCATATTATACCTTAAACTGAAGCATCGGATATTTTTATTCCCGTCAAATCATATAGATACACACAATATGAATGGAATAACACTTCATTTGTGCTAATAATACCCAGAATTCATGCTTTATCGGTAACGTCGGATATTGACACTAAAATGGTAACAGGGCTACGTAGCCCTATGAACGTGGGACAGAAAAAAGCATTGGATGATAGGTCTATTCTATACCTAGTCGGTGGTAAAAGTATCGATACCTTGATGGTAACGATTCAACCCTACATATGCACATTGCCACGAAAAATCAAGTCGTTGGACTAGTGGCGCTATCCGTGGCAACAGACTGGAACGGTAAAGAAATCATACTGACAGACGGAATGATGACACACTGCCATGTACCGCAAAATTGATGCACTAAGTGGATAGTAGCTTGAACGTTTATCCGTAGATGACGCCACGGGTCTTTTTTTCTCATGATTATTGTCGCACATTATAACATTAAATATGTATATACATAATGAGTATGAACGCCACAGCCAACGTTTATTAACTGCCGTGTTCCTGGTTTATCAGCATTATTCAAAAGATTTGATATCTTTCAAGTTATCTAAGTAAGATGGACAATTACTTTGACCGTCGCATGTCAATGTTACAAACAAGATATGACAATCTAAAAATTCACAATGGTAAGCGGAATATCCACTCGAAACGTTGCACTTTGATACAGACGTGCCCTCAAAATAAATACATATGCAAATTTACCAGAAACGATTCAAATGCAAAACCAATTGTGTAGAATATTTTTTCTTTTTACACTGTAACGTCTGCTGAATTATTTATGTCAAAATGGTATTCAAGAATACATAAATTTTCGTCGAAACTGATAATGCCACCTTAACTACAATACATAAATTTATAAATGGTTGTGAATAATATATTTGTCACCGCGATTCGGTTTAGTAAAAAATTGTTATTTAACCATATCTTACTTTTAATCGTAATTTCTATTAAATAATAATCTGTATTTTCACTATTATCGAGTTGCTCGGAAACTTCGTATAGCGTTACTTGATATACGCAATATACTCTAGCGATCTGTAAACGAATAATCATCTGCCGGTGTAAAGTGTAATTAATCGAATTAATGCTATAAAGTTTTTTCGTTAAAATAGTGTAATTTTTTACGAAGTTTAATTGAACGTATTGCAAATGGAATAGTACCCGTTCACCGGATCGAACAATTTTCCTTTCGCCTAATAAAAACGTGACGAAGTTACAGTGTTCGAAACACTACGAAAATTTCCAAACAACCATTATTTAATTATTACGACAATCATTTTCCAATTCGAACCAACATTACCAAAATTGTTGCGAGAACTTACGCCGTGCATACTCAATTATTTATAAATAATTATTAGATACACGGCGTTTGTAACAGGTTTTCTTAATTATATATCTGGTCTGCGTCATGGTGTTGTGTTGTTACAAGAAACAGAAAAAAAATTACACACGCAGTTGTACGTACGGGACAAGCACGAAAAGTGGTGAAATTTCTCGAAGTGTTCATCTAACAATTGAATTCCATCTGAATGGAACGCGTTCGTTTCCATACACGGTGGTACCGTTTGCTTTCACGAAAATTCATTCCACACGATGCTTATTTTCATTAGTACCGTTACCCCGTTACGTCAAACATGAACGGTCCAACTTGTACACACATATCTATAATTATTTCCCATGAAAATTCCCGACGAAAAAAACCGGTACATTCGTCGAGATTTCTCTTAATAATAGGTCTCTTTCCGACATAATCTTAATATCTAGAGATCAGCTGACTATAAAAAAAAACTTGTACACGTGCTTAGTTGCACAACAAGGTGTTTGTGACACATACTAGTCATGAAAAAAGTACAGGTATTCGTACGGGTCTGTTATAGCAAATACATGAATAAGAAAAAACAGCGTTTGCGAAAGCTGAACGTATATATATATATATATACATATGTCTAATTGTAAGTGTCACACATCTAAAAACATTACTTTCCCCCGTACGACAAAGGTCACGTAAACGAGTACCCTATATTTGGAAACATTTACTTTTTTTATTTATCGATGAACTTGCAGTACCTATGAAAATGCACTGAAAAAAATATGATTATAGAGTATAAATATTTCATTAATCTTGGAATAGCAAGGTAAACATTTAAGTAGATTTTATTGGAAATATCCGATTTCTGGAGCGTTGACATGGACTTTTTTGATTTATTTTAACCTAACCGACAAAATTCCTATAAAAAAAAAATGTTGACCGAACTTTTTGACACTGCCTGTATAAGGTAACCACAATGAGAATCCAAACGAATTTGTTATCCCCTCCAAACGATCCAGCGGTTGGTAGAATAAGCAGCGGCAGCTCGACAGGCGGGCAGCATTTACGCGTGGAACGTTAGAATTGGAAGTTCACCGTTCACCTCTTCAGGAGACTGATTTAGTCGGGCACAGGTTCACCTTAGCCGGACGAGCTTCAAAGCACGCGATAGAAAACGATTCGGTGACCGTAATTTTCACCTGTCGAGTTTCACTTCTAACCTGAATTCAACGACTGTGGGCTTGCTTGAAGCAGTAGTGCGTCCGCTGCTCCCAAAGCACACATTTTCTTGGCCGAAGGATACGGGTTTCGAAGAGAGCAGAATTATTCACTGTCGAGATTTTCATAGAGAACATGTTCTAATCTCCTCGGTATTGTCGGCATTATCGGTTGCCAAAGGTTCGTTACATAAACGCGACAAAAGTTTGGACGACACAGCTCAATCAACCGGCGTCACATGTACAGCCCGGAAATATTCAAAGTACTCTCGCTCTACACGTTGTCATGAGTATAAACTTTTAATAATCACCTCAAAAAGACAATATCATTCGAGAAAACCGGTATAAATACCGGGAACATAATCAAGAAAGCTACGCAGAATTCCTAGAAGTCCGATCCACAACATCGTGCATTATGTGGCCCAAAGACGTTGGTATCAAGGCGATAGAAGTATACTTCCCTGCTCAGTACGTCGAGCAAACAGAACTGGAGGAATTCGATGGAGTACCAGCCGGAAAGTACACCATTGGACTGGGACAATCCCGGATGGGTTTCTGCAACGATCGTGAAGATATTAATTCGTTGTGTCTGACCGTGGTGCAGAGGTTGATGGTTAGGTACGACATAAAACCAAAGAATGTCGGTAGATTAGAAGTTGGAACGGAAACCATATTAGACAAAAGCAAATCAGTAAAATCTGTCCTTATGCAGTTGTTTGCACCACATGGCTGCACGGACATAGAAGGAGTGGATTCTACCAATGCTTGTTACGGAGGTACCGCAGCTCTTTTGAATGCTGTAGCATGGGTAGAAAGCAGTGCTTGGGATGGTAGACTGGCTCTAGTTGTTGCAGCTGACAATGCTGTATACGCTGCTGGAAGTGCTAGACCAACTGGTGGTGCAGGAGCTATTGCCATGGTGGTTGGTCCAGATGCACCATTAGTGATTGATCGCGGAGTAAGATCATCGTACATGCAACACGAATATGACTTCTATAAACCAAATCTGAAATCGGAATATCCTGTTGTAGATGGACAATTATCAATTCGATGTTACCTTGGTGCTTTGGATAATTGTTATCAGACTTACTGTGGAAAGGTCAGAAATAAGTACAAACAAAATATAAATTTAGATAGCTTTGATGCATTCTTGTTTCACTCTCCATACGGTAAACTAGTGCAAAAGTCATTTGCTAGATTAGCCTTTATTGATTTCTTGAATATGACTAAAGATGAAATGTCTCAGAAATATCCAGACTTGGTTGAATTACACAGCATGAAACTGGAAGATACTTACTTCAATGTAAACATTGAGAAAGCATTTATGACTTTGAGTAAAGCAGCCTTTACTCAAAAAACTCAACCTTCATTGTTTATATCGAATTTGGTAGGAAATATGTATACTCCTTCTGTATATTCTGGATTAGTGTCCTTACTTATTAATAAACCCATAAAAGAATTAGCAGGCTATAAAGTTGGGTTGTTTTCTTATGGTTCAGGACTTTGTTCCACTATGTATTCAATAACAATAACGAAAGAGATAGGAGCAGATTCCAAGTTGATGCAAATTATCTCGTCTCTTTCTTATGTAAAAAAAGAGCTGGATGCCCGTCAGAAAGTTTCCCCTGCTGATTATACAAAGGTATTGGAATGGAGAGAACAAAATTGTCATACCGTGCCATTCAGTCCCAAGAGTAGTATTACCAATATGTTCCCAGGAACATATTATCTTGTTGAAATAGATGAAAAATATAGAAGGACTTATAAGACGGTATGAAACTTTGAATAGTTTTTTTGTATATTTAGATAACTGTTAGATAATTAACTTAACATGGTAACAGTGGACTAATCGGGGGTTTAAAAAATCATTGAATAAAAATCTTGAATGGTGCATAGCAATGTTTATTTATACTATTTAAAAGTAGTTATTGTTATATTCATATGTTCTTAGTGCCAAAATATAATACAAAGTTGTACTAATACGCGCTAAGTTAATATGATCGTATATACGTTAAATTTTTTAAAATTATTTTATGCATACGAAACTTATCAAATCAAATTATTTTTAATATACCTGTAAGGAAGATACGATTATTAAAAAAATACAAAAAGTACAGGAAATATGAATATTATTCTTGAGATAAGAATATGTTTTATATGTCGTATGTTATGTACATTTTTCGATGTATTTGTTATGTATATTTTCCATTTTTAGTAAAAAAGAAACATTAAAATCAGTGTGATTTACTATTATGCTATTATGGAGCTATTAATACACAAATAAAACGTGTATTACATTAACATCAACTGAAAAAACACTTTATGCAAGAAAATATTCCTCTAAAAAAAAATCATGTTTTACGATACTTGTTCTAACAAGGTGCTACAAAAACTGCCTTAAAAGAAAACTTCTAAGAATGCTATGAATAACTGTATTGAACGTATGTACATAGATATTTGAATGTAAAATTGTGGCAACCAATGTGTAAAAATAAAGTATAATATTGTGATAGACACCACAAATGAAACATTTATGAAGAATGTGATGCATTTTTCAGCAAAGTTGATTTTATATTGTTTAGGAAAGTGTTAATAAATGATCGTTATTGTTTAGAATATATGTTGAAGTTTTATTGCAGTAAAATCAATGTTATAACAGTATTCAAAAATTGTACAATAGCGAAATATTCACCTAAAAAAATATATTAATATATTACTTTTATATTCAGAGATTCGTTATATAAATAAATATAAGCATCCACTCCTACTACTTCTATAAATAGCTGAAGTACACAGTTGTCATTGAGTTACTATGTATAAAATCTAGGATTTCATATTTACAGAATTGTCAATTTTAAATAATCCGTCTAAAATCCATGGTAAAACTATAGGTACAACGACTGATTGGATTCGTACAATATACCCAACAAAATTCTGTTATATGATGATTGAACAACAAATGATCTAATATACTGGCTCAATACCATTATTTTCAACAATATAAATATTTATTCTCAGTGTCTTATCCTAAGACACTAAGTGTACAAATATCAACTGTTCAGTATCACATTTTTTTAACTGTTATATAAAAATATTGTACTTCTTTCTTTATGTTATATACAAATTTGAACATGAATATGATATGTGAGTTGTTTGTTCAAGAGCCATTGTTTAAAATATTTTGTAAGAGCAACCGGAACAGGAAGACAATTTTCGTCCTGAGCCAAGTCTAACGACATCATCTTCCTTAGCACTTATTTGTCGATTCTCGTGTCGTCTCTAAAAAGGAAAGTATGTATACATCATATTGCGATTTAACTCAATACTTTATACAGCTCTCGCAAATATATATCGTGGTCGCAAATTAATACATCGAGCGGCGACACTGACTGGTTCCGCGACACACAGGCCTGTGTCTGTGACTCACGGTATTTCATTTACAAGTAGAAAAACTGCAAATATTAAATCCTATTTGCAATATTTGTACAATACTTAGAATTTTTGCTACAAAATATTGCACACACGAGGATACATTGAAGGGCCGTTCTTCGTACGGCCCCTGAACGAGGTTTCAGGATCTTATTAAAGAAAGATATTTACTTTACCATTCGACTGATTTTACGACTATGCAACATATTTGAGAGGACTATACAAAAATTGTTGGCTCACTTTAAGCTCGGATGCCAGGTAAAAAAATACGGAATCTATATTGGTATTTTCTTTGGCTGATGTTTCCACTACTTCTAACACTTCAGGAAGATACTGACAAAGGGCTTCAGCCTCTTCTTTCTCAACCTCTCGTAAATTTTCTAAATCGCATTTATTACCTAAAATATTATACCCATAGATATGCAGCAATTATATACTGAAAATTTGTACATTACAAAAAAAGTGTCTTACCAACTAAAACTAACAACACATGTGACGAAGTATACCTTCTAACTTCTTCAACCCAATGTTGTAGACTTAAGAAAGTAGATCTCTTTGTAATATCATAGACTAAAATACACTCTGGTCATTATAAATATGAAATTTTAAATTCAATAAAATATATGAAACAGTTTTATCGATTACACACCTACAATAACACCATTTGCAGATCTGTAGTAACTTTGTGTTATTGTACGAAATCTCTCTTGGCCAGCTGTATCCCATATTTGCAACTAAAATGTTAGCGAAATAACATTGAATTATTCATCGGAAGAACTGGAATAATTTTTCCCAAATTTTTTTGTCACGAATGTTTTAATATAAATATATGTAAGTAAGTAAGTATATATTTAGTGGCCGTAATAGGTCGACCGTGACACATTCGATATAAACGAAAAAAGTTATTTTTAATGTAAAATGTACATTTCATTTTCTTCTGTTTGCAGTACCTACTGAGCACAATTTCCCTCATCGCTTCGTGGCAGAAAACTGTTACGATCTTATAAGAATTTATTATGTAAACAGTTTCTAGGTTAAATCGGGTTAGTATTGAAAACCCGTTAAACACCTGATCGAGCATGGATTGTACGAAGGTACCTACTTTGACTTTCTTGTCATCGATCAGCACTGTTTTCATGGAAAAGTCCACGCCGATCGTGCTTCCGTGTCTCTCGATAAATGTACCAGATCGAAACCTTTGAACGACACATGTTTTCCCCGTCCCGCAATCACCGATAAGCACAATCTTGAACAGGTAGTCGAATTTGTCGTCGTTAGTAGCCATCAAATTATCTGGATCGCGGTTCGACATTACTTTCCGATCGTCGAAACAATTTGCGAAATTGACGACACTGCTTTTAGTCCGCGCATTCAGACGTTACTGGACACACTACGCCATTGCTTCGTTCTACTCTCTTATACGCAAAGGGCATTACTGAAATGATGACAAATGTTAATTGTCATTACCTTTCTATAGAAAATAGTTGTTCACAAAATATTCTTCTTGTCGCGAATAATTTACGTTGAGAACGAACACAACTTCTCCAATTATTAATCTTTTGATACCTTATTCAAATAGATGATATCCTGAAGAACTATTCGTTTAATATGGACTTTTTATTAAAAAATTAAAAAATTGTTTTCATTGTAAAGTTTCTGGTTAATATACTAACGCTTAACACAAAGAGATCATTTTAATGCTATAAAAGCAAACAAGAAAGTGAAAAGAAATGCACAAGGGAATGTAATTTTTTAACTAACTTTATTTCTAGTTACTCTGGAATATTTAGTAAAGTTGAACAAGTACATGAAATTATCATTTACATTTATTACAAAGATGCTCTTAAACAAATATATCACTAAGAAATTATAAATACAATGGGAATATTCATGACTGAAAAGTTATTTTCCAGAAGTGAATTTTGAAAGACCTTCAAGTAAACTCACATACGCTGTGTGTTCGTAGTTTGTACTGAGGTCAATTAATTTTTCTGCAAACTCATTTGAAATACCCTTCTCCTCCAGGTAGTTCATCAATAAATCATACAGATACTGAAAAAAGTAAATGTAACATAAATATATGAAAATAAATGCAATTAAAATTGCTAGATATAGGAAATAATTAATTTGTTACAGCCTTCAAGTTTGATTTCCTCAAAAATGATAAAAATCAGCAAAAAGGAGAATGTATTACTTTTCCAAAGATTAATATTCAAAATGGTTACTCGATACACCACTTTGTACTCAACTCTTTGGATACCATAAAGAAACCAGAATTTTTACTTACACCATCAATAATTTCACCAGCAACTGCATATACATTCTCAGTCTGGTCACCTTCGTATAAAGTGATTTCATCAATGCCAAAGATATCATCTGAAACCACAAATTTGTGTAACAAATCTTGAACAAATATAGCTGACTACTATATACATTCTAATAAGCTATAATTTAATTACGCTCACTGTAATTATCATTAGCACCAGATGCTCCAGGTTCATTGTTAAATGAACAGCTAAAACCAAGAGTCTGGTTTCCCTTCACTATATCTATTGTGAATGTTGGTTTACTTTTCATTTCACCAATATCAGGACTATCACTGGTCATATCTAATTCTGGTTCAGACTCAGAATCTACTGTATGATTTATATTGAATGAAATTTTAATTCTAAAACAAAAAATATTATTCCTGAAATGACGACTGTATTTGGATTCAGATATTTGTTTCTCATTCCTGTTAATTTTGCATTTCTGATTAATTTCTGTCAAAATTCTTACATCTCATTGTCCTGCTCCTTCTGTAAATTAACTTGTGCACCATTGAGAGATACTTTGAAGCCATCCAATGCTGTGGGAATAGTTTTCAACTTCTCTGCCTTCTTCTCTGCTACTATTTCTTCTGCTAGAAACTCTACAAGTTCTTTCTCAGCTGATAAAGAATAAACATATATTAGTTAATATACAAAAACATGTATAACATTATAATATTTTGGTACCTAATACATAATGTATATTAATAATATCTTTAATATACATTATATATTAGATACCAAAATATCATAAAGAAACTAGTTTCATAAAATTTTTATTTTAATTCAAAAAGCAACTTTAAAACTCCATGTATATACTGAACATGAGGAAGAACTAACTTGTACGAAGAAGTTTTTTCTTTACCAATCAAGGGGATAGTGCAGAAGAAATAAGTGTACCTTTCGTGTGTGCCCTTCTGCAACAACTGCAATTGCAGAGAACATGTTGGTGTTTCAACGTTTTTGTCGAAGCAAAAGCTGTGACTTCGGTTTGCCGCGAGGAAACTCTCCACAATGTTCTTAATTGATTATTCACGATTCCTGTATTTGAGACTGACGAAAGAAGATTCCTAATCGCCGACGACCGCAACGTATTTCTTATGATACTATTCATCTTACTTATCAAGTTATACGTGAACCCGTTAAATAGCCGGTAAGGGTCACAAAATGGCTTTACTTGGAAAACGAAGCACGAGGGACAGAAGAACGGTTGCGTCACTGATCAACTAAATTTTAACTCGCTACTGGTTTGCATGCGACTTCCGAAACGGATGCTTACATGGTGCACCCTAGCAGACATAGGGGAACTAGATATGATATTTAAAAACAATAGAATATTCTGAAATAATTTAATCAATCTCTTTTAAAGTTTTTTTACAGTTTAACCATTGCTTTCAAAATTATTTAGTGAAGTAAAACACACACTTGTATTTCGTGAATTTAGTTCTACTTTCCAGTATCTTCTTGTTGGACAAAAGAATTGGACCTAGTAACTGCTAGTAACTGAAAGCTCTTGTAGTGACAAGTTAGGGTGTAATTTTCCTCGATTTTAACTCATCTTTAACTGGATTTGTTTAATGGTTGCCCTGTTCCAAAGAAAGCGGAAAATAGCGGGAATAGTGGGAAACAATTACGTTCTAACTGGATCTATGACGTACTAAGAAGTGTTTGACCATCTGAGTTGTTTATTGCTTACCGGTATCGTTTAAAAGTTATTTGTCGTTGTTCAAAATGCATTCGCTTACTGAAGGAGCATTAGATGTAAGTATTGTGATATATTATATTATAGACGATTTATTCAACTTCTCTTCAACTGTTTGTACTTTCAGAAAATAATGAATGGCATCGATGTCGATAAGCCGATACTTCAAATATTGGTAAATATTTGTTACATTTACACAATTTATTAAGTTTGTCAAGTAATTCATTTTTCAAGTGATACCTACTTTTGTCGATTTATGACATCATGAAAGTTTTTATATTGTCCTTGTACAGGGTCACAAGAAGTTAGCAAGCTCAAGCAGTGGGGAACGCTACAGACTGCTTGTATCTGATGGAAAGAGAATAAACTCTTTTACTATGTTGGCTACTCAGTTAAATTCAATGATCACAGATAATATATTGACTGAGTTTTCCATTTGTCAGATAAATAGATATGCCATAAGCATGGTAAACAATGCTGGAAAACAAAAGTACGTAATGTCCATTTAATATAATTTGTCACAATTAATCATTGTTATTATCACTGTCAGGCATATAGAAGTTATGTCATGAATTTACCAAATATGATGTAACTTTGAAATTGTTGACATACTAATATGTAGATAGATATAAAATGTGGTTGCCAATAACTAGATACAATGTAAATATGATTGTTGGATGCGTTGTACTTTTTGTTTCATACAATAATACAATTTACAAAGATATAATTTGTCGTCTGTATATTTTTCCTTAGGCGTGTGATGGTAATATTAAACATAGAGGTCAAATGTCCTGGTGATGAAGTTAGTCATAAAATTGGAAACCCAAGCAATGCTGAAACAGAAAGTGATTCTAAACCTGCACAACCTCCACCTCAACAACAAAAGGGTATAATAAATTGGTAACATTAACACTAGACTACAGATGTTTATGCAAACTTACAATTCTGAGCTCTAATATATGAAAATAAAATTGAACAGAATTTTGTTTTCTATACTTGGGGTCATAATATGTTGACAGTAATTCTGTTCAATTTTACTAGAATCTTTATTTTGCTATGTTTTACAAGTCAGGGGTTGTTATCAATGAATAAACATCCACAGTCTAGTTATAACTGTAATGTCCTTGTGGTTTTATGTTATTATAAATTCTATTTTTATTTTAATAGATGTTTTGGTACAAAAACAGAGCACAAATCAAACTTCTACCAATGATATATCAACAACTCCGATTGTTGCACTGAGTCCTTATCAAAACAGGCAAGTGTAATTCTACTGTGATCCTTTTATCATAATATCAGTTGCACTTTAATCAATAGTACACTTCACAGATGGGTGATAAGAGCTCGAGTTGTCAGCAAATCTGCTATCAGAACATGGAGTAACTCACGCGGAGAAGGAAAATTGTTTTCCATGGATTTGGTTGACGAGAGCGGGGAAATTAGGTGTACAGCATTCCGAGATCAATGCGATAAATTTTACGAAATGTTGGAGGTCTGATCTGCTATTCATACGCACACTTTGTTCCGATCGTAATATTAAATATATGTTCCAGATTGGGAAAGTGTATTATATTTCCAGAGCTGCTTTGAAAACAGCAAATAAGCAGTTTAACAATCTGAGAAATGATTACGAGATGACTCTAAATGCAGACTCAGAAATTATTCCATGTCACAACAGTGGAGATGATATTCCTTCTCTTCAGTTTGATTTTCTACCAATAAGTGATGTTGAAAAGAAGGAAAAAAATGATATAATGGGTACTTAAACAGTTAATTAAGATTTACAATGCTTTATGTTTGTGTATTATCGAATGCTAATGTATTACAGACATTCTGGGAATTGTTAAGTCTTGCGGTGATCTCCAAATGTTGACATCACGAACCACGGGTAGAGAACTGAAAAAGAAGGATATTAATGTTGTTGATGAAAGCAATACAATGGTAGGAGAGCCATTCTTAACTGATAGAGAACAAACAAACTATAATATAAAATTGATAAATTATTAGGTATGCCTTACACTGTGGGGTTCACAAGCTGAAGACTTTGATGGATCCAATAATCCGGTCCTGGCGATAAAAGGGGCTCGTGTTGGTGAATTTAACGGAGGGAAATCTTTATCTACCATTGGTTCTTCGGTTCTCCAAATTGATCCAGATATTCCAGAAGCGCATAGATTGCGCGGTTGGTATAACACAGTCGGTCGCAACGAGGACATGAAGTCAGTTTCAAGAACGCTTGGAAGTGGTGGAGGTGCCAGCGGACCGTTGCTCACATTCAAAGAAGCTAAAGATATGGAACTGGGTTTCAAAGGCACAGAGATGTACACAGTAAAGGCGACCGTAAACATGATTCGAATTGAGAATGCTCTTTATAAATCCTGTCCCAGTGAGAATTGCAAGAAGAAGGTGATTATTTTTCTGGTAATTTTATAATACAGGAAGTGTTGGTTAATTGAGAAGTTATGTTTTACAGTTAATCGATCAAGCGAATGATATGTACAGATGTGAGAAGTGTGATAAGGAATATCCTAACTACAAATATCGTGTATTGGCCAGCGTAAGTGCGGAAGAACAGTAACTTAAGTTTATTAGTGTTCACGACCCATTTATTGATATTTAATATTTTAGTTAAGCTTGGCAGATTGGACGGATAATCAGTGGGCCACAGCGTTCAGCGATGAAGCAGAAAAAATATTGGGTTTGTCATCTCAAGAACTCGGAGAACTGCAACAGAGCGATAATGAGGCGTATCTTGACAAATTTGGTGATGCAACATTTACGAGTTTCATATTTAAAATAAGAGTCAAATTAGAAGTATTCAGTGTACGTTTCTTTATAAAAAAAATTTGAAGATAAAATGTATATGGTGTATTGGTAAAAAGTAAGTTCAGAATCTTAAAAGCACTTTCTTTTTGCAGGATGAGAGCAGGTTGAAAGCAACTTGCGTTAGCGTGTCCCCGGTGGATTACAAAGTATACAATGACCACTTAATAACTCAAATCAAGGAATTAGCTGGCATTGGAAAGGCTTAAGCTGTAATCATATTTATGTTTTTGTACAATCAGTTTATATTTAATTTTCAAACGTTTAAAGCTAGTATTTCCTTATATCGTGAAATAATAGTATATTTAATAAAATAAGCGTATCTTTTCCTAAATTGATCTATTTTTATTTTTATGGCAGCAGAATTCAAATTCGGTGTAACGACCACTTGTGGTATTAACTTTCACCATTGAATATGTGATTTATATGTAAGTACTAACGTGCTCTGCCAGAGGGCGGATGTATGGACAATTCCTGCCAATTCTCTAGTGACCCACAAATCCCATGTGTCCTTTCTAGATTACATTTACGTTAATAAATGTTTTGAGGGTAAAGAAATAAATAAAGAATAAGAAAAATTATCTACTGTTACTGTTCTAAAAGAACATTTCAGAATATTGCAAATAGTCGTCATAATTTTATATTGTGATTTACTGTCAACATACATTAGACTAATTATGTATCAAACAATTCCCTGCAAAATTTTACAATGTAATATAATCTATTATAATTTCTATGACGCTTGCGTACTCAGAATCAGAATGACTCAGTCCAATAGTTACGTAGTAACGTGTTATTGTTAAACGAGGTCACCGAAATTGCGAATACATGAAATTAACTTTGTCGGTAAATTAGACGCAACTGCGATTGATTCAACGAAAAACATGAGATATGGTTTCAAGTTTGTTTAAGCATACACGATATAAGACACATTTGCACGACATTAAGTTGTTACGTGTTTTCATTGTAAAGACGAATCGACATCCTACATGTAGGTCTTCACTGATTCGATGAGTACTTATAACAGTGACATCATTAATGTTTCTAACATAATTGAAGCAATGTAACGACTAAACTGATTCATTACGGTCATGTTAACGTGTCCAATAGCGCAAACATCTGTATTAATTACTCAATATGTCGCGGTATGTACATATTTCGATGTTAATTACGAAGGAATGACAATAAGTCTGCTAATATTTCTCGCGTCGTCAATGTATAAGTTACTTATCGTGATCCACAGATGTTCATAATATGATAAAAAACAGAATTGCACTTGGATGAATCATACTACACGAACCATTCACCGGTTAAATTGAACTATGCACTATAGTGAATGAGTAATAGTTAGAAATATAAGAGAAATTGTTTTTCATTTGCACGTATAATTGTACGTAATTAACCAAATTTTTGTTCTAAACACACGAACATTGAGAACTGTATTGATTTTTAGAATATTCTTTCGGATTTAAACATAAATTTTCATTAATAATATGACTCATTCCACTCGTTTAATTATCGTTTGAAAATTACCGATGTTGCATGTTACGACCTGAAGTGCGCATGCGCGTGCGAACTGCCTTCGTAAAGCGTCAAAGCGACGCGACGCTGTTTAGTGCAGTTGAGCACAGTTAGTTCGGATCAGTTCGAATTCAGTCTTCGAGAAGTGTACGTCGATATTCGGCGGTGTTAAAGAACTTTATTTATTGTTTCCTGAAGAGTACAGTATGGCTATCTGTGAGTGATCTTTCATTAACGATAATAGTTAACATTATTCATTCGTTCTTTAATCATTTTACATCGTAATTAACTTGTTAGATCCATGATCAGTTATTTGTGGCATTTTAGCGCCGAAAGTTATGAAACCACATAGAAAACATTGACAATTCTTTAAACTGCATTCCAGAGAATCGTACTATAACATACAGTTCATGGCATAATATTTTTTAAGATCGACTTAATAGAAAATGCCGAACTATAGTATCTTATTATGAGGCGTCATACGAATTGCGTAGTATCTGCGGGTACCTACCGGCTTTCCATGTTTGAACGTGTTTGTGAAACGCAGTCGTTGATTGTAGTCCGTAATATTTTATCGTAATATTTTACAAGGTAAAATGACTGTGGTTCCATAAATAGGCGATTGTCATCGGAAGCACTTTAATGGTATGAGAACATCCTAATATTGTTGGAAGGAAGTGAAGCATAGCCGAGAATTCCTTGCGTTATTCTTGAAGTTTCTTTTTATTTATCAGCGAGATTCGATATTACAGTGACATCCAATAAGTATATACGCGACTTAAAAAGTTAGACGAAGCGTGATCCGAAACTATACGAGAGTCTTCTCTATTATTTTTCATGCTTTGGACGGTCGTACCTAAAGTGCTCCATATACGACTCGCGTAACCAGCATTTCTTCGAACTTACGTTCGTTTTTTCTTTTTTTAAATGCTTTCGTTCCCTGTATTGTATGCGTATATGTATATACCTGAGGGTAACAGTACAATGAAATAGGAAATGCAATGGGACCGTGAAGGAAGGTTTGGTTACGGCGCGCGGCTACCAAAGGTTATCGTAACAGAAGGTACTTGACACCTGGCATGCCGCTCTTCAAAGTAATTTCCCTTACCTAAATTGGTTTTCCTGTCAAAAATCTTAAAATTTCTTATGATGACTTTAGGCTATGCTGGGCAAGTGAATACGATACATTATGTAATTTGTATCGTCTATAGCTAACTAGATCATGCAAGTTTATCCAGGAGAAATGTACATATATCGATACATCGATTGATTTCACGCGAAGAAGCACGTCGAAACTACTGCTCTTAGTGTTTATACGGGGAAGCTTCGATGGAACGGTTTCTTTTCAAGCGTCCAGCTAAATATAGTGAACGGGCGCGGTCCGTGGCCGGTTTGACAAGCCGGCCGGCTTTCTTTTCCCGCGATACTGTTTCACGAAGCTTCGTCGTGGAAGGTGGTAGTCTTCCATTAGCCTAGAATGCTGAACTGTGACGCGAATACTAACCTTGAAATTATTTTGTTTTCTTTTTATTAATTCGGTGACCCTGAAAATTCCAGAAGAAAAGATTGACACAGAATTTGATACAATCGTCTCAAAGCTTTCCTCGAATCATGTTACGATTTTTATGCTTGTAGGTATAGTTCTCTTGGTATTTCGATCTATCCCGAAGCGAAAAGCGTCTACAAGTTAGAAGGATACATAGCGACTATCTCGACAAGGGGTCTCGATGACTTCTAGATTGTTTCGCAACCCGAGCCATTCACTGTCCCAAGGAAGAATATCTCGTCTTCTCTCTGGAATCTCGGTTACGATTACTGGACTCGTGTAAATCCTATGAAATCCCCCATATTGTAATCGTGCGTGTGTCTTGTATGGGGGAGTACAATCGCGTAAAGAGACCGTTCATGAGAAATGTTTCTATTTTTAGCAGTACGCTAAATTCCACTAGATTCCTTCGTAAGCATATTACGACCGCGGGAACCGAAGGACGAGCATATTTACGACACGCGCGCGGTTCCGTGATTCATTCGAAAGAGGAAAATACATACGAGGCAGCTGGTGGACCTTTCGTCCATATGAAATTTCAGCGACTTTGCGTGGCCACCGGCCGCTACCTACGTATTCACGTTGCCGATAAAAAGGAAGACAGTTGCCATGCGAGGTCAATGACAGGGAGAATGGTCGCTAGACTTGATAGGTTAGCGTTTAGCTATTCGCATAGTATATACATACACGTGCAATTTTGTTCGGTATGTATACTTTGTATTGGTCAGACAGCCATCTTAAATATATATAAACTACTGTTGTTACGTCGCGGGAGAGAGGCTTTTGCATACTCATAATCCGTGCTATTTAACAAGTCTAATTGATTTATGTTAATTTATAAAATCCTCATTATGGTACAATTAAAAATACGGTCGGTCCCAACGAATTACGATTTAACTCTAGATCATTACACTATTATAAAAATTTACGATCTTGAATTCTCGATTCTCAAAAATCAGCAGTTTGCCGTCAATGTTGTCAACATGTATCCAGGTTGTCCTGAATAATTACTGTCTTAATATTTCATTATTTTCAACGAATAAAATATTACGTGTTTTCTTCCAGTTGTAATTTTTACGTTTGATTAGTAATAACTTAAGTCACCAGGCACTTTAGTGCTCGTAGGGTTAATATTGGCGCGGATCAGCGAAAAATGTATTCTTCAACAGGCGAACGGACGACCATAACTTGGCCGATCGTTGCGCAACGGAAAATTGCCTGAATGGCTCTAATTTTCGCGTTGTTATGTTAATCGCGACACGCCTCGTTACGGTAACAGACTCTCAGGCCTAATCAATCCTCCGGTTATTAACATTCTGCGACCGATCACGATCTGGGTTGCCGCGTCCCTTTGCGTTACCGAGAGACTTTGAAATTAATAGTGAGATGGAATATACTAGGTGGACCACGAAACCTGTTTTGCTTAGATTATTCTTCTGCTAGCAGTTCGATCGAAAATTTCTTTGCATGCTTAACCATCAGTGTAGACGTCATAAATAGAACAAAGTAGTTGTTTCTTAACCGTTTACGCGAGTATATTGCAACTGATGCACACCATTTTGAATATCAGTTTTAGTTAAGGTAAAACATATTTTCTTAATGTTTCTTTAGTTTAGAGGGAAAAAATGAGTTCTTATTACCATTATGACCATTTGCGTAACTACGATTTTTGTCTGGGGGGGAGGGGTGGGGAGCCCCTACCTAGTTACGTCAATGGTTATGATGCTTGCCGAGTTTGTCTCAGTATCCGCTAAAAGGTGGGCGTAAACAAATTATAGGTTTGTCTATAAAAAAAACTTAAGGTGACCTTGAAAACACTGGAAAAGAAAGGTCGACAAACATTTCGATCGAACAGGTAGTCGTAGAATAATCTAATTGTAAGCTGATCACGTTTCGTGGTCTACCCTGTATACAGGAAGAGCAATTCCGTGAGCACGAGTCTCGTAAAGTTGCTGACGATCGCGTAATTAGAGATCGCCGCGACACACGTTAGGTCTGTAACTAATTTCACATTGGTCATCGGTGGCGTGTGGTTTCGGTGATTGCGAAAGATAGCCGCGCGCTGATTGGTTTAACAAATCACTCTGGTGTATGTAAGTACCGTAATGTGAAGTAATTGGCATCGAAGCAGCGATGGCGTCAGCTCAATGACGCTCCCGACCCCGTCCAATGCGGCTTTCTATTGTCCTTGATTCTCCCTTATCGCTGGAATAATGATCGAGTTCAATACATGCGGGAATGTTAATGCTCCATGGTACCAGTGGTTTATAGCGTCCCGGGTTCAGAGTTCGGTGGAGGGGGATTGTCTTTAGAGAGCTGACTGCTGAGAAACAAACGATCTTAACACTTTGTATACTTTTACTACTATTCTGATCGCTATTCTTAAAATTTAGGTGTACAGTGGACTGACACAGTAGTGAATTTGTGTGCCTAAAAGTACGTAAGAAGAGAACTGTTCCGCGTGGCAATATGTCAAACGGCAATACATCAAGAGTCTATTATACATCTAAAATTTAGGCATACGTCTAAAATTTGACCGACGTACAAAGTGTTAAATGAGTAATTACAGCCGATCGCTGTTTTTTCAATGATCCAATTTCTTTATCGATCAATCTTTGTACAAAAGCAAAGAAAGCTCGACGACCGCAAGGAAACTTGTAAGTACCGATCTCTCTTGTTGAGCCGTAAGGGATACCGTGGATGACTTCACTCTCAAGGAAGCGTCTACGGTTCTCTGAATTGTTCTGATTTGAAAAACGGCGACCCCCAAATTATTCGCGATTTCTTGATTCACGTTGACACGACACGGTGATGTCAGCAACGGGAACACGGCCTTCGTGACACAAGTCACTATTTATAAGCGTTGCGTTGCGTACAGGCAAAACGTGCGCGCTGTCTTACCGAGCATCGGAAGTTTCTCACTGACCGATGGCTAGTTATGCGCGCGGAAACAACCGATCGAATAGCCGATCAAATCATTCGTTTTTGTTTATCGGAACCAACGAACGTACTCGATCGCGCGTGGATTCGGGACGAATTCGATAGAATTAAATAAAAGGCGATAGAATTTCGAGGAAATCTCGAATTGAATCACAACTCTGTTCACGTCTATGAATTAAGTATATAGTTAGATATATAGTTGTGTGGTTAATATTAAACTCTAGTTCATATCTCTGAAGGTTAAGTTATAAGTGAGTTCGAAAGTAATTCGCTGGACATGGGACCAAGGATGCTCAGTGTTGATGATTAACTCTCGGTGCGATATATATATGTACATAATTGAACAGTGTAATGGGCACCTACGAACATATACAGTCCGATTTTTATCGTTACGTGTTACCCCGGAACTTCCTGTTGAAAACAATCATACTGACGTTGATATTCGTGTTCACGGATCTGGGGCATCAGTTACGGTCCCTGTTCGGACCTTCAGGTAAATAGTTCTTTCAAGTGGACTGGATGTTTTACCACGACGAAGTTCTTTTCGTCCTTCGAGTTTGAAAAACCACCTATCTGTGTTCTTAGAGGACGGTGTCTCCACTGACCGTGTCGAGATCGTCACCGGAAATTTATAATCGCGATCTAGACGCGGGCGTTATTGCGAGCCACCGGCGAGGATATTGATCGATGTCGAGTCCTGCATTGTCCTACTTTCGTTCACTGTATAAGCATCTGGCCGTGACTGGCGTCTAGACGTCTGGAGGTTTTTGCAGAAAAAGCTTTTACCCCAGTTTTCCTGGCTCGGATGATATCCAGTTTGCTCGTGATCGACTTTACCCTAGGATAGTCGGTCACATGACCACACATAAACTCTCCCCTAGTACGATTATAAGATCGATCGACTTCGAGTTCGATAAAGACGATGGGTTATCTCGTAACCCGAACGTTCGGTGTGTTATTAAGTCGCAGCCGTTAGGAATTGCATGGGTATTAAGGCCTTTCCGACGAAGACAGATGGCGTCAGCTTAAAATGTTGTTCGTTGAGAACAGTTTCTTTTCGGTTCACGGCTTCATTCTCGAGATTTACGGAGAAACCCGAGATCCTCTAATTATTACAGTTTAATAAGTTCTGATCCTTCAGTCGATTGACTGTGTCACGTGTCATCTCTCCCGGGAATTCAAGTTTCGTAACGCCCGTGCGCGCGAGAAGACCATCAGATGAGTTACCATCTGTCAGGGATTTTTGTATAATAAAGTAACTAATAATCTTCGGAATTAAATGAGTCGTCTGCTATTATAATTTGGCACCTGGTATACACGTTCTAGGTGAAATGAATAAATGAATAATCTGTACTTCGACAGTATGTGCAGAATACGTTAGGTTAGTCACAATTTTATTTTTCATTCTAGCACTCACCACCGAGGATAAATTGGAATACAAATTCTACCCCGTGGCGAGCGGGCAGCTTCAGTTCCGTGTAAAGGCAGCCAATGATGCTCACGTTGCTCTCACCACCGGTCCCCAGGAGGGAAATCCCATGTACGAGGTACGAGTAAAATTTGTGAGACTTTCGAATGATATAAAATCACGTTCGGGTAATGTAAACCGTGTATTGAAACTGCAGATTTTCATCGGTGGCTGGAGCAACAGCAAATCCGTGATCCGGAAGAACAGAACGAAACCGGAAGTCGCAGAAGTAGAGACACCCGGTATATTGAACGGTGACGAACACCGTGGTTTTTGGATAAGGTGAAGTATAGATTAATTAACATTGATAACAAGAAGAAAAAAGGATACCGTGAAATACTAGCGACCTCTATTTAGCGGATCAGTTCGAGTCTCCACGCGTTGAAGTCTCCAAGACTGTGTGCTATAGTTCTGTACTCCTCCCTCTCTCCCTCTTAAATTACTTTATTTATGGGTCATGATTGTGATACTCGTTTCAGATGGGGCGACGGTGCTATTTCAGTGGGCAAAGAAGGCGAACCGAGTGCATTCCTTACTTACAGCGATCCAGAATCTGTCGGGATCGGTTACTTTGGATTGTGCACCGGTTGGGGTGCTACCGGCGAATGGCTGATCGAAGGTGAAATATTTCCCTGATCCTACTTTCGAATACTTTCCCCTAAGGTTTAGAAGGGTTCTTATCGAGATTTCTTTCTCTACCGGTTCTCTGGTATACTTGGGTTTTTTTATTAGAAAGTTATCAACTATAGTAGAAGGTAGAATTATTTCTTTAGATTTTATTAGATGCAGTAGAGCTTGAAACCATGAGATACCGTTGAATATGATAATACCATATTGCTTTGTATATTCTATAAGTATTTTCTTCCGCGAATAGTGTACGTATTATTACAGTAGATCTTCGTATCTCTATTCAATTCCCGGTTCTTCCATCAGATATTTAAGTATGATTCGCAATTTATTAACACAATCTTGTTCCTGGTACTTTATTGGGATGTCGGATGGGCCACTACTAATACGCCATCGTCTACACAGCCATCTGTGTCGGTGGCCACGACCGTCGTACGTATAGTATACGAAGGCCTGGCCGAAATACGTAGTTTTGCATCCCTTAGATGCTTTTGCTGCTCGATTATGTTTTTGATTTGAACCCAGCACGATTGCCCCCTATTGGTCAGAAGGATGTCCAATTACAGTTGTTTTATTTTCACCGGAAACTCTGGAATTGGACACCTTTTAGTCTCTATGAAATACATGCACGAGCTTGCAATCAAACTTTAGACTAGTGTCACGCTTATCCTTTCAGTTCTCGGTACTCAAAAAGCGCTCACATTTTTGTAAAACTCTTTACAGTGAAGAATGTTGAGATTACAAATCAGTGGAATACGCTGATTGATCAGGCGGATGGGCCAGAAGACGCATAGAAGTTTAGGGATTAGGGTTATCAAACGATCAGAAACAGGATATTAAATAATTCCCTTAAATTCGGACGCGTATAAAGCATTCTACTTTCTAAGTACCCAAAGTTATTTTCGATTTTCTGTCTCTTCTACAAGGACACGGCTCCCTATCAACGCGGAACCAGTTAGTCTACCAGTTTCGAAACGTACGGGGCGGTTCGATCCTCCTCGACGTGAAGGCCAAGAGCAACGCGCACGTTGCCTTGACGAACAAGAAGGGCGAGTCATCCCCTATGTACGAAATCATGCTCGGTGGTTGGGAGAACACAGCCTCGGTCATCAGACACGATCGCAAACAACCTGATAAGGTTCAGAATAGAATTTCGAATCGTTTTCTCGTTCCTTTAACCTTTTAGTCTGGAGATCTCAATATCCTTTAACCTTTAATCTTGAGATTTCGGTGTCCTTTTACCTTCAGTATGCGAGGATTGCACTTGATCCTAGTAGTCAATGAAGGAATATCGTGAACATTACTGAGAAATACCAAAACATTCACCTGTTCTCAAAAGAGAGGAATCCAAGATCTCTTCAGGCGGGGACAGGTGTATCACACGAGACAAATGGTTAAAGGAACCCCGCGTTCGCGCGTTTCCAGGTATTGTGGGGTAGTAGTCTTCCGTCCTAAAGAAAGCTGATTTTGCCACGGACAGGTGCGCGTGAACACGCCAAACCTGCTGAACGAGAACGAGACCAAGAAGTTCGCGATCACATGGCTCGACGGCCTGATCACGGTCAGGGCTGGCAATCTTAACGGTCCCGTCCTCATGGAATGGCGGGATCCTAAGCCAATTGGCGTGAGCTACGTCGGTGTGCGTACCGGTTGGGGCGCAACGGGGAAATGGCAGCTTCGTGTCGCACAATACCCACCGAGTCCGAAAGCCAGTGCCAAAAGTAATTTGCCTGATCGTTTACTTTTTTTTTTCTTTTTTCAATATCATGTTAACGATGATACGACGTACTTTTTTGTCACCGTTCTGCGAACACCTGGAAAGCTTCTTGGCCTCGAGTTCCCTAACTTAACCAAGGCTGGTTCGATTCTTAGAAATTAAACGGGGGTGCAGTATTACCTCGTTGTATGTAACGGATCTGGGCTCGTCGAATTAACATATAACCGTGGTGGCTGGTGCTTTTCAAAATAGAGTAAATTGCATACCGATGGGACATGTAACAAGAGAATACTGTACAAAAAAAGAAAATGGAATTGGATGAGCAAAGAGAGACTAAAAGACTCTTTTTCAAGTAAAAGTTTGAACATTAACTGAATCATTCTGTTTCCGAAATCGATCGTTTTCTTGTTAAATGTTACGAGCCACCTTCTCCTCGAAGATGCAATTTATATTCTTCGCTTCCATTCCTCATGAGCATCAACAGATCTCGGGATCATTGAGCAAAAATGATTGTCCTCGCTTGGGCGAGGTTGTAGGTATAAAGTCTTTTATGGACAAGTAAATTTGTCGAAACTTTACTACGTGTATGTATCGAGGTGGAACGGTGGTAGTGTGGTGGTCTCCAATGGTCGATCGAGTTTGTTCATCGTGTACTAACACATGTTCAGTCCACGTTTTTTTTTCTAACACCAGCATGCTGCATCAAGTATACGCCGAGGTCGTATGTCACCATTATCTCCCTCAGTCACAACATATTTGCCCTCCAATCGATTCACACTGCCTATCGTTACTTTCGCTTGTTTGAACAAGTCACATTCCATCGATCGGTAATTTTCCAAAGCACCAATCTCGTTAAAGTAACGCGACAACTAAAAAGAAAGTCACATAAGTGCATTACATATCATTGATATTCATGCATCACCGCTTTACGGTCATCAAGACATTGATAAAACCGAGGTACAAATGCTCCATTTGACTGTGTGCAACTGTTGTGTGTGTGTTTGTGTTACCATTGTGCATGAACCAGAAGATTAAACGAAATTGGTGATAATGATAAACTTTCCTTCGGTGCGATTTCTTGTCTGAAAGCTGATACAAGGTCTGAAATCTTTGGATCCTATCAGCTGTCTATGTGTGTTGCACCACCGATTATTTTTGTTTTTTCTTCTTTCGACAACTACGATAATACTTCGATGCACCTGTCTTCCAGATACAACGAGTCCATCTGCCCCACCTCCACCTGTGCAAGGTTTGGAAATGGGAGAGGTTTGCTGGTGCGACGCAACAGGTGGCATGGTGCCTCCAGCTGCTGTCGAAGGTGGGAAGGATGAAGAGACCTTATACGTAGGCAGGGCTTACCATGAGGGTGCTCTTTTGCCTGGCAAAGTGAAGCCCGGCCACTCTGTTTGCTATGTTGCCTGGGGTGGTGGTGAGCACGGAAAGACTGATTACCAGGTAATGTTCATAAATCAGTCGACTGGAGGATAAGGCTGATCAGTCGGGGTCATAAATTCTGTATCCAGAAGTCAGTCGTTACAAAGTACATATTTTGGTGAAACTAAGAATAAAGAAAAATAATAAGCTGACACTAAAACACAACACCCTAAAGAGTTAGGACTAACACGGGAAATTCGAGTAACTCGAAAATTCCAATGTTTTTTTGAAACTTCGCGAGGTTTGTGAAGGTTAGGAATTTTTTAGTTATCAAACTGACGTGAAATGGATGCTACTAATTTATAATATTATAAATTCTGTACGTAAAATTAAGTGAAATCGTTTCTTTTAGGTTCTCTGTGGCTGTAACCCTGCGTGGGTACCAACCAGCGGAAACAACATTCCTGCAAATGCGATTCCGGGCGGCGAAACCGAGGACGGAGAAGCTCTTTATGTCGGTCGCGTGAATCACGAAGGCACTGTTACGATTGGCAAGGTGCAACCGTCCCATAGCGTTTGCTATATTCCGTTCGGTGGCGCCGAAGTTGCCTTCCCCGAATACGAAATCATGGTCTCGCAGTAATCGAGCAGAATTTGTATTACGACGAAAGAGAATTTTAAAAGCTGTCCCGACTAGTCGATGAATGAAAAACGATTACCGAAAGTATATGAGTGTACTTTATGACTGCGTTGAAAGTTCAAAAGGAAATTAGTACTCTGTAATACTATTAGTATTATAAAATACATTAGGATAAAATAATGTTTGCAATCAATGTTTACTGAAATCAGTAAATCTCCAGGATAGATAATGTTTTCATTGGGAACGGCGATGAGCGGTATATTACAGGATTACGAGAATCTCATGTGTGTACAAACTAGTCTAGTTTACGAATGTATTCATAGACTAGTCGGTGTATAACGTGTGTACAACCTTCGCACAGAACGCAATTAAATTCACGATGTAGAACGCGCACATGAACATGGCAGTGTATGTAGCTCGGCTATGTATGCTGATTACTTGTTGTTGCTAACTCCAGTTGGATACTTATGCCTTTTGTACAATCATTGCCTTTTACTCGTTCCTGCTCGGACGAGAGCATTGCTAAAAATATAACTATATTTGACAGCCACAAAGTTTATTAACGCACGACACTATTTGCTTAAAGTTATTTTTAGATTCTTTATTCTTATGAAACAATAAATAATATAAATTGAACGTGGACTTTAATTTTTTTGAAAAGTACCTTGAATCCTCGGTAGAATAATATTTCAATTTCCTTTTATTGTCATTTACGGTCCTTTGTAATACATACAATGATTAATGCACTACTATCATAGCTAGATATCTTATATGTGTATACATATATGACATATTTTGAAGTATTTGAAACCGAGTGGAATTTGCAATACTTTCTCAATCTAATGTAGAACTTTTAAACAATATTGATTTGAAAAATAAAAAATTTTTCTGAACGAATTCTGTAAGAATTTGTATGAATTTGTATGAATTTCTGTAGCCATATAATTGGCTAGCAGTTTCAGCGATTCGCCACGGATGGCGCCACCGTTCAAAAAAAGAGTGGTACTCCGCGATTAAATGGGATTTTAACAGTGTTCTGGTCGTTTATTGTTATTGTCAATGGCAAGGCATTAATCTATGTTCTTTCAGCTACAAATCGAGTGCTTTATCTAGACGAAAGCAATCCGTATAACGATGTAACAGCTGTCCAAAGTAAACTAAACGGTGTACGCATGACGAGATACAGTGTCAACCATTGCAAATAAATGTGATTTTAACAATGTTCTTGTAATTACTGGTTCCCAGTCGTTAGAGAGTATTATTCTACGTTCTTTAAACTTCGAATTTAATACGTGATGAAGAAAAATGATGCCCGTTCTCACAAGTACTAGCTTCTAACTTCGTTTATGAAAATACAAATTCCAAAATATTCTCGCGCCACACGTCTAGGGCAGTTCTGTCCTGAACTTAAGCACAAAGCGTAATTAAAATCATTTAAATAAAATAATTAATATTTCATTATTTCTCATAAATACTAAGACGGTTGTTGTTGTTTAATAATTTATGATAAAATACAAGTTATTCATTTATAAAGCTTCATTACAAGATCCACTAAATAATTTTCTATAACATTCAAAGTACTAGACATTTTTAGAACACTGAATCTCATATCGATTTCTAAAATAATCCTAGTTCGATGTAATATAGA
>NW_015374026.1:68010-87000 GCF_001272555.1 Dufourea novaeangliae | reverse complement strand
CACACGCAACATGAATGAAGTATATAACATTTCATTTGTGCTAATAATACTCCGAATTCATGCTTTATCGGTAACGTCGGGTATTGACACTAAATAAAATGGTAACAGGGTTACAAGCCCTATGAACGTCTAACAGAAAAAAGCATTGGATGATAGGTATATTCTATACCTAGTCGGTGGTTATATCATATACAGTGAAGGAATAATTAGAAACAATGAAGAATAATGAATAAATTAATGATTATAAATTATAATCTACATGGTACCTAGCAAATCATTCTTTTAGAATTTATTGTTTTTTCTACCGATTTTTACAAACACGAATAGTAATGTAATTCATCGTAAAATCATATTGAATACGTTTTTCTGTTTAAAGATTAAGAACTTACAATCGCAGTGAGCAAATTCACTCAAGATAAGAAAATCGCAATCACGGTCGTGAATGAAGTTAAATCACGACCGTGATCGTGATTCGGCGATCACTGTCATAAATCACCGTTAGTGATTTTGCACGCCATCTCTAGATGCTGTTGTGCTCGAACTGCTCGAAGTAAGCCGGAGATCAAGAACAATCAAGAATGGCGGCTGACAGCGGCTGATCCGTCATGGTTAGCCGTTAGATGTTAATTGCACGAAAAGGTTTTAAAATAGTGGCAGGTTGGAAGTGTTCTATAAAGAATTATGGCGGCAAAGGAGCCTGATACTATCGACGATGGTATCGCCGAGCCCGGTATCGAACCAGGTGCTTCTGCAGAAACGATGCTCGTCACCACTGACAGTTTTGAGGAGTACGAGCAAGAGATGAGTAATAGCATCGACGATAGACAGATGAAGGAAAGCACAACGAGTACCATTTCTGAGATTCAAGAAGATGCGCAAAACATTCCAACGACACCGACCGTAACAGATCTACGAGATATTCAGAAAACAACTTCTCTAGACGATTCCGAATTAGTATGTTGTATAACCTCTTCCACAAGAAACATTACACATACAATTCGATTTAAGAGTAATTAAGTTAAAACGATGGTTCTTCAAGATAGTAACCGTACGCGGAAACTGATTGTTTCTTTTTTTAAATGATAGGACATAAATTATTAGTTATTTCAGTTAATTGAACTCTGAGAATCCAAATTGATCAACTTCACCTTTTGTAAATTTCTTCATTTTAGCAATTCTAAACTTGTTTGATGCTATAGTATCAAAACTATAACTTTAATGATAGTTATTTAGTTACATATTGTATATTTGAAAACCTTACAATCAGGTTTCTACATTTTTCTTGTCATGGGGTTAATTAATTTGGTTCTCAAGTGACTTAACTCTGAGTCACATAATTTATTTATTTATTAATAGTACTTTCGTTTCAGGATGATGTTGCCCATAGACTAGGGCAGAGCAACTTAGATTCAGATCCTTTACGTTGCAAGGCATGGCTGGCCCAAAGGAAGCATATATTTATATTGAGTCAAGCTGGGAAACCCATATACTCTAGATATAGTTCTGAAGATAAATTAGTCACAGTAATGGGTGTCATGCAGGCTTTAGTTTCATTTATCCAAGCTGGCAGTGATATGATTAGATCTGTCCACGCTGGAGATACCAATTTTGTATTTGTTGTCAAAGGTCCACTGATTTTAGTTGCAGTCTCAAAAACACTTGAAAGCATACCTCAACTTACGTTACAGTTAACGTATGTATATCTGAATTAAATGAATATCAGTCCATTACACATTGCTCAGAAATATCTGTTTTAATTTCAGATATGTATATAATCAGATAGTCTCTGTGTTAACACAGTCACAGTTAACCAGAGTGTACGATCAGCGTAGGAATTTCGATTTGAGGAGACTCTTAACTGGTAGTGAAAGACTGATAGATCATTTATTAAATTTTATGGATAGGGAACCAGCATTTTTTCTGGGAGCTATTAAATGTTTACCCTTACTTCCTTCGATGCGGAGTTCCATTACACAGACTATTATTCAAACATGTTGTAAAATTAAGGTATTACGCTTGTATAATATAATTTCATATTCACTGTAGTAACAGAAAGTAACTATTCTTTTTTGTAAAAATCATACTAATAAGACTCGTATGACACTTTTCAGAATTTAGTGTTTGCAATACTTCTAGCTAATAATCAACTGGTAACGTTAGTCAGAATGAACAAATTCTTTTTACATCCGGTGGACTTGCATATAATACAGAATTTGGTCGACAGTTCAGAATCACTTAAAACAGCCGAGAGCTGGACACCGATATGTTTGCCGAAATTCGACGCCAATGGTTATATGCACGGGCATGTGTCATATTTAGCTGAGGATTGTCAGGCATGTCTGCTGCTGCTCACCGTCGACAGAGATGTATTTTTTGTACTGTCTGAAGCCAAACAAGTGGGTTACTTCATATTAAATCTTACATAAGATGCCAGGGGATACTGAATATACTGAAATGTTCTTCTGTTTACAGAAAATTGTAGAAAAATTAAGGCGGACGAACTGTTTGGAGGCAATCAACGAGTCCATGAATAAGCCACCGGTTACAACGGCTGATATTGGATTGCCGGAAATGAGACACGTTTTGTATAAATGTAGAAGTACAGCCCAATTTTGGAGTCCTGGACTTCAGCCACCATATACAACGGACGACGAAATAGAACGGTATACTTGATGGAAGATACATTTCGTGCCTGACCTTGTAACGCGGTATCATGTACCTTGATATGTCTGTTTTTTTTCGCAGACTGCTGGGTCTTTATCAGTGTTTACACCACAGACTACACGCACCCAATCGACCACTGAAGCTTATATTCCAACAATTAGATAAGGAGACCATGTTGGCATGGGTAATTTGAAATATATGCTATGTGTTTTATCATTTTAGCCCTAATACACTCAAATACTTTTTTCAGGTAACGTTAGGTTTCGAACTATATGTTACATTCGAACCACTGGTAACTAAACCTGACGCCATCGAGGCAGTGAGTAAATTGTTAAAGTGGATAAAAAAGGAAGAAGAAAAATTATTTATTTTAAATTCGCCAACGTTTTAAAAGCATGTGTAACGGTGGTATTTTAAAAAAGTAACGTTATTCGTTTAGACGGATAGAGTTCGAAGACGTGCAATGCATTGTTTGATAACGATTTATGTCTACCAGATGGAATATTGTTAATAACAGAAAGAAAGAGTTGCAGCCAGACTGGCCGCATTCGTGTTCTTTTCTCTCGTATATCAACACTAATTTTGCTCATTATTTTTAATTACGAAAGTACTGTGAAATCAGGTACTATGTGGAAATGTATATAGTTAAAAAACACTACGTGTGTAATCGTGTAGATTACATTTATAGACAGGCTATGACATTATCAATTTGTTTTAAATACATGGTGCTTGAGAAAATTTATCATTGTATTGTTGAGGAAAAAATCACTCCAAGGGATCCTTTTATATCGTGTAAGAAATATACCTTCGAAGTAATTCTTCATCGCCAATTGCAATGATAAATATTCTCTATTCTCTTGTAAATAATATTTACATCGTAAATCTTAAGGTCGTGTTCAGACGTGGTAGTTTTCACCGCGTGCATAAGAATGAAATCACGAGATTAACTCTGGACGATTCCATCTGATTCTACAGAACTGAAAACCATACGGTCAGAATCGCTGAATTTGAACGGAGTCTAAGTTGAAGAAATAATTTCAGAACGAACGAACGAACGGCGCAATGTTGCGGAGAATAAATATTGTTACTTGGAACATGTAATGTACAGGTACTGTAAGCTACTGTGTAGCGTTTCTATTGACAAGTACTATAATTTTAACATGAAACTATTCCCTGTAAATGTTATATGCTCCTGTTAATCATGACCGAAGTGCTGTACACACGATAAACGAATTCGAGGTCTTGTACCGTCTAAAATTTTGTATTCATCCGATAATTATAAACGTCTATTATTACATCCAGTAAAAAATTTCTTATATCGTAATACTTAAATTCAGTGTCTAGCCCTGTCACGTTCTCGTCTTCGATCCCGATCTCTATCCCTGTCTCTGTCCCTGTCGTCCCTTCTATGCCGATCCTTGTCTCTGTCCTTATCCTTGTGCGACGAGGAATGACTTTTCGGTGACTTGCTCCGCTTACGTTCTCGTCTATCCCGGTCTCTGTCTCTGCTTCTCGATCTCTGTTTTTCTCTATCAGACTTCTTGTCTGATCGTGAATGCCTCTTGTCCCTTTCTCTGTGTCGATCTCTGTCTCTGTCATGATCGTCCGTTCTTTTACGCGTGTCTTCTTTAACAGGTGGTATATCTTCATCTTCCGATGTTTCTATTCCCTCATCCATATCATCCTCCAATGCTGACACCTTTCCCTCTACAAGAAATATTTTGGTCATTACTTGTTCAAATCCGAGTAAAGAATTAAAACTATACTCAGATATTGTGTACGAAGACATACCTAATTCGTTGTTTTCCTCTAACACATGTCTCTTCTGAATTCTTGGTAGAATAACATCACAACTCCTTTCGTCTCTTAGAAGTTCATCTATGAACTCGTCCATGTGAATCAACTCAAATTGACCTTGCTTATTTTGCTTCCTCAACTTTCTGTTGTCATTAAATAATGGTTCCAAGTATTTGTAGCAGTCCAAAGATGACCCTGTTAATCTCATGTATAAAGCTCCCAATGCGCGAACATATTTGAACTCTTCATTTTTTATGAATTCTACAATAATGTCCTTTTCAGGTTGTATTTGTAACATTTTTAATATGAGACAAAGGAATGGTGTTGGTTTTACGTTTCCACCATAGACACCACCTATAAACCTAAAATGTTATTTCCTTTTCATAAGAGCAGATATGTTTATATACATTGTTAACATTTATATTATTAACAATATAAGTAACGTTAACCATACATGAGTAAAACACAACGCGAATAATAATTATCCATGTGAAGATTATAGTTTAAATTACGGAGAATGAAAACATTTACACCAAATGTTAACTAACCTCAGTTCCATAGCTTTGTCGACTAAAAGCTCCGCTGTCAAGGCAAAGCATTCTTCTTTCCAGTACTTAGAATCGTATACACGTGATCTGATTATTTTCTCTACTAAATACTGAGGATTTGTACCTCGAATTGATTTTGCGTCTTTTACGGTTCTATTTGCCATTTTTAAATCAGTTTTAGGTTAAATATACTCTATTTCGATATCAACTTTCAGCAAAGTAGATGATTGTTGTGTATAGCTAAGGTATACATCTCGCACACACGGGGTCTTTTACACATGCTCCGGGGGTTCTATGACCCCACTTTATCACTCACGCAGGATCTTTTGCGCATGCTCCGGGGATTCTATGCCCCACTATCTCACACACACGGAAATTTATTCAAACTCTTCTCCTTTCTTCCCCACAGTCTCTATTACCTCTCTTCGCACAGTCTGTCCCGACCCAGTATCTGTTTGTCATTTCTTTACATTCATTCCTCATTATCGTTATTCCCTTAATCCATTGTACCCCTCTCTTTTTTCCCACTTCAATATGTGCACTTCGACACACCTTATGTTCTTATGCTTATGTCTTTTATTGAATCTCGCAATTGTGAGAAGACCTCGACGAGGTCCGCGGACGCCAGTGAACTGAGATTCTTTCGTTGCGCGCTCGTATTTATGGGTTCGCGGCGGCCGCGAGGTCGCGAACTCGCGCGTACAGGTACGCGACGGGTGCGCGAAAATTGAGCGCACTGGAAAATCCAGCGCCCCAAAAATTATTTCTCGATTAATTTATTATTTCTAATAAGGTAATTGTTATAACAATGACCTCTCTGAGGAATATTGTTAAACATTCTGTCATCTGTCTTATAATGCAAATTGATTATTAAACTTTTACATGTAATAAATTTTACTTTATTGTAAACTATTAAACAATGACTATGTCTTAACGTTTATGGCGATTGTTAACTAAATATTATTTAATGAAAATGTGCCTTGGCAGCGTTTTAAAAATGGAATTCATAAAAATTTTCAGAACAGTAGGAATTCTTTGATCGACGTGTGATTGATATTGTCCTTGAGAATAACTGTTACAGTTTTGTGAAATTTTTCACAATAATTTTGGTAGTGCAATGTTTATAACAATCACATCTTCGGTGGGACATGTTCAATATTGTATCATTCATTTTACAATGCGAATTGTTAATAATTATGACAGATAGAAATCGGGATATACTGAAGCTTAAAAGATATGGAGCGTTTTATGAACTTTCACGTGGAATAAATTTTATTTTATTGCAAATTAATAAACAACGAATATATCTTCATGTTTATGATAATAGTTAACTATATATTATTTAATTTGTATGTGTCTGAGTAGAATTGTATGCAAGAAATTCGTAGAAATTTATAATCGACTAGGAAATCTTTAATCGATGTCTGATTGTTATTGTCCTTGACAATGACTGTTACTGTTTTAGGAACAGAATTTTTAGTTTAATCAATTCACGTGAAATTATACCACAATAAATGAAATATTTTTGGTAATGTAATATTTATAACAATCACATCTTCAGGGTATGTTGTTAAACATTTCATTGTGATTGTATAAACTGCATTTCATTATAGTAAACTTGATAGTTATAATCAACTGTATCAATATTTTACAATAATAATTATTAATTGCTCTGCTATCAAGTAATATTTAGTAATTATTTTGCAAGCAATGAAACTGTTTTGAAAGGACTTATGGCGCCATCTAGTCTAGAAAGACGATATTATTTAGCCAGTAGCTTGGACTTTTGGCCGTAGATAGCGCCACACGGGTGTTTTGAAAGTATTTTCCCGGCCTGATAGCGCCATCGAGTGATTCGAACATGGTACTAATTGGAAAGTAGCTTGACAGTTTGTTTCGTAGGTGGCGCCACCGGTCTTCTTAACGACATTTTCATTTCATACAAATAAATCAGTAGCTGCTCGACTTTCAAAATTGTAGAAATCAGAACAAAGAAAGTTGTATGTTTAACATGAATTCAGAAACGGTATTCTGGTGGAACTTGTAGTAGCATCTTAACGATAGAATTATACTAATGGTTCATAAATTTCTAAAAGAACGTGCCTTTATATCTTCAGCGTTTTAAGAACAATAGAGTCTGTCTTCAAAGACAGGTGGTTGTGATCAATTACATACAGAAAAAATTCTTTCTCTCTCCAATTGAAATTCCAGGACCAACATTGTGTAAATTTCAATTAAATCTCTATTATCGTTGGAATAAGATTTACAGAGGGCATTAGCCCGAAAGATTGCGATAAAATTGAGGTGTGCAGTCAGCATTGTTAACGCGTCACCATGAAAATATGCAGAACGCCGTGTACCGCCCAAAGAACAGGTTACAGCGAAAGTGTACAACTTCAATAATGGTGTAACAGTATAGAACTCTTGGATCCGGGCATAGGAAAATACAAAATTCATCTTCTACCCTTTATAGTCACAATGTACAATATATTTATACAACTGGCTTAATATTAAACTAATATTAATACACTGCGATTGCAGAAAATTGAAGCAAAAAAACCAAGGTCGTTAAATAAAGGAAACTACAAGTGGTAAAATTAAATTACAATTATAATTTCAGAGGACAATTACAATCTGCCAAAAAATGCAAAAATTGATCTAGAGAAAACGAAAGAACCGATCAAATTAAAACGAATAAAAATCCCCCAAAAAAGCATATTCATGTTGAAACGGTTTTCTTTGTTCAAGGAACCACGAATAAAAATCACTTATTTATTCAGGATATTATAATCGAACATCGGTTTGTACAACGATTCTACGTGCCTTATGTCATCGTACGTTTGTCTAATTTGAATAGATAAGTGTTTCACAAGTTAGTCTATTTGTAATATTTACAAGAAACAATTCTAGCCGGTCCATAAAGTGATTTACAACGCGCCCAGTAATTCGTGAAATAATTTTACAGAAATAATAGCCAGGTGTATATGTGTATGTATGCGTAAGCCCGCTCTGTACGAATCGGTATCCCCACCACAATCGTCTTTCGCGATGTCGCCTTTCTCCCGAGCCTGTAAGAGGCCCCATTCACAGTCCCCGTCTCTTTCTTCCCTCTCCACGCGTCTCTCTCTCCAGACCTATCAGCGTGCATGGCTCACCTGGACAGCCATCTTGAGGTTCGCGGCGAGGGTTCTCGCGGCCTGTCCTCCTTAAGACGTGTTTTCCATTCGCTCGAGGTGATCAGCCACATCAACCGCGTTGAACGTTGACTTGTCCATCCACCGACCACTATGCAAACCGGTGCAACGGTTTAAAGCTGCTGTTGTGTCTGTTGCGGTTTTTCGATTCCTCTCGGTGACGGTTTCACCTTCGGAAAACAAAGTTACACAGACTTACGTGCTGACAGGACCGCGAGTAAACTTCGGTGTTGCGTTTCGAGAACTACCGAGAGTGTCACTGTGTGGAATTCGGTGATCGGAGAGACGGTGTCGATGGTTGCGATAGTGTCTTGAACAAAATTGGGCGCAAGAAGAGGTGAAACGAAGGTAGGCTCGATGGGGATCTGGTTGGAAGTTTTGTTGTTATTGCTACACACGGATATCGTACGGCAACTGTTTGACCACTTGAGTTGGAATCACATTTCCCGGACCAGTTCTGATACTCTCACAGCTAGAATGCAACAAGTATAGTATTCTTTGTGTTGATGTGTTTATGGAAACATCGTACGTTAGTTCATCGTTATGGGATTCTAGTACCTATGGAGAAGAAAATCATAGTCTATCCATATTTACGCTGAATGGAGATTATTAATGGTCTGGGATGTTCGGTAAAATGTAAAAACCAATATATCTAATACAGGGAAAAGTCAATTATCTGGTTAATGCTTTATCGGAAGATTAGAGTTCTTGTATTTTCTGATAATCCGATATTTCATTTGAATCCATATCGTAGAGAATAATTTGTATTGTGAAGGTATTTCTTTATTTAAAAAAAAGTCAGTTTATCGTTGACTCTAAATCAAATATGACAGTCGATACAGTAAGAATATAGAAACAAGGCATACCGGAATGGATTCTTTACAAATAAAATTGACCCATCAGAGAAATCCACGGAATTAGTTCGATCGTTAAGATTCAGTAACAGAATCGTAGATCCAGAAACAGTAACCCAGACGGGTTACCATTGTAAAGGGCGAGCTGATAAAATAAATCTACTACAATGATCGATGCGGCAATCGATAAGTCGAAGAATAAGTAACCATGCATTTAATTCTATGGAAGTTTACCCAAGCTTCATCTATCCCACATTTCCCATAAAGTTTAGAAAGCCGTTTCGAGATCTCGCCTGACCTCGAAATCATTGAGCGAGAACCCGCGTCGTTTACAAATTTTGCACCGGGGTCGATCAGCAGATATTGATCGATCGTTACAAAACGGTCGAAAGCTTTTCGTGATGTCAGGCCGCATTACGTCCTCGTGACAAAAGTCGATCACGAAAGATCGAGGAAGGGAATGCGACTGGCTTAATATACGGGGCGACCGTTTTATCGCGTTCGCATCGATAGATCGCTGGTGCATCGACCCAACGAAAGAGAAGGCTTACACTCCACACTACACACACCTTCCGAAACGATCGGTGAACGTTCCGATGTAAATGTCATGGGCGTTGCTGGGCACCGGTGTTTCAACGTGAGAATCGAAGAACACTTTGTATTCCACGGGAACCGTCACGAGGATCGATCACGATTGCGCACTGCTTCGAGTGAATTTTAACGATAATTTTGATATACATTATGCGTATCCCGGAAGCAGCCTCGCCCGAGAGATTTAGCCCCCCCCCCCCCCTGATCCGGCGCTGATTGACACTGTCAATCACATTTCTGGTATTCGGATGTCGAAAAATACAATACTAATAAAACGTTTGTAGAACCGCGAATAGAACACCAATGGAATTAGCCATCGAATACAAAGTGAAACGTGGTGACCACGCATGAAAAATTCCAATCGCATGACAATAAAGCGTTTCTTGTGAAAGGATCAGAATATGGGATCGAAGATAGAGTACGTGGAGTCGTCTCATATGTACGCGACGAATTACATTCGTAATTCGAAGGCGATCGGTGTCCTATGGGGCATCTTCACTATATGTTACGCCATCATCGGGGTCGTCGCTTTTGTCACGCCGGAGTGGCTCGGTGATCTGGAACACGAAAATCCCGGCAGGTTTGGCCTCTGGACCAGATGCAGCTACGGTGGAAATGGTAAAGATCTCTCTGATCGATCTTCATTGAACCTTATTCGTCCTTCACTTTTCTACCACTTAATTTGTTCCTCTGTGTCAAATTGACACGGTGTTATAAACAAATTAATATAACAAAAGGAGTAAACAGTTAATTTTGCAAATTTTTTAAAATAAAAGTCATGGAGCCCCAGCTAAATTTAACTACAGATGACAGAATGACGTCATGTCTTAGGAGAAAAATGTGTCAAATTGACACAAGGGACCGGATGCAGGGTTAAGACTAGTTCTTAGCATTGGGGTTCATCGATCCTTAAAAACAATCGCTCGTGACATTTTTCCTCCTTAACAGAGATTTGTGTTCGTTCCACAGGTGAATTAGGGGAAGAATGCATTGGAAGAGTGGACGATCTGTCCACGATCGTGAACGTTCCATTCAGGGCGAGCACGATCCTGGTCGGTGTCGCTGTGATCATCGCTTTGCTGACGATCTGCGCGATGCTTCTGTTCTTCTTCTGCCAGAGTACGACCGTTTTCTACCTTTCCGCCTGGATGCAGGTTGTATCTGGTAATTATTCCGTGTATCTACACTTTATTCTTGTCACACAGTCATTCCTTAGACGGGGGAAGCAGAAATAAACAACAGAAACGAATATTCATAGTGAATGTCTGACCATAGTTTTATAAAGTGTCATAAAGTGTACAACACACCACCACCCGGTCGGTTGCTGTAATCGTTCGCATAATACCTACCTTATCGGTGCAGTTGAAAATTACACAGCGATACGCTGGGTGCCCACCGGGTCAGGAAGTGATGCAATCGTTTGCGAGTTCTTGTTGCGACAGAGAGACATCTTTGTTGATGATTACGGCGGGTGTAATTGGAGACCACAAATGGATCCTTAGCATGTTCAACGCTGTGTCGGTTATCGGTAACTGACGGGTTTGAAATTTAGTTACATACATACATAGTTTAAATATGTCAAGTAAGGTAAAAGAATAAATTCGACAGCTGGGTCAACCGTGCCCCATAGGGATAAGTCTTTAATCCTGACGTAAATAGCTCGGTAACTGCATTTCGGAACGGGTCAGCGGTGACCCAGTCATAGGACTACGTGAGTTAGCAGTAAAATGAAAAAAATTAGCGGTTTGTCCTGTGTTTCTGTACTACCAGCGATTCATATGAACAATTCACGTTTCTCCACAAATAGAAAGCGTTTCCTGTCCGGCGGATACGCTTACGAAATCCATGACAGAACAATGCCGTTAACGTACATACAGGGTGTGTGATCATTGTAAAAGTATCGTCGCGAAAATCATGAATTCAGTAGAACCTGAAAGTCTGTAATCTTGTCGCTCCGCGTAAATCGAGGTTTGTTTAGGAAGAAATGTGGAATAGATCGTTATAACGTCTCGTCGTCACGATTAACATAAGTGGTCGGTATTAAGAATTTCAACCAGAATGATTGCTCGTCACGTGGAACTCGATTTAACTTCTTATTAGCTGCGTACAGGAACGAAACTAATTTGTAGGAGAGACACAAGGGCACACGAAAGTTCGTTTATAAATATTCTCCTGTTCGTTGCAAATCGTTATGTTTGTCCGATTTCTATGATTCATTATTGTAATTGTCAGAGTTAATCGTTAACGACGCTTCGTAAGGTCCAGCGAACGGTACAATGACCGAAATAACTAAACTCGGTTACGTCCATAAAGTACTTGTACTGTTGACCCACTTGGAGAACATTGACATGCATGATTTGTCCCTGCAACAAGTTACGTGTACCCGTGGGTCACGCTTGGCTACTCGACGGCGAAGTTGTATGACCGTTTCTCGATTTTCCTCGATGACAGGGATTGAAGCAGCCTACGAGGGTCACGGAAATATCGAGGGAAAAAGCCTTTAAACTGTCAATTCTTAGGCTTTCAGATTCTACGAATAACGTAGCACTCTAGATCCTATACATTTGTGATTCGATGGATTTTATTCGATAAATTCTTTTGTAGGTTAGGCTCTCGGAATTCCTATATCCTCTAAATTCCTACACCCCCAAGTTCTGTGAATTTGTGGATTATGTATTGTCTTCGACAATATTTGTCGGAGTTTCCAATTGTTTCTGGAACTTAGGAATTCTCACGACTTCCGTTTCCGTAAATTTTCTTCATTTTCATAAGTTTCTATAGCTCCCACGTACGCTATGAACTCCCAAACTTTCGCCACTCAAAACGTCGAGGTTACTGTGCTCTATATATAGTTACTTAACGATCACGTCAATCTTTTTTGCCAGAATGAAGTCTGTCGCTCAGGAAGGAACGAACGAATACAAGTCGCGAATTGCTTCTAATGACACGCGATTGCGGAAGCGCGTGCAGTTACGCGCATAACAGGAAGCTTTCGTTTCCGATTCGACGATTGGTTGTATATATCATAAAGCGCGTGCGCGCGCAATTTCGCGTTTCTGGGGTGAAACGTATACAGCTGCTTCACATTTGAAACCCAAGTGACTTTCACTGTCGCGCCGCGGCATACAAACGCGATCGCCGGTAATGCCGCCAATCACTGACCAATGATAGTCTTACAACTTTCATCTGCCCGCAACACGGTCGTCGTCAGTCATCTTACGTAAAATGACTTTTGCTCACCTTTTTTTTGGTTCTGCCCGGTTTAACGCCAGATTTACACTAGCGGTCAATAGTACGGCCAGGTTATGATCAGTCTGAATTTCAACTATATTTTTCTACTTGGATTACGTGTGAGCGATAAAGACCACTGCCGGATTTTACGTGATCTGATCGTACCATGCCGCTAATGTGAATCTAGCTTAACGGGAAATGCGACTACTACTTGTAATCAATCGAAAAAATAAGGACTGTTCTTGTATACACGTATCGTTGACAATAGGCACAGAAGTCAATCAAAGTAATTGTCTTCCAGTGTGAAAAAATTATTCTTTTACCGAGAAATCGCGTAAAAAACCGTGAATTGCTTGTGGAAAAGATAACAAACGGAAGGAAAAGCCAAACAGTTCCCGCTACCTTTCACTGTTAACCTCTCGGCGCGTACAACATCTGCGATGGGAGAGAGGGACACTTCGAAATGTTGGGTCCTGTTACGCACCCGTTCGACGATAGCGATGCAACCTTGAGAAGAGCTCATCGTCCCAGCCTTAATGAATGCGTTCTACTGATTAACTGCAACGTGATTCGTGAAAACGTATTTCTGGTGAACCGTGAAAAGAGTATATCGCAGAATTATTAGCTTTGCAGAGAAGTATTTATAATATGAAATATTATATTAAATATATTATTATTTCTCTGTAAAACAAGTACTTCTGACTTATACTCTAACCCGTCCACTAGAGACATGTTCTCGAAATAGTATCATAAAACTAAAGAAAAAAAGATTAAAAAACTCATGCGCGACGATGACAACTGATAAAAGTTGCTCTTTTATTTCAGCGATATCGATGGCCATCGGAGTCTGTATTTATCCTCTCGGCTGGGACTCACCTATAATTCGAGCTGTTTGCGGTGCAGCTGCGTCCAGGTATCGGTTTCGTGTCAATATGTAATTTGTGCCATGAGTTGTGTGGCAACGTTTTAAAAGATTTTAAATCGAAAGTTACGATCGATCACGTTTTCAACGGCATGTTGAATGTATACGCGATCCAAGGTGTCTCGAATAAATATGCAATTTTTCACTCGGCAGGTACAATCCAGGGGCGTGCGCCGTTAGATGGGCGATACCGTTAGCAGCGATCGCCGCTTTGGACGCCGCCACCCTGGCCGCACTTGCTTTCATTCTGGCTTCAAGGCACGTCAGGCTGCAACCGGAGCCGTTCAACAACGGCTCCCTGTACAAAGGTACAGCTTCCACAAAAAATTTCTGCTCTCTCCGATACCTCTTTTTGTAACTTCTTTTTCTTAGGTTACTATAATAGTACATTGTCTCGACTCTGAATGGAAGTTATTTTTATTGCTGATCACTTCATAGTAGAATAATTAATTAATTTATTTATATGATACAATAAAAATCATCATCTGTACCCCCCTTAGTACCGGGCAAGCGGGGCACTTGCCTCGGGCCCTGCGTTTAGGGTCTTCCGCGTTTTGTAAAAATTGGAACGGAGAAGCAAAATAATCTGTTTTCAATTATATACTTTCAATGATAATGACTTTTGCCCCAGGCCCCCAAACTCTAGTGGCAGTTCTGATCATTGTTATAAGTTTGAGTGATTCTGAGGTTATGGGTCTACTGTTACCCGAAAAAGACGTGGAATCAGGGAAATATAGTGACGTTGCTTTGTTTCCAGGTGAAGTGAACCCAGGATACGTGAACGAGGCGCAGAGCGTCGCTGGATCACGGAAGTCGTTGTCCTTGAGACCGGTCCTCCTTGTCGCTCCGCCGGAACAGGACCGGTACAGCGAGCTGTCCAGAGGAAAGTCCCATTCCCATCATAGTCTGTACAGCCCAGCGCCGTCGCATCCGGCCCACACGATGTCTACGAACACTTTGAACCATTCCCAACACAATTTCCAATTGTAGGATAACTAGCGATTATGAGAGAATGAGTGAAAGAGTATTACAACGCCTCTCGATGACGGTGTCGTCACCGCTAGAACTGATGGTCAAAGTTCACTTTTTGGTTGATTCAAGGACATTGTCACGTCCGAATATACTTGTTGGATTATGTTACAAATAACCTCCATCGGTGAAGTGTAAAGATCTAATAGATTAACTGGCAATTTGATCATCAGTCCACTAACTTGATCGCCCCGAGGCATTGTACTCATTTGTATGTACATAGGCTGAATAATTCTTGAACTGATTAGAGAGACTGGGAGTGTTGTACATAAGCGTTAACGACAATATTTTCACGTATCAGCGTTTTTCTACTTTGCAATCGATTTTGTATGAATTATTATAAGCGTTTCGAAAGAGATAGAAGCCTGCAAGAGAGGAGTGGGGATTGCGGCACGCTTTGCCGATAACCAGGTTTGATCTTGATAGGGAATGCCCTTGTATTTTGTATGTATATATATATTGACAGAATGTGTAAACTTATGTATGTAGCTGCGCAAGTTTAGTGCCGATTTGAAACCGATGATTATTGCCGCTTGTACTGGGGGCTTGGTGTAAGGGTCGAGCGGCAGGAATCATAACATTATACAGGGAGGGCGGCTCACACTCGAATGCCTTCGAATTGGAGCAATTCTTGGATCGTTGTCAGTGACACTCTTGCTCGATTCGAGGTCTCCCAATACTCCCGTACACATGTACGCCATCCGGACACCAATTCTGAATCACCCTGTACGTGTGTGTGTGTGTGTGTGTGTGTGTGGTATTTATATCTTTCTGTTTCTAATGGTCGCTGCTCCACTAACGTCGATTCTTTTATACAGTTAATACGTTTCTTATTCTTTTTTTTTATTATTATAAATATGTAACATAGAGTGTTATTTTACAGAACAAGAAGTGTATGTGACGTGGGCGAGAAAAAGAGATTGCGTATCGAGTCGGTTGCAAAGGGACAAGTGTGTGTCTCTTTGTGTTCTGACGTCTCGTACTTTTCATGTATAAAATACGTTGATCCCAATAAAGTAGAAAAATCAAGTCGACACCCTTCGTTGCTTACGTCCGCACGCGCAAGTCTGCTAAGTGTTTTGCTATTCGTAACTATGACTACGGTTCGCCGAAGACGGACACACACACACGTATCGAAATTTATATTCGGCAATAGTTTTCGCCAAAAGGATATCCCCTCGTGACGCGGCAGAATGAACGAGAAAGACGACAGCCCCTGGGTCTTCGACTCACTGATCGGATTCCTGCAGGGTCCGATTTGGTCCGCGCCCCTAATCACCTTCATAGAGGAGAAGTCGCTCAGTAAGTTGGAACATTTCTATGTCGGGACATTAGACTCTTTGTAACCCACCCACTCTAAAGGTATAGCGACGCTCATCGTATACTTTATCAGGTATAACAGACGATATTGCGTAGCCCTCAAGACTTTATACATGTATATCCTATGAATACCCAAGTTTATAGGTTCTGTGAACTCTTTAGCACAGGTAGACCTTTCGAATCCTTAAACTTACATTTGCTGGATTATCGTAAATGTCAGTGGACACTGTTTTTCAGAATGGCCGCGACCTCCAACAGGGCACTTGATTCTGCGACCCAATAAATTTCTAGATTTGTAAAATCCTATATTACACAAAATTAACCCGCTGGTCACTTAACCGAATCCTCGAATAAATTCGTTCTATTCCGTGTACTTTACTTGTAAAGGTTAATGGTTTAAGTTCAGACCAAACGGTCTTGGTTCCTCGAAGAATGGTTTCAAAACGAACGTAACGCGTTTCTTATGTACAATTTTTCACGAAGTATTTGAGGCGGACGTCGAGGACAACGACGACTACCGTAAGATCTATCAAGAGTACAAAAATTTAGTGGACTTATTGCTCGGTTGCTTCATGGAAGACATGGGCATCACGCCTGAGCAGTTCGAGCACGCATGTACCGTGAACAAGCATACGAGGATGCCGATACAATTCCAACAGGTAGGGATTGAAAATCGATAACCGAGTGACCCGATAGGTCTGCAACTGACTGACTCTATCTTCCCTGGGGCGTCGTGTGTCGCTGTGTTGTGTTTCAGAATCTGTTCGAGCAAATATGGGCGGCAAATGAGTACACGATATTCAAGCGTATGATGACGCAGAAGAATTTAGAGCTACAGCTGCAGGCATTAAATATGATCGAGCAGAAGTACGGTCTGACCCCAGCGTCTTTGGTGTACGAGCCGGACGGGTCGAACGATGATATTTTGGTTATGGAGGAAATCATTCAGTAAGCTCTCCGGCCAACCAGAGATGGGCAAATTTCGTTATCCGGATAAAGGAGTTTCGAATAACGAATAAAAGATTAATAAAAAATTCCAATTTTTATAATGAAATGATATTTCTTCTTGAACGAATACATAGACACTAACCAAACAATAATTTTAACTTGTTAACTTTCGTTAACTTGTTTTTACAAAGTGTCAGTAAGACGGTCTTCGAGACAGTCGTTGCACTATGTATTATTAGAATAAAATTCTGCCTAACTCTGTCGACAAGCATGTTTCACCGCCCAGAGACGTACATGTAAGTTAATGGTTAATACGCGCAGGAAGCACGCGTTGGCGGACGATCCGGAAGAGGAGCAAGACCTGTCCTCGGAAACGTCTCTGATGAAGGAGCACGAACGATTGGCAATGAAATACAATAATGAGAGGGCCTTGTTGGAGGAAGCACTGAAGGCCTCGCAGGACGATAGAGGCTCGGAAAAAGGGTCCTTGTCGCCGGCGGCGGAGGAAGAAGAGGAGGAGGAGAAAGAGGAATTGAAAATAATCCCTAAAGTTGTACAGATCACTCCTCCTGACTCGATACACTCGAACGAGTCCAAGATAGAGGAGGAAAATGTATAATATTGTTTTAGATATTCAAATTATTAAGCTAATGTTTCGAGTAACGAATATTATCAAAGAATTTTTTCTAATTTGGTCGAATGTTTTGCAGGTATCTGAAGAGGATATCAGGAAGAGGCAAGCTTATCTAAAGGCCAGAAGGGACAAACTGGTAGCACTAAAAAAGGAGGCGAGAAGCCACAGGTTAGAAATGAACACGACGAGGCCGAGTTCCGCTAGAACAATCGCCCAGGCGACTATAAAGGGGGAGCAGGAATTGAAATTACCGGAACCTTTGGAACCGTCCATCCTTCAAGTCCGCAAAGCCCTCGCAGCTCGCCTCCAAGCCGAAGTAGTGCGTAAGCAGGCAAACTAATGGTAAACTCGTAGAACTCATTCCTTGGTAGGGGCTAAACCATGAAACTTATTATAGTATTTGACCAAAGAATAATTGAATTAACCGTTTTTTAGAATTTCAACAGGGTAACACGATGAATTCTTCTGTAAAGTTTAGATAGAAAGACTTAGGGTTTAGGTAAAAACCTTAGATACTTTGATGAGTACCATAGGACTCTTAGTAGGAGCTAGAAGTTGAGACTTATGCAAAGTGCAACTTATTTCGTTTTACATGGTTACAGGCACTGTTAACAAGCTCTGATGCTTTTGTTTGTCAAGGGAGAATTGCATTACGTGGCTTTTAAGGAAGAATTGAAACACGTGTTATACCGGTAGGGACGATCCAATTAGTATTAAAAAGCTTACGAAACCCCCATGGGTAAAGTGTCACGTAATTATTTCAGATCTGGAAGTATCAATTGTAACACCCGGTGATTACAATAGTCCGTTTAAGAATTGCTTTGAACTTCTACTAAAAGTTTTCAGGTTCATCCACATAAGTTTAGGTGTATTTTATATAACATACTTGATATCTTGATGTTACTGAAACAAGAGAGTAAAGTCGATCTTTATAATAAACATTTAATATATACGAATAAAGGAGAACAGACTACTGTTCAAGCATACCGCTAACTTTGTTAAGTCTTATTTCGTTTCTATGCCGCACGAATGTATAAGGTGATTGCTAACATAACATTTCTGAAACGCAACGGTTGAGAATGCTCCAGAAAAGAATGAGTGTGTAAAATACGTTGGAAAAGTCATTTTTACATATAATTGGCTAATTAGCATAAATTGTATAAATCACAATGACAGTAGAACTAAAAACCGGTATGACAATTACATCCATACAACTCCATATTCGTTAACCAATTCGTCTAATTTTAGGTTTTTATTT
>NW_015374026.1:38287-67978 GCF_001272555.1 Dufourea novaeangliae | reverse complement strand
TTCCTGCTTTCTTCGTAGCTGTTCAAGTACAAGGAGAACCGGGATCGAATTCACAGCGGAACACGGGTCACCGACTTGCATAAACTTTCATCGAATCCAAATTCACAATACGAATTCACCACACAACATACACTGTAAAATTATAGTAGGAATACTAATCTTGGAGAATTTAGTATATTCACATCGTATATAACGAAAGAATTCTCGCTCCGCGCTTGTCTTCTGCTGCAAATCCAACGTCCAGTTCTCCTCCACCGAAATATAGCTCCACTGGTCAACCATACTTTACTTGGAATAAAATGTAAAATATTTCCCACTTACTCTCCATTCGACTATTACCATACTACACACAGAACAGTTCATTTTTTTTTGCCCCTTATGCTTGTTCTTAAATTCACACGTTTTACGAATAGTTTCTCATATAAAAAGGTGTCTTTTTCTGTGTATATATATGTATGTATGTGTGTTTGTGTTGTGTGTGGTGTGTCTGGTATATATATATGTATCAGAGAAAAAGCGCGTCCCTGTTCGGTCATCTTTCTTCATATACATATATATATATATTTATAATTAAAACGTATTATATTATTAACACGTGGTATTGTACAATGTGTGCAATGCTTCTGCTTTTTTTTCTTTCTTTCTTTCTTTTATCATGTAATTCACATTACATCGATGTGACGGTTGTAAAGTTTCTCTATCATTGCGACCTCGGCACTGATCTTACACAGAGTGTTTTAGAGTTTTTCTCCATCGGCCTGGGAAACACCGAGAAACAAGGAATACACACCCCGTGTCATCAACAATGCCGAACTTGAGGGTTCGATTTACACATCAAAACACACCTTCTGTATAACAAATGATTCCGTGTATAGTAATCGACGCATACCAGCCTCGATTCAAATTGATTTAGAGAACCGAAAGACGGAATCGGACTCATGAAACTCTATAAATAAATTACGAACACAGATGGACAGAATTTTATTTGAATAATAGATTCACGAATAGAAATATAGTGTACACAAGGGTTCCGTTTCCGGTGTTCAGTGAATATGTATACGTCTCTCTCTACTCGCACGAAATGAAAAATATGTTATTTCAATGAAATGAAATAAAAACTTGTGACAACCCTTTTTACTGTAGAAATGAGACGCTGGATGCCCCCCCCACTTTCTCCCCCCATCCCTCCCGATCCCATTGGTGCTCGAATACTCGAGTAACGTGGCTCCTCTTAGAAACATAGGGAAGTTTCAGCTTGTACCAAAGATTTAACTATGCGAATACGGAAAAGATATACCACAGCAAAAAAGGAATTATAATTAATTACGCAAGTTTAAATGATGTTAAGGAGGTTTCTTGCTTTGGACTCTTTAGAAAACAATTTTCCCTGTCGCGATAAAAGAATAAGCATTTATCTAAACACAACAGGTCATTGTACCAGTACCATAATACTGTTCTCGAAAATGTAAAGCATTAATACCAAAGACAGTGACCACATTTCTTTCCATGTTCCATTCTATTGAGTGGCATCTATCAGGAAAATCTTTTTATCTGAAGTGTGAGATCAGTATAAGAGATTATTCAATGAGAGCGACTGGACACATGAATTTCCTGATTGATGAAACGAACAGTTTTTTGTTTTTTTAGAAAACTCCAATGTCCAAATCGTCTGAAAAAGAAATTCCAAGTCAATGACCCATTATCTAGGAAGTAGGATAAATCCCTTTAAATGAAAAACAGCAATGAAAGCGACGTGACAACGAACAAGTCTGAAACACTCCGTATAAGTATTGTATTAAATTTAGCTTAAATAGCGTACACGCGTTCTTTTACTCTAGTATCACTTAGATATCGATTCATCGCCCCTATCCCCTCGTGTTTTCTCCATTCTTATTACTTACATTCCCTGTCCTTACGCTTTCACCACCTTAATCCGTTTTTTCTCTCTCTCTCTCTCTCTCTCTCTCTCTCTCTCTCTCTCTCTCTCTCTCTCTCTAACTTTTTATCATTTCGTCCCATTGTTATCGAATATAAATTGTGAATATATGTAAAACACATAAAGAACAACATTACTCGATATCTTCTTAATTAATTAATAATTAGCTTTCGTTATATTCCACTCTCGCTTTACGCGCGCTCCCTCTCTCTCTCACCCTCTTTCTCTTTGTGATCAGTCCTGGGTTGCACTCTTTTCTTTCTTTTTCTATCTTTACCGTTATATGTACATATATAATCGCATTCAGCTCCAGTGAAATTGCCTACTTTGATATTCACACAGGTTCCGCACGTCTGTGTCGTGTATGTGTGATTGAATTAACTTCTAAAATTCATCTTTCAATGTCAGAAGTTAATACAAAATAGGGTGTCTCAGGTTTTGACCGGTTGCACTGTTCCAGCATGTGCTACAGCTAAAAATGAAAAAGGATTGTTATACACACACAACGCCATTAGAATAAGAATAAACACAACTACAAAATTTTCAATAAACTCAAAAAGATTTATGAAAGTTTATCGTTTCACGCAACAATATATTTAATTTAACAAAATCTTTAAAAAGGAATTGAGAAATATAATTAAAATGTATAATGTAATATGAGAGGATACATTTCTGTCGAAGTTTCTTTTTTAAAAATTAGCTTACTATTAGGCAGCCATCGTTTAAACGACGTTTTCTCGTTATGGCTGCTTTATAGAGCATACTGGTACAGTTTGGTCGTTAAAACCTGGAACACTCTTGTATATGTATTTCCCATTGCATACATAACATATGCACGACGTATGCTATTTACGAAATATCCAACATACATACAGTTTCAAAGTAATCATAGAAGTTCTGTTCGGGTGTCAGGGCGTCGTGAAAAATCTATACATTAGCTTATAATACTTGTCCGACATTTTTTACTGTGTCTCAAATCAAACACCAATCAGTCGGGGCGCACATTGAAAAATAACATCTAGAGAAAGACAATGAGACGAATTAAATTAGAAAAAAAATTAGGGTGGAGTAGACTCCTTAATACCAGCTTTCTCGGTTGTATCAGTAGTTGCGTTCAAATAAAGTAGACACTTTTATCTCTGGAGCTGAGGTATAGATCAATGAACCTTTCGTTTATCGTGATATGACAAATTACCATGTTAAAAATAAATTTTTCGTGTAAGCATTCAACTATGAATTTCGTGGCTTGTCAATTCTTTGTCAATCTGAGTATTTGTTACAACCCCGTGATCAATTATAAAAGGAAACCTTACTTTGATCGGAAACAATATTAGATGATACTACGCAACGCTATATAAATGTACACAAAATGGAATTTCACAAGGATGAAGTTGCACAGATATACTTAAGTAATGCTTCGATTCTTTACAAAGCATAATGATGCCGGATGGCTCTATTCTGCCCATTATAATTATGAATAATTTATACGAGTAGGATAGTTTATATTCAATGCTCGAGAATTTCAAGACACTTTCGCGTTATACTTCATCTTATTTTTTTGTTTTTTACATCAAGGAATAATATCGGGCATGAAGTGCAAACTTGTAAATATACACAAATCAAATGTTTATTGTACAATTTCTACTACTTACATTGACAACCGAAAAGCTCGTTCAAAGAACCTTAAAAGGGAACTGAATGTAGTAAAGGAATCGCATTATTCTCTGCTTAACCCACGAATGGTTGTTTTACAATCGTTACAAATATACATATATATACAAACTAAATACTACTTCTGTTTTAAATTGGAAAAAGTTTCATGATGTCTGACCCACTTTTATCAAGGACAGGTCTCCTTCAATTGCCCATCACACGTATAAGAAACTGATGGATGGCGAAACAAAACACTCAGTTGTTTTTTGTGCGGTACATCATGTACTTTTACATGTGAATTTTCTGTTGTTTTTACATAGTAAGTTTCTTTTCCTTAATAGATGCATATATGACATACAGTCACAACTTCTTGAATTATTACACGATACTAAGCACACGCTTAGAACTCTCTGTACTCGTAAGAACCACTAGGCCTGGCTAGAGTTTCTTAGCCTATAATCATGAAATAATTTCTCCTAGTACAATGGGGTGTTTTCCAGACAACGCGGAATGGACTATTTGATTTTTTAAAATCTTTTTTTTTTACTGTTAACACTTATGTGGTCACACAGTATTATGCCACAAGTTTTTTACCTTCGTATGTTCTCCGTAAAGAAAGTTCTCTCTTCCTTTGTATCGCGTTGGTTCATCATTCGTTTTTTTTTGCTTTTTTTTTCCAATTACATACGTCCCATTTCTTAGACCCTTTCACCCACCTGCGAGGTTCGATATCGATGCCCTACATTTGTAATATACACAACCCAACACAAAGAGGTACGTCAATTTTTCTTTCCACCACTTCATTTATATAAACACGTCCATAACTTTCCTGGGTGTCCCACTCACTTAAGAAGAACGGCTCTCCTTTCTGTTAAACAAAAAAAAGTTTGATTGTACGATCTCCAGATCGAGTCCTTTGTGCATGTAGGAGGGCCAGAAATGGTAGTAACGATTCAATAATCACAAATTCCCTGTTCTTTTCTGGTTTGCCTACTATGACAATCTTTGTCGTTTCGGAGAAGGTGTCACCTCCGTGTCCTCATCCTCTTCGTCTGAATCCCCCTCGTAATCGACTAAACCCTGGAAAATGTTTTATTAACTGTAGATCTTAAAGCGACAGAATATTACTTATGAAAGTAAGACAATCGTATAATTAATACATTAAGCGCCATATTAATACCCATAAGATTTATCATTCTAAAAAATAATTTTTTCAGCTTCAAGGCCAAAACTTGTATTGTTCAAAAGTGGATGTCAATCACTAAACTATCAGTGGAGTAATTATGGTTAGGTGTTTGCCCCCCCCCCCACATATAGTAGTTTCGATATTGTAACTAGTAATGAATCGATAGAAAGTCTAGAAATATTCTTTTAATTTAGTCGGAACTACCTTTATACCGTTTTACTTTATCTTCCTGAAAGATATCATGCGTTCCCTTTGAAATCTGTTGCAGGACAATTTGATTGCATTTTTAAACAATTTTAAATTACCCAAGAAAGCCTTGGTAGCGAGGATGACGGAAAGTTTAAATGTACCTTTTTAAATAATGCAGTACCAGTTTTCTCCACCGTGCCAATAGCCGAATTTGGATTGATTTCCGAGGTGATCGGAGATTCATTCGTTGCCGTTGTACTGTTATTGATTTGTGATTGCTGGGAGGTAACGTTATTGTTAGCAGTATTGTTGTTCAATACAGACTGCTGTTGTTGCTGCTGCTGATGATGGCTTTTCGAATCTGCAAGAGCAGGATTAAGTGCAGAATTTGAAGTTGACGATTGTTTCTTAGCAGAAGCCGGAGGCACAAGATCTGCTGCTGCTGCGGGTACGACCGCCTCACCCTCATCAAAGTCTTCCTCTTCGTTGAACCACATTTCCTCTTCTTCGTCTAACTGTCTCTGGTCCCTTCTGTAGCGACTATTTCTCAATATGGATGGAACACTGAAGAACCAGAAACATGAACGTGTTTATCTTGATACGTGTCGAAGGAAGTTTCCCAAAGAATTTTTAGCGAAAGAAGTTAATCTAACATGTACCTGTCAAGAGCTGCCCTGTCTCGATCTTTTAACTTGTCCTGCTGCTGCTCGTACCTTAGTTTCAGAGCTTTAAACGTTTGTACATAATCAATTGCTTCCAGCTCTTTCGAGAAATTCTCGACAACGTGCGAACATAAGGATTTAATATCCTCCTGAAACGGAACGAGCGTATATATGCATTAATGTATACAAGACATAATATTTGTTTTTATAAGGTATATTTCACAACTATCTTCAATGTGCTTACCAATTTAATGAACTCAAACATTTCAAGAATAGCTGAATCTAATAGATTATATCTACCATTATTCCTTACAAATGCATCGAATACAGGCGCAAATAAGTTTCCCTTGATGATGTATCTATTGTAAAATTCGTCTTTCAAGGCTACAATCTTTCTCATAAACCTTAACGCACACAGTACTAGAAACGTATGAGTTGATTTCATTAAAACCAGTATCCGTTTGAGCAGATCCTTATTCAATATGCAATTCTTGATGTGGTATGTATGATGCTCTACGCAGAATGACAGTAACTCTAAAATCAATCCTAAAAGCTGTACGGTTCTGTAATCTTCCCTGGCTGGTCGGTCTCCAATCGTGTTCGCTAACAGCGGCGCTATCAATGTTCCAATACTATTTTTGTAAAAGTAGTTCAAGAAATCAGTCTTTTCTGATTTGTTTACGGAAGCCAACATGTTCTCTGGATCGAGGAGCAGGCGCAATACACCAGCTAATTGTACTGCTCCGCCCAACTCTGGATCGCTGTCTCCGACGAGTTGAGCAACTATTACGTTTATTAACATTTGGTCCTGTTCTGTATTATTTATTTGTTGCAATGTATAATCTCGAACAACGCTCGGAGAATACTCCACTATATATGTCAATATATCTATACTGGCTGTTTTCGTTTGGGCATCGTTCATCGCCAGAGTGATTTCTAGCGCGGGTAAAATGCCAAGGTTTGTTAAAGTTTTATAAAAGGCCTCCTTTCCTTGCGGCTGAAGATTCTGAGAAAAGTTACAAAATTCTTTTAAGAAAAGAACTAGATCGCGTCTTTTACTATCCGATGTTGCTTCGTCCGTTAACTGGCGGAACAGTTCAGTAAGGAATTTCTCGTCGTCCTGTATTAGGGTCACTATTTCAACCTTATTAAAAAATATAAAGCTACTCAATGTGTTCAACATGTTATCCTCGAATACGCTCGGAGTTGGTAGTACTACATCCTGAATGTATTGAACTCGATACGTCTGATGAATTTTAGCTAGTAGTTCAGCGTTTGTGATAGGAATCGCCTGTTTAAATCTAGCTAATTGTCGCAGGTATTCTCTATGCCTCTTTGGCTGAGGTAATGTCGGCTCGTACTCCAGGCATCCAACAACATCAAAAATCGTATCATCGCTAAACATAACTTCGAATAAAGTGTTCTTATTCAGTAAGAAAATATTCTTAAATATGTCGTAGAGATGATGCAATCCTTCAATGTTCTCCAAATCTTCGCATGTATGAAACAAGTTCAACAGCTTCTTGATATAACCCTCTGATTCTAAAGCTAATGCCAACTTATCTTTTCTCATCTGAGAGGATAAACAATTTCCTATTAATTCATTAATGTCTTCCAACCGACTCAGTTCACAAGGGGGCAGTTCTATAGGAGGTGCAGTATCTGACATATCATCGAACCGCTCATCTTCTGATTCTTCAACAATATCTTGGGTGATTTCAACAGATGGATCTTTTCCCTGAACTTGACAGATCTTCTCCCAAATCTCATCACAGCCAGCCTTCTCTTGGAAACTTAAGGCTAAATCAAAATTGTCTCCTTCTGACCAAACAATTAGTGTATCCTGAAATAAACAACAAATTACATGCTCTGTTCAGAATTTGTTTTGAGTTTTCATACATTATTCATTACATTCTTTTCATTCTCATTCAGATGAAATATTTACAATAATGATTACCTGTTGTTTCTGATATGCAGTGTCAGGCTGTATTCTACTTTCCAATAAAACAGAACCATCACTCTCAGCTCTGACCAAAAGTGAAATTCCTTTCAATCTATCTACATAAGAAGAGGATACATGACCTGTGCCACGATCATCCCATTGTCTGTCTGCATTTAGAGCGTACAGCTTTACTCTTCTGCGTGTATCTGTCATATTGTAAAACTAACTTATGCACACAGTCCTATAATATCACCAACAACCTCGCATCCCTTTTACCTCTCACCTACTCTTTGGCTTTCTAAACTAATCTTACAGGTAGTATCTCAACTTTCCAGTGAATGCTTGAACGCACAACAATCCGCATATATCGATCTGTCAATTGCTCTCTTGTAACCCATTAAGGCTTCTTATTACAATATCTATTGTACGGGACACAGACAAGTGTTGAGCATATATACGATCTTCTTAAGATTTTACCTCTTGCATTCGATTGCTCTTGCGCAACAGTTCAAACAAATCTACAATACCAGCAGTCTGTATCAAGAAAAACGCCATAAGGAAATCTGTGTTTGCTTCTAACAACAGTTACTGACAGACTTCATCAGTGTATGTGCCTTCAACTTATTGTTCTCTGTCTGTCTGTCTGTCTGTCTGTCTCTCTCTCTCTCTCTCTCTCTCTCTGTTAATCGTGAAATACCTTCCTTTTAATGAGCTCCCACGATATCGAGAGTTTTGTCACTATCAATCCTAATAGTACGAACACTGACGAGCGGTCGCGTAACTCGCATGCCTTGGAGCTCGGTTGACGGGACGAGATTGTTTACCGTAATAGATGTTTATGCGCTCTTCGTTGCATAAGCCTTGATTCTTGCGCCAAGAAAACCTCACGAGACGCGCGGGAAAACTGCACGTCGTGCACGTTTCCGCTTTCACGTGTCGCGGCCACGCAAACCTAATGAATCACGATCGCGTGAGGAATCGGTCCCGCGAGCAAACCCGTCCTCGCAGCGAGCCGGGAGAGAATTTTCTTGCTGGGAAGACGACACTCTCTGCGTGCTCTCACCGCTGTGTACGGTTCCCGCGACAAACCAAAAAACCGTATTAACGTCGATCCTCTTGTGATACGAACGTTCGTGAACGCAGGACTATTTTGCTCGATCCGTCGCGGCACCGTGATCGACGACCATGGCAGTTACTTCGTTCTTGTTAAGCGAAATCACTCTAAAATTGACATAGACACTGAACAGCCACAACACTACACTCCGCCATGTTAGATCACAACAACGCGCTACGGGGTTCGCCTCGTGTGCTTCAAGGATTTCAGCGCGCAATACAATAATTCGTGATGCCGATGAAATGATTTTTAATAACTAGACCGTGAATCTTTATGTAAATAAACATTTTTTTCAAGATTTATTCGTAGACATGGGAATTCCGTTAGAGTTCACCGATTTTCCTTAAAGGTTTCACCAGGGTATTATTAATAACATGTTTGCATTGAGTTAGTAAATTTCGTTACTTTTTCTACCTTATTGTGTTGCCACATCTAAATATGTACATTATTAATAACAACAAGTATTAACAACTGTTTTTTGAAATCTTTTCGCGTATAATTTTTTATGGTTCTGTGTACACTGTGTACTCTAGACATTCATTAACATGTAAACATTCAACGGTAAAACGACTCATTACGATATGTGGTTTTACAAAGATGTACTAAATGTCAAGTTCAAAATTTTTCCGATTATATATAATATAAATATAGTGTATACATTTATACACATTAATAAAATGTATCAATGCTCAAATATCGTTTAAGTTGAACAAAACCAGTCAAATAAAAATGCAAACAACAAATTATTTAAATAAATTTAGCAGTAATGAATGAAGAAAAAATTATGTAGAACAAAACTTGATAAAATGATAAGCAATGTAGCAAAATTATAAATAGCAGTTGGACTTTATCATTTTGTAAGAGTCGCATGCGTGTAAAATTTATTTGGTTCTATTTGTATGCTTTTGAAACTATTTGCATGTGTAAAACTGAAGAAACGGTTTTCTTTTTTCGAAGGTCTTTACAGTTTATACAATAATGTAAAATGAACGTAAAACGAGATGTGATCTCCTTTCTGTATCGTCTCATCAAGCTTGCGCATCTTCGACGTAGAAAAATGAGGTTATAATTATCTTTCAAGTGATCAATAAAAGTTAGTGAATGATACTGATTATTCTTTCACATTTCCAGTAATTTTTTAAAATAAATCTAAATACTGCAAACTAATTATATAGACTGCATGTATTATTATTTGCAAAATAACTGTATTTTGTTATTTTCGTGATAATATTGCAAAAGATGAAATATCACTTCATTTTTATATTAAAAAATTGATTTAACACTTGTGTGCTCTTCTTAATCACTTTAATTTGTTTTAATATATTCATAAATTAGATAGTGGTTAAATATTTGGTTTTATAGAGATGAAAGTTATAATATTCTTACAACTTTTTACAAGCTTAAATCTCAAAGACTAAACACACATCTATTTTAAATCAAATGTATTTACCTTTTTTTTTTTAAATAATATAATTTATTTTGTACTTATTACATCCTATAGTCTTATTTAAATTTATAATTTAAAATTATTTCAAAAAATTTTGTCTTTAGTGAATCAATCATATAAATGTATACAAATCTATATAATGAAAATAAAAGCATTATTAAATAGACAAATAAATTTATTACATATTATGACAGTTCTCTAAAGTAATTATTTTTTCTTCAGTCATACTATACAGACACAATCACTCCTCACAAAATGTAATCAAGATCTGCTAGACATTTCCAGTTAGACTTTCAATATAAAAATTACAGGATTGAAAATGATGAATTTCAATAATTATCAGATAATTCATACAGAAACAACTTAATGTATACAAAATGTTACTTTGCAAAATATTTCGGTGATGCGTATACCATTGTGTAAAGGGTATATACTTATACACACACAACTGGTACATGTAATATTTGTTGAAATTATAAGTTGCCTGCCATATATGTATATAAAAAGAAAGAGATAAATTCATTTCGGTACACTTCAGATTACTGATATCATAAAGTCAACTTTGAACTTGAATTTGAATCGCTGAACCATAACCGTTATACATTCCTCAATTATTAATTATATCTGCAAACCAGGCCAGTTAATCGAGGTACAAATTATTATATTACATAAGTCGTCGCATATTTTTACGAACTTTTATTCTGTCGTCAGCTGAGTTGCAAATTTTTGTAGCCTACGTCTTCGCAACATTTCTTGTTCACTCGACGATTCGGTTTCACTTCTATGTGACGATTCTGGAGCTACATCGTTGCTATCTGTGTCCGGTAGTGTATTCATACTTTCACTGGAAGTATTCGTAGTAGGAACATTTGCCTCAATTTTGATCTCTGAATTCTCGTTTGCAATCTCAGAACCTGTGCCTTTCGATGTTCCTGGTTGCGCCATTGAAGAAATATCCGATGTAACATTCACGTTACTAGTAGTAGTTGGCTCTGGAATGCTGTAACCATAACAGTTAAAATAGTTATTGCAATTAAAATTATTCGACGATTCGATTGATAAACGGAAGAACTTCTACAAACTTAGCAGTAGCAGCTGCCGTTTGATACTGATTCATCATAGCATTGGCAGCATCCAGCAAAAGTTGGATTCGCTGTAACGTTTGTATTCGAGCTTCTACAGCTTGTCGCAAATTGCCCTCCATGGCTCTAAGCTCTTCTTCACTCAGTTCTGTTAAATTAGGTGGCGGAGTAGGAAAAGGAGGTAATGGTACCATAGTGGGAAACGGGGGTGGAAACAATGGTACACCACCAGTTGCTAAATTCTGGAATGACGTAGTTGGTGTGCTTGCTGCAGTATTTTGACCTTGCTGTTGCGGTGTCGCTGGTGGAGCTTGTTGTTGCGGTGCCGCTCCTGCAGCTTGCAGTCCAGCCCAGAATGCCGGAAAGAACTGAACTACATTTAACGAAACATGAACGTTACAATCTTTTATAATGTTAAAATTATTACTTTTCAGGTTTTCTGGTGCGAGACATCTCATACTATTTTTTTTTTTTAAAGAGCAGGTGTTTCTTTTAACATTATTATACATACGAATAGGGTTAAATCCCGGTATTTGAGGAGCTTGAGGCACTTGTGGTCCTGCCTGTGGTTGATTCTGCTGCCTATTTGCTTGATTATTGTTTACAGGTCTTAAAATATTCAAACGGCAGGTGGGACATGTTTGCTGACGTTGAAACCAAGAGCGAAGACAAGCGGTATGAAAAATATGATTACATGGTAACTTTTTACTTGCTGCAACCATCTCCTCCCTACATTAATCATACATGTGATAGAGAATCGACATTACACTTGTAAAACTACAAAAAAGAAAAGTGGAACAGATTACACCTACCTGCATATTATGCACACATTGTCAGCAGCAGCCAATTCTTCTGCTGTTGCATCTGGATATAATGTGTTCATGTTTCTGATAGCTCGACGAGACATTACAATATCGTGGAAAGCTTTCTTAAAGTCTCGCATCGTGTAATACATTGGACGAAGCGCAAACAACGGCAAAGTATATAATTTTATCATCAGAGTGACAAAAGCAACATACAAAATGACCTGAAACGAAACGCATTTGTGTTAAAAAATTGGATATTCATGTACGATTAAGCTACAAGTAAATATATTGAATAGGAAACACACTCACCTTCAACAATCCAATTATTAATTCTGTATACAACAGAAATACTGGCTTATTGTCCCATGGATTTTCACTTTGCAGGTCTATAGTATGCAGTATATACTTTACTTCAATATTGAACACAACTGTTAAAAGAATTGCATATTCAAAACCAAACACTAATTGTACAGAAGGACCTTTTGTGGCTGTTGTGTTGTATGCATAATGAATCATAGTTAAATTTATGGCGAATAAAAGTACCAGTAAAGTACCGACTCTAAGATGGAACAACCATGTTATCACTGGACTCCTTTCCATCTGAAAAGTATTAAATAGAACATCAATGACACTTAACAGATACAAACCATGTAAATGACCTAATGTTACTTACATAGTCTACGCGATCTTCTGCCAACCAGTGAAATGACTTCAGAAACAAGAGAAGTGTAAATAGTGCTATAAATTTGGGACTGAAGTCATCTCTAAACACTGTAAATGCCAGACAAGTTTCAGTCACTGCATACCATACTTTTTCCAATAGATGCTGCAAATATTTAGAGGATAAATGAAAACTGGCAAGATACTGATAATGATATCAGTCGCGTTAATATTTTAGTCTCTGTATGACGAAACCAACATAATACAGATACCAAAATGCTATCAGTTTTAAATCTCTGAGTATTGAACATCTTTATTTACCTCGAGTTCTGTAGCACGTAGTGTACCAAAAAATATCTTTCGTAGGAAAGCATTTATCATAAATACTAGAATTAAACCTTGAGCATAGATTACCTAAAATAAAAGTAAAAATAAAATGCACAGCATCGTAAGAACATTTAAGATATATAGATAAATTCTAAGATCAATTTACAGATATATATTTCAATATATGACTGATAATGTAAAAAAAAAATTTGCAGAGAGTAAAAAGTTAAAGGATATAAACATTGGAACAATATTTAATGTGCTATGTGCCACTGTAGTCATAGGTGATTGGTATTATAAAATTATGAGAAACAAAATTCAATTTCAAAATAGTAACGTTTATAATCTTATGAGTCAGGTATATGTCAACACATAAACATTTGGATTCTCAATAGTAGAAACTTGAACACCAAAATGTATTTTACGATGATATTGTCTTGATAATAAACATTTAGTAAGTAATGATATTAAAGGAAGAAGAACATGAAAAACTTACCGTCATACTGGGATTAGATTTGGTTATGTGAACTACTGTTGGATAAAATTGTTTTCTTTGATAATAAGCGTTGCCTATTATGGCGCACGTTAGCACTGTGCTTATTAACATTATTCCAGCCTCCCTCATCTTCGGGCCGATTATATTTCCAGGCCAAAGGGCTGTTGGTTCCTGATCGACAAATTCGCTGACACTTATCGTACCTATAATTTACGTATAAGTATCAACAGCTGTAGGATTTGGCTATGTAGAATCTGTAGAATCAACGAGGCGCTGCTATCAAAACGACAGTACCCGAAACTATCAACGATTGTGTTGGTTGTGTTTACGGGTGCAACACGGCGATATTTTATGGTGAAAACATTCGACAATGTTCATCGTTCCTCCCACGATTTCGTTACTTTAAGCAGTTTCGTTGTGCCAAAAATATACGATTTCTTTGTTGTACTCATCTCGTTTCAGCGCAATGAACGTGTGCTATTGCTATTTGACAGGTCCAGATAGGACAGAGTCTGTCCGACAGACGGTACCAGTGGTACCGTACCACCCGATTGGTGGAGGTAGGAGTGTATAAGTAGATATTACGTTGATTACGCTTACGTTTAAACTACGTGGACGGATATGGCAGCAGACAAAAAAGATATTAGTGCACAGCCACTTATTTGAAGTAGTTTTATAGATTCTTAAATTATGTCTCACAAATTTCAATTACTTTATTCCACTTCGAACAGTAATAAATTTTCAAGTAATACGTTCTTAACATTATAGAGGGTGTCTCACAATGAGTGGTTGTACGTTCGATGCAAGACGCACTCTATATTTTTAATACTCCATATAAATTTACTACATATAAGAGACCCGAATCTGTAAATAATTTTTTTTATTCACTGTATATTTGTACTTTTAATTTTATTGCATTTAAAGGAAAAAACCTGCAATATGATTAATTCAATATAATATGTATTCATGATTTAATGAATATCTAGAGAACACTATTACATTAAGGTGTTTGAGTTACATGGCACAAATTTAGTAATATTAAATGGCAGTATTTGACTTAACAATATGATCCTACTAGACTGCGAGTGTTTACACAGAAATTCATACTTTCATTCATAAAAATAAAATAAAAACATTAATTAAACTTCATTAAGGTTTTTACTTTATTGTGTCCTACAGATTTTAGTTTACCAATAAGTTTAAAACCCCTGGTCTAGATCTAGATATATCTTTTTTGTACTTTGTTGGGTATACATGAATGTATATTATACTAATATATAAGGCACAAGAGAAAATGCATATAAATCTGTAAATCTCTTAAAAAAAAAAATACGTTGCATTCATATATCAGATATTGTTTTGAATGTTTAAAAAATACTAATAAAAATTTTCGGTACGTAACATATGTCTTCAATGTAATGAAAAATATAAATTTGTTGAAATGCTTTTATATTAGTATACAATTGTATAAAAAATAATTCATTGTTCAACTATATATTACATGTTTATGTTAATTAACGTACTCGGTATATTATTTAACATACTCAGAATAGTACTTCTCTCTGATATGTCTGTACGACAACTTGTTCATACTAAAGAGTAATGTGATATATCTAATTATATAAACACTTACAGTGTAACTACAGTAAAAACATTATTTATATTAAGATCATCTAAATTATAATTGTTACTGTTCTATTTATACTAAAGTCATAGTTAATTAATGTATTCAAAAGCTTAATAACTTAAATTACATGTTTGAACACATTTTTAATAAGTTTGTACAGTATTTGATCAAGTATGCCTAACACTTCTCGGTGTTTTCAAGATACCTTTCGGACTCTGATATTTCGGAGTTCCCAATTGGCCAACAGCCTTCAATGGTGTTCTTCGAGCATCTACTATAGGCCTTCTTACCAACGTCTTAGCACTTTTTGGTGTCTTTACAGATAATGGTTTTTTAATATGTGGCGTTCTACAAAGTGAACTGCCATCAGGTTTATACACACTTAATTTGGTCTCATCCAAGATTGTATTAACAGGTATTTGCTTCGTAGGTGGTATTTTTACAGTTATATTTTCTTTCTGTTGATGTGCTATGTCAGATACAACATTAATGTGCATGTTACTTATGACTCTTGGTATACTAGTTTTAATATCAGAGTCCTGAGAAGTGTAACAAGCTTTATTGCCTTGCTGATTGAAAAGTAAGCCTTCTGTCTCCGCGGTAATACAACACTGAGAGTTCTTGGATATCAACTTTGTGTTTCCATTCTTTATATTTTTACTTGATTCTTGACATAAATCATTCCTTTCGTAGTAATGTTTTAAATCACTCGTAAATTGATTATCATTTTTGTTAAGCCAATTATTCTTTTTATTTAGAACAGCGTTCTGGTTGTACACTTTCGTTGTGCATTCGTCAAATAATTTAGCCTTAGCTAATACCATCCCAGCATTTTGTGTTCTTAATTTAGCGATCGACGCACGACCAGTTTGAGTCACTGGGGTATTTGTTTGATTTGTTGATTTAAAATATCCCTCGGCGTCTTTCCATGGTGTGGTTGACTTCTTCCAACTCGGTTTACGAGTTAATGTGGCAATAGTGGGTGTATTATTTATAATATTTTGTTGACTATTTGTCTTTTTTAGTTTCTCTATTTTTTCGTCGGAAAAAATGGTTGTATTTGCTAGTTCATTACCATGGAAAGACGACACTCGACGCACAGCCGCGTGCGTTCGATTTTTTATTGGCTGAAGTACTCCAGTTCCAACAGACGTTAGACTACGTTTCGTTGGATACATATTTAAACTACTGAATTCATCGCGTACATTGTTCAGAATGGCATTATTCTTCTCTTCTTCCCAGAGAGAAGTGGATACAGGTCTTAAGTAAGCCTCGTCGCTTTTACAATTTGACGAATAAGATTTTTCATTCTGGTGGTAACCATTATTTAACTGCTGATCGGACAGTATTTGGGCGTGTAAATCCGACCCGTAAGAAATGTGCCACGAAGCTGTCCGTCTAATGCGTTTACTAAGAATTAGAAATAAAAACCATGAAATATAAGTAAAAATGTAAAAAATGTTAGATTGTACTTCCGTTACCTCATAATCCGTTCCTGTGATCTCCTTCTCAAAGTACCTATCTTTCGGGCACTAGGAGACCTTATTATTTTATGTTCACCGGATCTTCTAATTTTAAGCTCCTTCCCAAGTCTCCTCGCTAAATAATCCGTAGTCGCTGTACTTTCGATACTAGCTTCTTCCAAAGTCTTTTCATACGCAGTTTGTACTTTCTTCACCGAAGGTGGTGACAAACTGACGCTTTCTTCATTATCCACGCATCCAAACTCTTGAGAAAGCCGAGATTCAATTGCAGAAACTCTGTTCTTAATGTCTTCATACTCACTTTTTGATATTGTAACGTATTCTTCTGACTGATTATCTACAGATGTGAGCTCAACGTGCGAATAAGCTTTGAAATTATTTAAAGTTAATCTTCTCCTTGATGGGTATGAAAAGTTGTCTAATATTTTTAACTCTTCTGAACTTGAACATTTACTAGTACTAATATTATCTTCTTTTGTTGACAAGACCTGCTCGTTACTATCATCTGATAAATTAACATCCGCCTCCGTGAACAAATTGTTATATTCCTTGTGAAGATCATTCGACACTTCACCGTCTTTTAAAATTAATTTCAATTCTGACAAACCATCGCTGTGTGTTCTGTATTTTCTTTGTGAATCACAAGTGTTAGATACGGAGCTCCAACGGCGTTCCGTATAAGCATCAATAGTGTTTGTGTACGATTCCGGATCTTCATAGACAGTTTTCTAGAAAATATGAAAGTATTATATACATGAAACATAATATAAATGTATACATCATTAATAAAATAATAATAATATTCTTACAGGCTTTTTCGGTACAAAACGATCTAAACTCAGTCTTAATTTTTTAGATTTGTCTGACTTATCTATAACTCTCCTGAAATACAGATTAAATATTTAATTAATGTTTGTATATAACATGTATTATGTCACCTAGAATACAAAAATTTAGAGCACCCTGTATTGAAAGGTACTGCAAGCTTTCAAATAGCAATGTACATATTGATACACACTTTTTCTTCGTACTTGATGGATCCACCCTTTCGGTAACTTTCCTCTTCTTTGTGGATTTAGTATTCGATGCATGTGATGGATCACAATTTTCTGGAACTCGTTGGTTATCGGATATACTACCGTCATCGGATACAGTACTTTTACCAACTATCTTCTTTAACCCGTTAAACATTCCTAAAGAAAAAAATTACAAGAGTAGAGAAAATCTACAGTTATCTACACATAAATATATGTTAATTCAATAAGCACATGAATTATTAAGGTAGTTAAAAGGTTTATACAGGGTGTTAATAAAAATGTGGGTCATTTTCATTAATATCCTGTATATTAAAATAAACTGTTCCACTTTGCATCAGTTACAATGAAATTCTATGAATGATAGTGAAATAAAGAATAAATTACTATTAACAGATTCACAGACATACTTAGATTGAGGTTGGAGGCACTTAGGTGTGGCTTACGTGTAAGACTTCCACTGCGATGTTTCTTTTTCCTTGACTTAAAACGCAAATGACTATCAGATATATCTAATTCATTATCCGTACTACCAATAGTTTCCATAGAAATAGCTTGTGTTATGCGATTCGGTAAGACACCTATACTCTCAGCATTTTCAATTAAAATCTGCAAGTATTCATAAAATACATAAAATGTGTACAATTTCTTTATAACATCTGAAAACAAATCTATTACCTTTACAATAATCAAATGCAACTCAAGACGCATCTGCACAGCAGACATGGTAGCTTCTTGTAGGGGCATAATATTTGGTCCAATGACTTTTGCTAAATTGTCAGTACCCATTTTATTTTGTTTTTCGTACAATGATACTTTTTGTAAGAATTCCATGAAAAATGCCAAGGTATTTAGATGATGTGGTGGTAGAAGAATACAAGCCAATAACAATGCTTCTACACGATATGCTTTGAGCATCGCACAGTGTACAAAGAGATCATGATATGTGTAAGGAATCAACGGTTCAGGAAGGTCTCTGAAAAAGGTCTTTAAACAATTAGCTACGTCGATTGCATGATGCTTTTCCCCCAAGGTTCCACCACTGTCCAACCGAATTATCAATTCCTTCTGTCGAAGCTGTGACCCTGCTTTTCTGAACAGACCTTCTTGAGCAGCATGCTTTTCTAAAAAGGTAGATGCTTGACTAACAAAGACGGGTACGTGTACGATACCACCCGATGAAAGATTCACGACGTCCAACGGCTGATATGATAACGGAGTCTTGAAAACTTTTTTCGAGATCTGCTTGATTCCTTCGGACCTCTCAGTTTTAAACATACTCTTTTTGAACCGGTACTTAACCCCGTAACTCCGTAGATCGTTGACAACCGAATGATACACTGCCTCTTTGTGCAGGACATCGTAAATCAACATGTTCGTACTGTGAAAATCTAAATCATTCAATCATGAATTATATTAAATTTTTTGATTAACTACAAAAGAGAATGACAGTGTTTTCATGATAAGTTAAAATGTAATCAAACATCCGTTCACACTGAAATCATCGTGTGACTGACGTCCAATGTTGCCAACCATTTTTAACACGATAATACCGTTGTAATCGAATCTGCTTATATGAAATAAATTTGAATGATACGTAATAGTTTTTCATTTTATATTATATAAATTTATATATGTATACTGAATTATATAGACAAATGTGGAAAATAGTACAAAAGTATAGTTGCCTAAAAATTTACAAATTTTTCTTCTGAACTGATTGAATAATACAACATATTATATATTCTTCTGTAATTCGTACAACTACCCATCTTTTAATTTCTTTTTCATTATCAAATTATACAGTTGGCGCTTCATGTTTTACATTTTTACAATTATTAAATGTCGTGTTATTAAAAGTCAGAAAAGTAAAATCAATGAACGTGTTGACACGTTGACACGATTACCGTGACGCGGGAAAAACTAATTGTACATATACTTATTCTCCAAGTATGTAAGCAGATTGCGAATATTTCGACGAATAGGTGTTTATGGATTAATTTACAAAAACTGGTATCATATAAACATTTGCTTACTCCGTTTAGATTTTTATCAGGTTCCAAATGAAATGCGAACATGAAAGATAAAATATATAGAAGATAAGAACAATAAGATGGTTTAGACTTTAGACAATCATGTATAGTACAAACTCATAAAATCCGGATCTTGTTACAAGTATCGTTTAGTGTCAAAATTTGTAGAAATCTTTAAAAATTCATTATGTATATAAAAAGCATATTATTTAAGAATCAAGGATGCTCACTCTGTACGTTATCATACCGATACATAAAATACCAATTAGTCAATTGTTTTTCCATAACAAATCATCAACGATACTCTATTCAATCATCGTGTAAGTATAAGTTATTAAATCTAATATTAATCACTTTTTTAATTAAGTTATTTCTTTTACAATTCATAGAGTAGTTATAAGTATAATCATTAGGTCTTTATACGCTTGGAGACGTTAGAGACTCACGGTTGGTAACCGGGTGATTTAAATTTTTCTTTTCCGTTATGTGGGACAATATTTCAAAACATTTTACACATAAATATTTCGATATGACAGTTTTTAAAAGATTTAAATCGTTACATATAAAACTCGCTAGTAATCAATACGCATCTTCGTAAGATATATGCAACAACCCCTATTTCTCTGCATAAACGCAAACTTATGTATTCAGAACAGTACAAGGCTGATCTAACTTTAGAAATTTATTTTGTATCCATATAGCGCCACCAGGAAGTAGTTAATTGTTGTATATTTATAAATAATAGTTTATGGTAATCTTAGGAATAGTTATAGCCTTATGACAATTAATAATAATGTTATTAAAAATTGTTGTATGAATGTTCACAAATATTCTTCACAGCAATGGGTCAGTCAGGAAAAGAAACAATGCGTACAGTACAGTTGTTATCAGGATATGACATGCCTATTGTAGGCTTGGGTACATGGCAGGTAATTCGATAATAAATCACATTAGAATCTAAATTTCTTAACACACTAATTACAAAACAAGTGAAAAATACATTGTAACTGTGTTACCAAACATAACTATATACTGCAGGCTAAACCTGAAGAAATTGAAACTGCTGTGACAATTGCTTTAGATGCTGGATATAGACATATCGATACTGCATTTAATTATAATAATGAAGAAGCGATTGGAGGGGTATTGAAAAAGTGGTTTGCGAAAGGTGGAAAACGAGAGGATCTATTTATCACTACAAAGGTAATGCCTGTTATATGCCAAGAAAATAACTTTTCTTTACAAATGTTGAAGAAATGATTAAATCATCTTTTTAGTTGCCCCACTATGGTAATCGTCCATCGGATGTGGAAAAATATATTCAGTTATCCTTGGACAAACTTGGTTTGGATTATTTGGATATGTATTTAATTCATATGCCTTTTGCTTTCAAACGGGATGAAACTGCTTTTGCCCCAGCTACTCATGAAGACGGAAGTTATGTATTTGATCTTGATACAGACCCTGTGTCAGTGTGGAAGGTACACTTTTAAGTGAACATTAATAATTGGGATATTTGTGAATGATACTTCATCAATCTATCTAAATTTTCAGAAAATGGAAGATCAAGTAAAGAAAGGTCTTACAAGATCCATAGGTTTAAGTAATTTTAATGAAGAGCAAGTGTTAAATGTATGGGAAAATTCCCAAATTAAACCAAGTAATTTACAAGTAAGTACTAAACAGGACAAGTGCTGAAAAAAGATTACTAATATATGGTTTTTCAATTATTATTAGATAGAGTTACACGCCTATTTGCAACAGAATTCACTGAGACAATTGTGTAAAATGCACAATATTATTATAACAGCTTACAGCCCTCTAGGGTCTCCAGGAGCCAAAATTCACTTTAAAACAAAATACAATGTTAGCCTCGAGGAGTTTCCGGATCTCTTGGGACATTCGATAGTACAGAACCTAAGCGCAGAATACAAACAGACAGCGGCACAAATTTTATTGCGATACTTGTTACAATTAGGTGTTGTTGTAATTCCAAAAAGCGCATCTTCCGAAAGAATCAAAGCGAACATCGATTTATTCGACTTTGAATTAAAAGAAGATGACATGAAGCTCTTGAGTAGCTTAAACAAAGGTCCCCGTGGAAGAATCTTTAAGTTCCTATTCTTCAAAGGGTAAGTTTAATACTGTTCTTCTCACAAACACATTGTAATTAATTTTTAAATTAATTTTTTAGAACCGAGAATCATCCGTATTATCCATTCAAAGACGAATTATTATCTTAACTGAAAAATTATGAACATGTAGTTTGAGTTTATATACATATATTTATTTATATATTGAAAGTTAACAAAGCATGGTACAAAATAGAGGACTATAGTAACGCATAAAGGCACAATACCATACTGTATTAAATAAAAAAAAAAGCGTTATTGAATTTTAATGCAGTCTGTACAACATTTTACGTTGCATACGATGTTGGAGTTCCCCACGACGTATCATTGTATGTATAACTTTATAGACAGCACGTTCCGGATATGCTTGCTTTACGAAATCTTTAATAATGTTCTGCTCCGATACTTGGTTCCCTATAGGAAATCTACGCTTCAATTGTTTCTCGATGCGAGCTAACGTTTCGTGGTCTTCGTCCGAGGTAAACCCTTCCGCTCCTGTTTAATTATTCATGTTTAGAAATAAGTACAATAAATACATACATACGAGTTACTTAATTTTAGATTACCAGCTAATGATCCGGACATCGCAGCATCCATGGTTGAGACCTGGAACAGTCTAATCGCTTCATTGACATGGACTTCCGTGGCAAAAGATTGCAACTGCATCTTAGCTAATGATTCTGAGATTCTTATGACCGCTTCCAATTGACGAACTGTTATAGGAATAGATAGTCTCTTTTCGGTACCCCTCTCCGCTTCTTTTGTACTAGCTCGCATCACTACGTACCGATTCTTTAATTTCTCTCCTGCCTCTTTACTGAGTCTCGGGCCGCAACGTCTGTAGAAGGTGTAGATAAATTAATTTCAGGTAAAAGATAGAGAATGTGACATCCTTAGGTTTTATGATAAAATGGTCTTACGATCTACAATAGCTGATATATTTCTTCAGTACGTGTAATGGCAGCTCTCCTTCCACAGACTGTTCCATAACTTGACCAGCGTTAGTGTGAAGGCTCATAACGTGTTTGGCTAATCTTACATCTTTGTTTTCTTCATGTTCATCTTTAACAATAAATATCATGTCGAAACGCGACAATATAGTGGGCATGAAGTCTATGTTTTCTTCTCCCTTTATGTCGTCCCAACGACCAAATATGGAATTCGCTGCCGCTAGAACAGAACACCGAGTGTTCAATGTTGTAGTTATTCCTGCTTTTGCAATTGATATTGTTTGTTGCTCCATGGCTTCGTGTATGGCGACTCGGTCATCCTCCCTCATTTTATCAAATTCATCTATGCAGACAACACCACCATCCGCGAGAACCATAGCTCCTCCTTCCATGACAAAGTTTCTCTATAAGTAAATGAATCAAGATGTCTCACAAAAACAACGATTACATGTGTGTATATATAAATTGCTGATAAAAATTTAAGTTATTTACCGTGGCCGGATCTCTTAAGACTGATGCCGTTAAACCAGCAGCGGAACTTCCCTTTCCAGATGTATAAACTGCAATGGGTGCGACTCTTTCTACGAATTTTAATAGTTGTGACTTAGCTGTACCGGGATCACCTAACATTAACATATTAATGTCTCCTCTTCTACAGAGACCATCGGGCATTTTTTTCCTGGCTCCACCGAACAATAAACACGCTATAGCTTTCTTAATATCCAATGCGCCGAAAATACTAGGCGCTATACTTTTCGCAATTCTTTCATATAGATTAGGATCTGTTGCTAAACGCCTAAATAATTCTTCCTCCTCGTTTGTAACACACGACTGAGTACCTGAAATCATCCAAGACAGAATAAAACTACTTTTAAATGAAGGATTCTACAGTTCCACAATATCAATTTACTATTAACATACCACTGCCTGTATTTTCTCCATCTACAGAAATACCAATAACTCTTATGTATGGTGCTCGAACACCGACCAGTCCTTTGTCTCTACCTGCAGCTCTACCACCAGTTCTAGTGACCTTCTTGATAGAATATATTCCAAGAATGAGAACTCTATTGCCTGGTACAACTCTATCGCATAAATAACGATCACAATATAATTGTAAATGGCGTGGTATTTCACCCTGTGGAATTTGGTCTGGCAGTTCTTGCATTTTGAGAACTTGAAAATCAACACAATGGCACTTGTCTGGCATTATGAAGAATGGATCCAATGGACATTTCGGTCGACCTGCTTGTTCTCTGTTGTAAAATGTTTATAAATGTTTTGAATATTTTCAGTATGTTACATTTATGCATTCAAACTTGTTTCCAGAATATATTGTTGATGAAACTTACGTTGTACATTTTCTAGGCATAACATATCCCTCTAAACCAGGTTTAATAGAAATTTGTGTTTGTATGCTTCTGCAAGAGCGACATTGAATGGCAATCTTGGTTGCTTTAGCTCTGATTCCAGATGAAGAAACAATAATACCAGGTATTTTTATGAGTTTAGAAACTGCATCAGGCTAAACAAGGATAAGTGATTTTAATGCAATAACCGTTGATTGCTCTATTATGAATTTTAAGATTTTCTAAAGATCTATCTTACTTTCATGCCTCTTAAGGAACTTGCATGTGCATCTGAAGACAATAGTACTTGTATGTCTTCAATTCTTTCTTCACCTTCAGGTCTCGGAGCAGTTAGTTCATCGGCCAAATCTTTTGCAGCCTCCTCCAAAATTGGCAAATATTCTGTTGGATGTTTATAAACTTTTTCTGCGAGTGATTCATCAAAAGCTGCTAAATCCTCTAAACTAACTTCCACCCAATACTGACCAAGATTGTAATTTCGTTTCAAAGTGTCTCTAAACAATAATAATATTATCAACTGCAGCAAATAACATTAATAAAAATAACATTAAGTATAGTACATCTAAATGTAAATAAACGGCAAAGGAGTAATGCAATAATAGTATACTTTGAATACCTGTATTTGTAATTAAAATTTCCCTCGTGAAATTGTCTGATAAACTCCATAAACTTCTTTTTACAGACTTGAAGATTAGTATGCGATTGAGCTTCATTAGTGTCGCCTACAGAAAAATTGTCGGAAAAGAATATTCCTGGATTGTCAAATCCTTCCATTTTTTCAAGTTATGCGTGTAAACTTAAAACGCAAGAGGCGAGAGTAAACAATATCGGTTAGTGAAAATTTGGCGGGAAATATTTATTTCAAGAGCTTGAAGCGCTTGAAGATCTATTTGTAATGCAGGCATAAAACAACGAATCCAAAGATATATCTTCGATAATTATATATCCAATATATCGTAAACTTGGTTTATTAAACCAAACCTATTGAGTACATGCCTTACGATTTTTTAAATAATATATTTATTTACTTCAGAGCTTCCACCCTTATTTTCTATGAATGAATTTAAGTAAGCACGAGTTTCAAATCGAATCAAAAGTATATATACTTGTAAATATATTTACAACATAATATATAACAACATATCTACAACATATATATTTACATTAACTTGAGTACATTTTACTAATAATATAATATCAGAGGTAATATAAATTCCTTGATTACTAGAAAATACATTTTTAGTTTGGTTTAGGACGCGCCTATGATATTGACAACTATTGTGGCGAGTACGCAAGAGTTAAATGACCTTTTTGGCCCCCTGGTGGTAAATCTTAGTAACGTTGTCATTTTCATGCCATGCAATTAGTATCCAATCTACACGCATCGCGGTGCTATGGTGGTTTGATAAAACGTCGTATATTTCTCAAGAATGTATATTTAGCTTCTAACCGGTTATATTTGCGTCGTAGATCATCGAAGAATGATATTGTTTTCGTGGATACAATGCAGTACCTGTTTTCGTATTTTCTTTGTCATATGCACAGAATATTGCATTAGTGTTTAGTGTTCAATCATTTCCAGTTCACGTAGAAAAGGACAGAATCGGTTACGTGTATGTGTTGCGATATTTGGTGAATGGTTGGAATCGCTCTACATCTTACTTATTGGGTGCCTGTGTTTCATAGTTTCCTACCGGTAAATAACCATGTTTTTTTGTGTTCAATTTTACAGTTCTACGATTTTCATATAACGTTATATAAATTCTAAATGTAAATAGAAATTCTATTTCTGCAAATTGTTATAAACAGTATTTCACCGTCAATTAAATAAATTTAAATATTAGACTGTTTTCATATCAATTTACATGTTTTTGTGCGTAGTTTATGTCAACATTTTAAAACTACCGCTATGCTTCTGTGAATATGACGTAAGTATTGTGAATCACTAATATCTTATAAGAGAAACGCGAGAACTGTAACTTGTCAATTTTCTCTTAAAAATAAACATCAACATCTATTAACATGTACACTTTCATTGTGGAAAATATGGGAATTGAAAATATTCAAATAATCATATGCTTAGCGAAAATTTAAGTAGTTTGCCGAAGTGAAACCGGATGACAATACGTATAACTGCGTATTATGTTTTTTCCGAATATCCTTTTTAGATTCTAATGTACTAATTAAAAATGACTTAATATCCTTTATGCTGTCGAAATTTATATTCATGACCAACTAATAGTTAAGTGTCAGTTTTCTTTTTATTTTTATTCGATATTGGTAAGTTATATTCTCGTTAATGCTTAATATTTTTATAACATTTACAATTTCATCACATTTGGAATTAAAGCTTATAATTAATTTTTATTAATACATGATTTCTTTCAGATTTGTATGCATCTTATGGAGAAATGGCACCTTATTTGACAAGGAAGTATGCTTCATTGTTAACAGAGTCTCAGAAATCACAAGAGAAAAATAAACCATCAGTAACAAAAACAACATCAAAAGCTGGATCTGTTACCAATAAAGAACCCAAGAAAAAAGGTGATAGAGCAGCGAGTATGAGATTAATAACAAAGTCAAAAAATGTATTGGCAAAGAAAAAAAGTGAAATTTCAACAGATTTGAATAAGGATGTTCAGGAAGAAAGTCAAATTATTACTAGGTATAAAAAATTGAAGAAAACTATTGACAAGAAAGCATCAGAACCAGATGTTGAAACAATGACGCATAGTAGTTCAAGTACAAATAAACAACAACCAAAAGATGTTAAAAGGAAAAAAATTAGCAAAAGAATACACAAAAATGTATCTAATTCAAGGCAGATGTCATTGAAAGAATCCTTTTTAAACCAGTCAAGAAAGAAATCATTACGTCCTCGTCAAAAAGTTAAGAATTCTGAGAATGATTCTGCATTAATAACAAACCATCTGTCTCCCAGCAGGCACAGTAGTATTGTATTAGTAAAGAGAATAAGTAGAACAAAAGAAAAAGTACCAGTTTATAAGTGTCTTTCACCTGAACACTCTGCGGAAAATGCAACTGAAGTTTATGAATTCAATTTCAATATTGATGATTCTAAGGAGAGGTTACCCAAGAAAAAAAGAAAAAAACCTACTGTAAAAAAGCAATTGGTATCCAAGAAGAAAACTATTTCTAAGAAACGCAATGTACAGAACATAGAAGATCGTAAAACAGAACCTACTGTTGCAGAACCAACACTAACCAGTGCTGCACTTAAGGAAAGTAATGTTAAATCTGTTAAATTTGCATCTAAAGAAATGCAACAACAATCTCGCATTGAGTTTTTGCAAAATAATGTCTCAGTAGAATCTCCAAACAAAAATGCATTACTGGAAAATTCAGAGAAAGTTTTATTAAATGATGTAAACTTAAAGACAGAACAAACAGTGCAGTTACCTTTATCAGATAGTACAAATATAAAACTGCCGAAAGATAATACAAAACCAGCAATTGTATCAGTACAAGATCTGGGTAACAAGAAAATCACTGTAGTGAATAACTCACAAATATCTAAATCGGATGATTTCATGCCATTTAGACCTACAAATGTTTTCAATAATAAGTCGGTACAGTATAAGAATACGCTTAATAATTCACTGTTTGAAAGATCTTTGTCACCAATCGTGAGATCATCAGAAAATTTAGAATTGAATAGTCCCTGGAGAGCGTCTCCATTATTCACGTTTTCTCAAGTAAGAAATGTGTTTCAAAGTACACCACAAAACAAGAAGTACGATATCACGGCTAAAAAATTTACCCGGGTAATGTCTAATGAATTTAAGAATTTTGTGAATGTTATGAAAGGAAAGGACATTTTGTTAAGGAATAACGAAAATACGAGCCCGGAAGGATATACAAATACAAGTAACTCTAAAAGGAAAAGTTCGATAATCTCGAGAAAGTTTGGTACAGAAATTACAAATATAGATCATTCTGTACAGTCAAATGTGGGAAAAGAAATAAACGGACGAACATCAGCTGAAGTAGAAAATATACAACCAAACATTCAATTAAGTAGTAGGATTAATTCTACTATAAATAATTTTCCTGCATTTGACAGTACTGAAAATAAAGAAGATTCTGCAACCAATTATCAGACATCGAAAACTGTTGTTAAAAAGGAAATGAAAGAAGTTCCAAGTCCTCAGAAAATTGTAAAGAGTGTACAAAGCTACAATGAAAAAGAAAATTTGGATCCTACACCTGGGCCATCGGGGTTGCAAAAGAAAGTAGTTCCTCTTGAACAGGAGAATGTATTGAGGCAGTCGAATTTAAATAATTTTTTAAATGTCATGGACATGCCGCAAAGTACATCATTCAAAACAGCTCATGGAATTTTTGATGATGCCCCATCGACGCCAATCAGTAGCAAACTTGTAAAAAAACCCATTAAATCTGATGTAGGTTTAGAAAATGCGTTTGGTTTTAGCGATGATTCTAATGAAAACCTATCCAATGTTGAAAATAATATTACAAATGATGAGAAGCAAAAGGAAAAATCTGCTTTAGTAAATTTAAAAACGGAGAATAAAAAACCGCTAACCAAACTATCAATTGGTAAAATAAAAAAGTTTTTAGTTGATGCACCAGAAGAAAAAGTTGAACCTTTAAAAAATAGAAAAAATGACAACACAGTAATAAAAGAATTATCCTTTAAAGCAAAGGAGGACGTCGAAATCGATATTCCAAACTTTTCTGATACATTTGATGTTCTGTCTGAGATGGATGAAAATTCTACAGTGAATAGATATGGGCCTCAACTGTTTGCTGACTTGGAGCCATCGCATTTTACACGGGTATGTGATCTAATTACTTTAAATGAAACTTAATTAACAATACCAATATTTCTCATATAAATATGTATATGGTTTTAGCCTCCAAAACATTCTTATAAGCGGAAACGAGCCGTAAAATTCAACATTTTGGAAGACGAGAATGAAGAAGGGGAAGAGCCACTGGAACACGAAATAAAACGAAAAAAGACAGACAAAGTGAAGAAGGAACAGGAAAAAAGGTTAATGGCATGGGTCAATGATATTAACAAAACTTTTGATGAAATAGATCAGCATGAGCTTATGGTTGAATAAATTTGTAACTACAACAATGCAAGAAATACTGTTAACAACAATCCTAATGATAATGTAAGTTCATATTCTGGCTTTTTATATTAGTAGCCTTTCTTTTCTTTTTTCTTTTTTTATATTAGTGATTTTTTTAAATACATCTAAATACATATTTCATATATTTTTTGTATCATGTAAATTTGTATAAAATTATATTTTGGCAATAATTTTATTATTACATAACTTATTTTAATGTGTGTGAAAGATATAATGTTCTGTTATTGCATACAAGAGTGCCTCAAATTTTATTCGCATAATTTATTATAAATTTAAAATACTAGTATAGTGATATTAGCATTGTCAGTAATATTTATATAATTGTGTAATAGTATTATAGTTCTATAGTAATCGCGTACTATTACGAAATAACACTTAATCTATCAGGCATTTATATACCTTTTTTTTTTTTTT
>NW_015374026.1:0-38128 GCF_001272555.1 Dufourea novaeangliae | reverse complement strand
CCCACCGTTGGACCGCGGGTGCCACAGTCCCGCGGTCTCCACCTCTCCCTTTTAGTCGCCTCTTACGACAGGCAGGGATTACCGTGGCCGTATTCTCTATTCCCCGGTCCACAGGGATAGGCATTTATATACCTATGTTATTCCAACTGAATGTAAAATCCACATTTGTGCAATGGTGTCTGTTTTTTAATTTGCCTGGTAAATTATTGAGTGATGTGTATCTATTTCCTTCTACAAACAGCTATATGTACATTCTATTGTATAAAAAAAATTAAATATCTTGATTATTCATTCAAATGCTATTATACGATATAATTTGACGTGCATCGTATTGACATTCAACATTCATGTTGGACTTTTGTCCGTGGAGGACCGAATGGAAGACGATTATTGTATGGTGAAAAGTGAAAGTATTTATTATACACAATGTTGTACAATATCCGAGTCACACACGCCGGAAATTCCGTAAGTCTCTAAAGCACGCGGTCAGCCTCCTTGAGTTGGCCGCGCACTAGCCTCGCGTCTTTGCCATGTCTGGCCAAGGCGCGCACTCCTAAGTCCACCATTATTTGTTCCTCTATTTTGTCCTTCTTATTGCGCAGCCGTTCTCTGACGGTGCTTATAACCAATACAGCAGCCATCATAACAATTTCAAAAATGTCGCGTGTCATTACTAAAACCTTCTCGTATTGGGGAATCCATCTCTTATCGTTGGCTTCAATAATGCTGGAGATTGAAACGTTTAAACGTTCCAATCCCAGTTGAAGTTCCGGAAAACTGTAGAATCGTTGTATCATTGTCCCATTTTTGGACATAACATCATATGTGCTAGCGTCGCTCATGTGACGCAACCCCCGAAGTATCATGTCCGCACTGGCAAGTAGCACACAGACGAAATACATGACATACATTATCATCTGAGCTAAACGTAGTTGTTTCTTCAACTAAATACAGACCATCCTCCCTCTTTGCTTTCATACATACAGGGCCGTCACTTCTTCCATTTTCTTTGACTACGTTTGCATAATTCTTGTGGAAGATTACCTTATATCCGTGATCTGTGATGCTGGTTACTGACAATAAATTGCTTTTAAAATCTGGGACGAGTATTGCATTTTCTAACCTGATGTTTCCAGATTTGTCGCCTAAGGTTCGAACTTTTATTTGTACATCTCCTGTTCCCTTGGAGTCTACATTACTTTCGGTAGCAGTGTATATCTTTGTGGTCTGTTCTTTATCTAAATTCTCGAACCTTCTTTCGTTGTTGCACATATGCATTGTGGCACCGCTGTCTAGACACCATGTCCCTGGTTTCTGCAAATTTGCTTTCAAAGCCGTAGCTTGCATAGCTTTATTATCTTTGTTTTCAGAATCATTATTTTGTTTACGTTTTGATTTGCAGTATTTTGATATATGACACTTACATTAACGTGCTTAGTTATAATTCGTTATCGTTATTCAACTAACTGGTTATTGACCTTATACCTGTTACGAGTTAGTCCATGGTACATTACATTGCATTACATAACAAATAATCGTCCGGTTTATATAAATCGTCGTAGTCTTGAAAAATCGAGAACGCTAGACTTTTGAAAATCGTCCTGTCTTGTGTTGAATTTTTTTTATTACGACCTTAAATTTTGGTTATTTACTTAAGGGTCAGGCAGTAGACATTGTTGACGAATGTCGTTTTCGACGGTCCAATATTGTTAAGATATAGACCTTTGATTTCATTAAAACTGTATACTAAACTTGTCAAAAAATTGTGGAGTATTCAGCGGTATACACTAAATACAAATAGTATATGTACTTCTCAAAAGCCAGACAAATCACCTGAATTTTTATTATAAAAATGAACATATTAAAGATATCTTAAATAATTCACTGTGTAACAGTTTTTTTGTCAGTCTGTATTTCAATTCCAATTTACAACAATTTGATAGTATTCTTTACTAACTATTACAAGTAGCATTTAGTTGCTACGTTAGGCTCAACAAAATTCCGTTAAACTTAATTACACATACACGTATAAAATCTGCGTTGTGCATACGTCTTGAAATTATAATTACGTAAACTGGAATTAAGTTACGAAGTACAGGAAGGTGGGGTGGAAGGGGGTTGATTTCGGAACGATTGAAAAGTATAAACACGGTGTATTTCGTTCAGAACTGTGACACGCGACTCCTGGTGATGGTGGTGATGATTAGCTATGAAACGACTCCGTGGCTCCTTCGACTAGAACGCATTTACATCGAGAGAGCTGGACGGAAAGTAGGTTCGAAACGAAGATAGCGCGCGTATAAGTAGAGGAGGCGCATTTATGTATATCCAATCCAGTCTGGAGAAGTGGCTACTACGCAGATTGTACCCGTGCAAGACAATATCTCCTCCCGTCATTTCACTATTCATTTTGTTACTGTGTTCCCCATGACTTGTAGCGTCTCTCTTTTAATACAAATTCTGCATAGGAGAGTTTTGCCAAAGTAAAAAATTCAAACACTTCTAATGATAAATAGAGTAGTAAAAGTATCACGCGATTCATTTATTGAACAATGTAGAGGGACAAAAAGTTCTGTGCATCTTATCGATATTATTACGGAATTTTTATTATCTTCTGTGCACACTCAGTATTGCTACATGTTGCTACGTACATGTATTGCTGTGCACAGTCGTTGTATTACAAACACATAAATATCCGTAAACTAATTATTAATTTCGATAACAGCAATAAATTGTACGTGTTATGCGAGAAAGGCATGTATGCAATACACAATAGTATCTACACCACCTATTTAAGGAAGGAACAACATACATACGTATGTGACTAGCGCAACTATAAATACGTCCTCTATGTAGGAGACTCTCCTGTACCACCTTCCTAGGACTTTTTTCTTGAAATGTAAATTCTTTGTGCCCGAATTGGTCACTACGTCCGCGAATACATGTTTTACGCCTGAATCCATACACCTGTATACACACAGAAGTGTGTAGAAATGTATATTGCAAATTTGAATTGTTAAATGTGCATAGTGTGCACAACTAACATATCAATGTATACATTGTTATTATACAGTGAGGGACAAAAATATTCGAGGAAGAAAAGTTCATTTATATCTACTAATGTTTACCTTTTGGTACGTCTCTGTATATCGAAATACATATTTATGTTCTTCAATTTCCGAGCTGGTCAAATAAATAGGATGGAATTCATATATGAAGTCATCAATATATGCATAAGATCAATATTGTCGTAAAAAGAAAAACTCAACCAGATTCATGTAATGGAAACATCAGATACGATCGATATTTCTGTTAAACAACCGGAAGTGGTAAATCGCTCATAAACATTCTCTGTCACGTTTGTTCTGTGTGTGTGTATGTATGTATGTTAAACAACCGGAAGTGGTAAATCGCTCATAAACATTCTCTGTCACGTTTGTTCTGTGTGTGTGTGTGTATGTATGTATATGTGTGTGTGCGCGCGCGTGTGTGTGAGAGACAGAGAGAGATAGAGGAAAGCTCATTATACCGAATCACGGCGTGGTAAAACATGTATACAGAAACAATCAATAATACGTGCATTGAACGAACAAAGGAAATCCTTCACAAGCGCACCACTATCATTTTTCTTTCCGAAAACGCCGAAAGCCTCTTCGTTATTTCGTGCTATATTGTGGTAGGAATGTAATTCATCCGTAGACCGCTTGACTGGAGCGGATATCTCGTCAAACTAACATTGCTAAATATATTTGTATTCATAATACTTGCTACCCACCGTCGTGTTCCACTACTGCCAATTTCACCGTATATTCTGTAGCAATGTCGTATTATCCAGTACGCTCATGGACACTCGAAACCCATTAGTATCGCATAAAAAAAATGCTCCCGATCGTTAAGGATGTGTCCGACGGAAATAAGCATTCTAACAGATTGTATACGATCAAACGGTTACTTGTATCCTGTTTTATAAGCGAAACCTCTATTCATTACTCGCAATTCGAAAATATTTATCCAAATAGAAATTTTTTTTCTCTAATGATCAAACATATTAGAGGGTACACTTTGTTGCACACGTTGCTTCCACCTTGTCACATCTTTTCGAGCTTCAGTTAGTCTAATGTAAATAAGAGTTCCGATAGCCAAGCACCCAGCTCAAAGTCAGAACGAGAGATATTGTTCCCTGACCGTACATATATCCATACGTGTGAAAGGAAATCTTGTATGTGGCTATCGGATTGCAAGTATGAAATTGATTGCGTATAATAAGCTATAATATAATTATATGTAAGTGTGTATGTGCAAAGTAGGTCGACACGCATATATGTATATATGTGTCAAACCAAATACAGCGCTCCGATTTAGCAAACAATTTAGCTACATCGTTTTACCTAATCCCCGTTCCTTCGTGGTCTATGGACTTTCACGCGTTTTTCTAATGAGTGATCCGGATAAAGATCTGTAAATTTTTAATGTAACAGACAACAAACAACAGTTACAGTTTTCTTTTCGAAACTCACGATTTTGTAGCTATTGGTTACCCGTACGAAACTCAACCAGATGGCCTCGCGAGTATGTGACACTCTACTTTGTTGTCTCTTATGTAAGTAACATAATAAAGGAAACAATTTAGTAACGTACAAGAATGATAATATTAATCGTCTCTAGTAATTGACAACGTTAAGAAAGTTTCGAACGGCCCAACGATATACCGACGAATTAATACCGAAACTACGTAGCATTAGGGAAAAAAAACAGGTTTATCATTCCAAGCGTAGGAGAACGTTATTGCACGAACCACAATCTGTGCAATGACACGCGGGTTTCGTCGTGTTTCACACGAAACCAGAAGAAACGTTACTTCTAATTAAATACCAGTAGCTCCGCGGGGAAGACAACCACTTTCTATTTACGATTTACAGGTCGAGTTTACCCGATTCGATCGAGCATTGCCAGGATCGGAGGTTTCTATTCAGCAAAATTAAGGAGAGAGAGACGTATGTATAGGAACGTTACGGAGTTAATGTCAGTATTGTTCATCAAACACACAATCCGACGAAGTTGAACGAGCTTGTCGTAACGAAAATTCTGTTCGTGAGAACAGTAAACTCCTACACTCACAGAGAAGTATTTGCACAATATAATCATCGAGATTTAAAAGAACATCATCCGTGTATGCTATAATTTACATTGGGGAATCATGTCGATTTGTACCTTTTCGTTGCATCCTGAAACTTTGAATACGCGTACAACCGAACGAAAATTCTATTAATATTCGAACAAGCTTGCACCATGTGTACTTGTTGTACGGCTTATCGTTCCCTTCGTTCTCTCTCTGCTACGTAATAAACATCAAATTAACGGTGTAAGGGTGCAGTGTGCAAGAGACTAGTCGCCATAGTCTTTTCTCTCACAGGGAGTAAACTCGACTGGCAAGAGGGGGTGAGGGAACGGAGGCACGGTGGGGACAAATACGTTTTGCCCCACTCCACGGGCAAATCTCCCTACTCCTCTAAAACGTTAGCACGTCGCGCTTCGCTATCGCTCCGGAATCACGGACAAATCAAACATGGCGATTCAGTCGCTGTTTGCGGTAAAGGCGTACGGTTCGTGGAATGGGAGCGGATGAATATCGTTGGACGAGGCAGTGTTTTTTAATACGGTAATGTGTGCTTGTACCACTGTAAATCGCCAGATTTTAGATAATATCACAAACATGGAGATTCAGAATGACAAGACGTCGATAGAGAAAGTGTCTGGCGGCATCGACGGGCTACGTGACGTGAAGGGCGTAAAAGCAGAGCCGACGCCTGCGGCGTCATCGTTGCCAGCCTCAGAACAGGAATCGCACTCTACTGGCGAAAACATCAACGAGGGCACCTACATCAACAAAACAACTGTAAGACCACCACCAGTTTCCGTATTCGAAAATGCTTATCAAGAACGGATACATCACGTAACAATTTCAAATTTAAACTCTCTTGCATTTAGTCACACGATTTTGTTTTTAATCTGATTATTTGAAGCATTATTTTACACCAGATCGACCATGGTGAATAATTACACAATCGGGTTAGATTTAATAACAACGTTCGTTATTCACTGAACTCCATCGTTGCCTACTTTTTACTTTATTTTATTGTCGTTCGATTTGTTATATTGAGTAAAGAAATATTATTGGTGTTATGTCACAGTAGTAAATATTAATATAATAGTAATAAATTGGTATTATTTCCCTAATCGTATTATTTAAATGTTCGTGCACACAAAATGTTTATTATTCAACAGCTTTAAATGGATTGAATATTAAAAATTGACATACTTTTTTTTATGTTTTAGTATATTAAATCAGTGATAAACAATGTCGGAATATTTGAGAGTGGGAGTGGCAGCGGAGATCAAGAGGGATGTCATCATGAAGATGGAAATGATATTGCAGCTAAAAAGAGAAAGACTCGCAGAGGTAAACCTAAGCATAGAAAACTAAAGCCGTATTCAAAACAACAGTTATCCTATCAGCAGCAACTAAGATATAGATCCAGAGATCGATTAGCAAAAACTGGTAGACAACCACCAGCACCATATAATACTACACAATTTCTTATGAATGATCACAGTGATCTTCCAGACCTTGACCAGAAACTCTCGAAAGCTGTTTCTTCTGAAATTCCTGCTACATTTCAGAAACCATCAGCTCAAACTCGTACTAGAGACTCAAGTTTCAGTGTAGATTCAGACGAGGATTACTTTTACTCATCGCCGGAAAACGAAGAAGAATTTTTGACAAAGGAATTCTCAACAGCGTATGAAACTCTTCACGCAGAAAGGTTGAGTACATTAAGTAAATCAGAACTGATACAAGAATACATTCAATTGGAGGCCAAAGTCGATTTACTGACAAAACGGTTACGTGGGAAAAATTTTCACCAGTCGGAAGAACGAGACTTAGAGAGCCAAAGTAGTAGTACAGATTCGGAGTCGACAAAAAAATTAAAAATCTGCCAACAACGAATTGACGATCTGACGCAACAAAATGAACAGCTGAAACGAGAGAATGATTCGTTGAGGGCTCAAAGACACGGCAGTCCGGTTTCAAGTGTTGATAGCGAAAGCGATAGTGATAGTACAAGTAATGGGAATAAAAGCAGATGCGACTGCAACTTTTCGAGTTCTAACTCCTCAGAACCTGTGGATAATGGGTTTAGATTAGAAAAGAATAATTCAGCAGAGGGAGGTAAAAGCAGGACAAATAATTCAGTGGCTACTCATAGTAGTAGTACCACCACCACCTCATATGAAAGTACAGGGCTTGCAGACAATGAGCTTAGATTAGAGAAGAGTAATTCAGTGGAGGAAGGTAAAAGCAGGACAAATAATTCAGTGTCTACTGATGGTAGTAGTAGTAGTACTACCTCATATAAGAGTTCAGGACTTGCAGACAATGGGCTTAGATTAGAGAAGAGTAATTTAGTGGAGGAAGGTAAAAGCAGGACAAATAATTCAGTGTCTATTGATAGTAGTAGTAGTAGCAGCAGTAGTAGTAGTAGTAGTATCTCGTATGAGAGTTCTAACGAATCTGTAACTCAAGTTGATCGTTCAGATGATCATGTAAAACAGTTTTATATTTGTGATACTTATGATCTTTCCGATTCCTCCCCATAAATTATAATGAGCTGTTTTTATATTAAAAAGTCTATTCAATGTTTCAAAGATCAACGTGCAAGTCATGTTGAATATGTCATTGGTCTTGCATATTTTTTTTAATCCTACCAATCTAACAAGACTGGTTTAAATTAATGTAGTTGCATTTAAGCAACAAGTGATCCCTCTTTCTCACATCAGTTATAGTTATACAATCTTAGACAATTATATTCTTTGCACTCTTATAATTTACTTTCCACGTATCTTTTGAGATTCTTTGTGTGTAAAAAGAAACATGTAATCAAGTACGAAGTACATACCCGATCTTATGGAAGACCAAAATTTATGTCTGTGCAGGCTATGTTGTTACTCGCTTAATGAAATTGCAAAAATGTTGCATATTTGTAGTACATATTGTATAATATTATTTTGTCTTGCTTCATTTGGTACTAATTACAATGCAGTTGAACTAATCACTTTTTAACATCCCATTCCTTCTGAACTGCCATTTCAGAATACTGAATATATAAATTTTGTGTTATACAGACCATCAGCTAATGAATCATAAAGTATCTATCTAGACACAATAAAAGATACAATGTAATAATTATACTTATATAATTTATGTTATAAGCATTGTACAATTGTAAAAATTTGTAATGTAAGATTAGGTATTAGTTTATGGTCTGAGTATACAATGTATTAAGATATTTCACATTTTACATTTTTACCAAAATTAGTCTTTTTTTGTTATGATTATTCCTCTAAAATATAATAAAAAAGAAACAAACTGCATTTAAAAGTCTTGTACCATGTGAATATGTTTCATTGTGAAATTGCCAAAGTATGGTTCTTTTAAAATTAAAACAACATTCTTGAAGTTAATAAAAACATTTTTGACATATAACATAGTGTTTACCTAATATGGAATTATTGGAACTTCAGAAAACATAATTCAATAGGAAAAGGTAACTTGTTGTTTGTTCATAATTAAATAAAAAGATATTGAATCTTTAGATGTGGAAACGCTAACACGTAACTTTTGAGTTCTAAAGAAGCTTTGTTCAATTTCGTTTAATTGAAGTTAAATTTACGAAAAAAACATGTTGAGCAGTTAAAAGGATAAATCATATTCTTCAACGATTCGTGCATTAACACATTTGTGACCGACGTATTTTTACAAGAATAATCGGTAATATTTACGACTCAGCTTTACGTGACCCATATGCTGTGTCATCGGCTTCAGCAAGAATCATTTTACATCCTAATATTCATACATGAAATAAACAAATACATACATAAAACAAAAAAAACTATTATAGAAAACGTTAAAATGTAATAACGATATAATATTTATTCAAAATATGTACCGTAGGTTGATATAAAGTCGAAAATTCGTAGATCCGTACGAACGTACGACGTATGTTTGGCTGCGCATACTGGCGCATACGACGATACTACCAATTACGACCATCGGGTTGGAAGCAATTGGAAAGGCGAATCGGGCGAATCGACGCTCCTTTATTTCGTTCCCCTAAAATTCGTTTCAAGCAGTTGCAACGCTTGCAACTTGCACAGCCTAAAGTAGGAACACCTTGAAATACTTGTGCTGTGTGAATCGGGCTTAGTGTCCTATGAAACGTTGCCAACTTCATGGCACGTCAAATTGAAAAGGCACGCAAGGCCAACGTTTGGTCGTGTGTATACTTTCTACTTTTCTATTAAATTGTTAACGAATACATAAAAGTTGTTGTCGGACAGAATAGTATGAAAGCAATGTCTCATCATTATGTTGTGACGGCACATAAGCCAACGGCTGTCACCGCGTGTGTCACCGGTGAGTAAAAACGTTTCATCGAGCACAATGATTATACGATAATAAACGATTATTTTATTTTTACTAATCAAGGTAATTTCACTTCGCCAACGGATTTGAATTTAATCCTGGCGAAGAATGTTCGACTAGAAATTTATCTGGTCACTCCGGAAGGTTTGAGGCCACTGAAAGATGTTGGAATTTATGGGAAAATCGCAGTCGTTAAGTTTTTCAGACCACCGGTAAGGTTATACTAGCATCCTTACTTATGACTGTTAGGAATCATTGGATTTTTCTGATAAAATTCACTGGTATTTATTTATTATATTGAATAGTCATTTGCAATACTTTTTATGTAGAACTTTAATTTAAATTATCGCTATTGTTATATGTGGTGTTTAGATCCAGGACATTTACAAAAATGTAGATTTTCCTGGAATAATTTCTGCAACTGTAATCAAACAATTTACTCTGTTAACAGTTTTTATTCTAAGGGGTTCTGATTAAACTTTTTATTATATCGTTTTTTAAAAACGATATAAAAATACATAAAATCCAATGTCATAAATGTTAAAAAATGTTATAAACATATAAAATGATAATGCATGAAAGTATTGAAGTAAAAATTTCTGATTCTAAACTATGACATAATAAACTAACATACAGTTAACAAATTTTATTGTTCCTATAGAATGAGAAGAAAGATCTGTTGTTCCTATTAACCACACGCTATAATGCTATGATTCTGGAATGTATTGGAGAAGGAGAAGATATAGAGATTATAACAAAGGCTCATGGAAATGTGGCAGACCGTATTGGCAAAGCTTCTGAAACAGGAATTAAAGCTGTAATTGATCCTAAAGCACGTGTAATCGGACTTCGATTGTACGATGGCCTTTTCAAAATTATACCACTTGACAAGGATAATCCAGAATTGAAAGCATCATCCATACGTATGGATGAACAGCAAGTGCAAGATGTAAATTTTCTTCATGGATGTGTTAATCCTACTTTAATTCTAATCCATCAAGATATTAATGGCAGACATGTTAAGACACATGAAATTTCATTGAGAGATAAGGAATTCGTTAAAATGCCATGGCGACAGGACAATGTAGAACGCGAGGCTATGATAGTCATTCCTATTCCTTCTCCTATCTGTGGTGCTATAATCATAGGCCAAGAGAGTATACTGTACCACAATGGGACCACATATGTTGCTGTTGTGCCTCCAATCATTAAACAGAGTACAATCACATGCTATGCTAAGGTTGATAACCAAGGACTTAGATATTTATTAGGAGATATGGCTGGACATTTATTCATGTTGTTCTTAGAACAAGAAAAGAAAACGGACGGTACAGTAGTAGTGAAAGATTTGAAGGTTGAACTTTTAGGAGAAATCAGTATACCGGAATGTATTACTTACTTGGACAATGGTGTAATATTTGTTGGCAGCCGTCTTGGCGATTCGCAATTAATCAAATTAATCACAAAAGCGGACGAGAACGGTTCGTATTGTGTACCAATGGAAACTTTTATTAACTTGGCACCGATCGTTGACATGGCTGTGGTCGATCTCGAAAGACAAGGTCAAGGACAGATGGTTACATGCTCTGGAGCTTTTAAAGAGGGTTCACTTAGGATCATCAGAAATGGGATTGGTATCGAAGAACATGCAAGCATAGATTTACCAGGTATCAAAGGTATGTGGGCGTTAAAAGTTGGTGGCGGTAATTTCGACAATACCTTAGTCCTGTCTTTTGTCGGACAAACTAGAATCTTAACGTTAAACGGAGAGGAAGTCGAGGAAACAGATATCCCAGGCTTTGTTGCCGACGAACAGACTTTCCATACCGGAAATGTTACGAATGATTTATTTGTCCAGATAACACCGATATCCGCCAGATTGATTTCACACGAAACGAAAACCGTTGTTTCGGAATGGGAACCGGATAACAAAAGAACAATCAGTGTTGTTGCTTGCAATGGAACACAAGTACTTTGCGCTACTGGTAACGATTTGTTTTACATGGAAATTATAGACGGACAGATTGTACCAAAAGGTTTTGCCAGTTTGCAGTACGAGGTAGCTTGTCTAGATATCTCTCCATTGGATGGTCATACCGACGCAAAGATAGCCGCAGTAGGATTGTGGACAGACATTTCTGTTCGCATATTAACGTTGCCTGCTTTAGAAGAAATCAATAAAGAATTGCTCGGAGGTGAAATCATACCCAGATCTATTTTAATGACGTGTTTCGAGGGTAACACGTATCTTCTCTGTGCCCTTGGTGACGGTAGCATGTATTACTTCACCTTACACAAACAGAGTGGTATACTTTCGGATAAAAAGAAAGTTACGTTAGGCACACAACCAACGGTTCTAAGGACTTTTAGATCACTATCCACCACAAATGTCTTTGCATGCTCTGACAGACCGACCGTAATTTATTCGTCGAATCATAAACTTGTATTCAGCAATGTTAACTTAAAGGAAGTAAATCATATGTGCTCATTAAACGCAGAGTCGTATCCCGACAGTTTAGCGTTAGCGACCGACAGTACCGTGACAATAGGAACAATCGACGAAATACAAAAGTTGCATATTCGAACCGTACCTCTCGGTGAATCGCCCAGACGAATTGCTTATCAAGAAAGCTCCCAAACGTTCGGAGTAATAACAATGCGGGTCGATATCCAAGATAGCAGCGGTGTCGGTATTGTAAGACCTTCTGCGTCTACTCAGGCAGCTTCTACGTCTACACAAGCAACTTCCACATCTAGCACTAGTCTGATCGCGTCTCATAATAAGCCTACAGGGCATACAGCTAGTGAAATCGGCCAAGAAATTGAGGTACATAATTTACTCATCATAGACCAGCATACTTTTGAAGTTTTACATGCACATATGTTAATGCCCGCCGAGTACGCGTTATCGTTGATATCTACCAAATTGGGCGAGGATCCCACATCCTATTATGTGGTTGGGACTGCGCTCATTAATCCGGATGAGACAGAGCCAAAAATGGGCAGAATACTTTTGTATCATTGGAACGATGGAAAGCTCATACAAGTAGCTGAAAAGGAGATCAAAGGTTCATGTTATTCTTTGGTTGAATTCAATGGAAAACTTCTTGCCAGTATTAACAGCACTGTTCGTTTATTCGAGTGGACCGCGGAAAAAGAGCTTAGGTTGGAGTGCAGCCATTTCAACAATATCATTGCACTCTACTTGAAAACGAAAGGTGACTTCGTTCTCGTTGGAGATCTCATGAGATCTCTTACGTTACTACAATATAAAACGATGGAAGGTAGCTTTGAAGAAATAGCAAGGGATTACAATCCGAACTGGATGACTGCTATTGAAATTTTAGACGATGACACTTTCTTGGGTGCTGAAAATTGCTTTAATCTGTTTGTCTGTCAGAAGGATAGGTAAAGTTTAAAAATTCATATATAGTTTGTTTGTCTTTTTTTTTCTTTTTTCCTTTTCCCTTTTCCTTTAAGTAGTCTGCACTGTACAGTACTCAAAACGTATTTTTTTTTAGTGCCGCGACTTCGGAAGATGAGAGACAACAAATGCAGGAGGTTGGACAATTTCATTTAGGTGATATGGTTAATGTGTTCCGACATGGGTCGTTAGTGATGCAGAACTTGGGTGAATCAAGTACACCCACACAGGGCTGTGTGTTATTTGGAACTGTTAGCGGGGCAATCGGTTTAGTTACACAAATTCCATTCACATTTTATGAATTCTTACGAAGCCTCGAGGACAGATTAACCAGCGCCATAAAGAGCGTTGGTAAAATAGAACACAACTTTTGGAGAAGTTTTAATACCGAATTGAAAATAGAACAGTGCGAAGGTTTTATCGATGGAGATTTAATTGAAAGTTTTCTTGACTTGAGCCCTGATAAAATGGCAGAAGTTGCGATGGGTCTTATGGTAAATCGTTTTGTTTGTCCAGTGTGCGTGTAGATATATTCTATTGTACTTCTAATCTATTTTTGGCTCTTTTTTGCAGATCGACGATGGTAACGGTATGAAGAAAGAAGCAACGGTAGATGATCTTGTAAAAATAGTAGAAGACCTTACAAGAATACATTAAAAAATTTACATATGGCTGATTTGTATAGTTTATTATATTTTGAGAAGTCTACAGATAAATAAGTTGATAAGGAAACTCTTAAATATTTGGGAAACAAGTGAAAAATGTATATACAGCTTACCTATTTATCACTGATAGCTGATAGTACAAGAAAGCTGGAAGGTATATTTGTTTATTTTCTTTTTTCTATGAAAGATTGTTTTTCATTGACGTATACCTCTGTGCTCTTGTATCTTAATTCATATTACATTTACATGATAATTTCTTTCAATTGCCTGTACATGTGTACGTGGAAGTTGGTCAAAAAGGTATCTGAGCTTGCATTAAGAATGCATTGTTCGTACGAATCTCTCATCCGTTTCTTCTACAAATGTTTCTGAACTCATACTCGCATAACGAACTTCTTTTTATGGTACTGAGTAATAATCGAGTAATAGTACTTATTTTAACTAAATACAAAACTTCTTTGTCAATAGTAATTGCCTTTTCTGTCTTGAACGGTTCGGAAATATTACGTCAAGGCGTGTATAAGTTAATCAAGTCTCGTCAGATTAAGCATCAAATCACTAAGCTACAACTCATCACGCTCAGTACTAAGTATCTAATTTCTCGTTTGACAGTATTTCTATGCTCGAGCGTGATAAACGTAATAATGCGACAAACGATTGGCAACAAAGTTATTTTAAAGTGGCGTTAATTGAAGAAAAAAGAAATGTAATCCATAGAATGCCTGTATGTTTGTAACATTTAAGTGTAAGAAATACATAATATATGAAAGGAAGTGTCCATTTTCATGACAGTTCTATTTATTTGCGTCTATTGCAGCTTTTAACGTGGCCGGATCGAATAACCAGTTTCTTAGTTCTTCTATACCTTGACCAGTCATACCACTGGTCTCGAATATGGTGAGTTGTTGTGTAACTTCTTTTTGTAGACGCGAATATTGAAGCATGAGTAAGGCTTCATTACGCATTTGTCGATAAGAAAGATCCATTTTATTGAGAGTTAATGCAATTTTTACAGTTCGCAACCTGGGTTCAACTAATAAAGAATAGAGTAGTACTCCCGCCGCACTTATTTGACACAAATTGCTCGCGTCCACCACGTAAATAAGTTTCCGTATCTAATAATTCGAAAAATTGTTACTGGGCGTATGAAAAGTTAATTCACTTTTTATTACAGTAATTACCGTTTATATTTACCTTATCAAAGTAATGCTTCCATATTAGTGCCATATTGCCACCAATTTCTTTAACAATCATATCAAATTCACCGGTGCAATTTTTTATTATAAAAAGATTTATGCCATTAGTAGACACAGTATGCGTTGCGTCGTCCACATCATCTCCTTGTAAACGTTTCATTAAAAAGGTTTTGCCAGATTTCGCAGGACCAAGACAGAGGCACATTTTTTTTGTAATTGATTCGGGAATTTTTAGATTTTTATGCGATCAATTCAATCCTACGTTCATGCGTACAGGATTTATTGATTTAACAAATACGTTTCTCTAGGGAACACACATAATCATTTATTTAATACTCCCCCAATATTGAGTAGTATTTATTTCATTATTAGAAAAACACAAAGATGGTTTGAATAATAATGAATCACCGGTTGTAAGAAATTTATAAGTTGAAACATAAGAAAGTAAATGACATAAAACATAATTTTTGTATATACTTTAATTAAAACAAATTATAACAATTTACGGTATGGGTTCTTCATAAAACTGTCCGTAACGCTTTCGTACAATTTAATATACAAACATTAAAAATTGTGTACATTGCTATCACTAATTTACATAGAAAATACGTTTCTGAGAATAAATGCTACAAATTTTGTTACAGATGTGGGAACAATGTTTTATTGTTACACGTAACAAATACTAGATACACAATGAACTTATACAAACTACAACTCAGTATGATCATTGGTTTGCATATAAATGATTGTATAACTTCATAAGTACAATGTGTATTGGATGCAATGGTATATGTTATAGAGGTAAACCACCCAAGAAAACACGGAATCATGCACAATTCGTCTACATCTGATATCGTTTTCTTAAAATTGTACAGTTCATGTAATTTATAAGGTAGAGAAATCATCTTAACATATACATTTCATCGCAATCACATTTTAAGATATCTCACTTACAACATTGGTAGAAATACATCATTCTTTTTTAACAAACTGAAAAAGAGTATTAACAATTAAGAAATATTTTCCACTTAAGAATCATTTAATTCGGAATTAGGTCACAATTACAAAGAAAGTTGAACGAATATGCTCAAATATTTAACGTATCATTGTATAGATCTAATGTATGGTATATGTTTAAAAAAAAAGATCATCAAAGAAGAAATCAATTACTTGTGATAAGAAAAGATATAAAGAAATCACTAAATTTATGAACTTGTAACAATCACTAGTCAGACAGGTGGATACCTCAAATGGAAAGATAAGAATTCCCTTGAAGAAATCAAGAACATCATTCTTATTTACGTTATTAAAACAATATTTTTATATTAGTTGGCCATCAATCACCTCAATCCTTTGCACTCATCGAAGAAACCATGAAAACTTTTGAGCCACCTATGAGTCTGTTATGAAATAACAATTAATCTAGTAGTTAAAATTATCGTTTTACTGCTAGCTAAATATGTAATATCATAGTAAAACAATATTCTAGTTTGCTCTCCGATCATGTATGCAGGTACACAAGAAAAAACAAGTGCAAAGGTTCAAGATTCTCTTTCTTCTTATGACAAAGGGTACACTTTTTCGAAGTTGCGCTTACGTTGTTTGTATGTGTGTGTGTGTTTTTTTTATTAAAGAGTTCCAAAAGAAATATATTTTGCAACGCGCACAAGGCACAGGAGGTTTGCCCTCGGTAGCGCGAGTCGTTAAAATGGAATAAAGACATCCCTACCATTTTTTTTTACAGACAAGACTCTAGCACGATCCTCGAGTGTACTGTAAGTATTATAATCTTATCACCAATAATTTAATTTACCTAATTCTCTGTACAAACGTATTTATACTGTTTATGTGCATCTTTCCGTAAATAAGATTATGTATGTATGTATATATATTACAAATCAAGTCCTTTGAATCTGTACAGTCATTTCATAGAAGTTCCAACGTTGAATGTATTCCAAAGCGAGTCGGTTAATCTTCCTCGGGAATACAACTAGACTAGAATATATCAGTTCAAGCCTGGTTCACGAATTTTTAGAGCAAAGCTCGCACTTGACGTGGCATTTGCCACGACTGCAAACGTTTATCTTTGCTGCCGGCTATAATCTAAAAATGTAAACGATTTTTTTTAAAAGTTAGAATACGCCCAACAGTGTTATGGTCTTTTGATAATTATTTAAATACCTTATTGTCTATGACTTCCATGCTTAAAAGCATATTTCCGGGTCCTGGTATGCTGCACACAAGTCGATGATCCTGCAAAGGAAGTATATCGTTTTATGCAATTGTTATCTTGACTTTATTTCAATTTAATACCAACCTTTGTGTCAAATATATAAATATTCCCGTCATAACAACCAGCAAATAATAATTTTTTGTACAGTCGCATACATACGATCCCTACACCAGCGTCGTATTGCGTCATTTGTTCGCCATTCTGTAAGAGAGAAGTGAAATGAAGAATGATCTTTTACACGTAAAGCGATAGAAGGGTACAGTAATGTCTCGATGAGTGCGACAAACTCGGTTTCGCTTCGGAGCATTCGTGGCAAGGCGGAGAGGTTTTCAGCCTTTCACCAATTTGTTGAGTCAGCCGAGCTTCTGCTTATTTTGTTTTGATTGGTTCCAGAAGGGGACCCCCCACCCCCACCCCAGTCGTGGGAATAACGCCGTTATTCGTGTCGCATTAATCGAGGAATCGCTGTACTTGACGTTTTTCTTACAAACCGTGAAATCAAAGACAAGTATGGACGTAGTACTCGTGCCACAATATATTAAATTATGATCACGCATCAAACTGTAGACTGTGTGATTCTTTTGACCACAAATCGTGCGAAGAAATAGGCCGTTCTGTGCATCGCGTATCGTGATCGGTTGGCTACGTGATGCTACAATGAGAACTCTTCGTGGACCCTCGTTAGTTGCTTTTAAAGCTAATACAGACTTATCCGAGAATTGTATACTGTTTCCTTTTACAACACCCGACTGAAATATTAAACAATTAGATGTTACATGTGTGTTCTAATGTATGAAAAAGAATCTAGATTGTTCTTAAATATGTTCTTTACAAACCTTGACATGATAACGAGACACATGGCCGGATTTAGTACCTATGAAGATTATCCCCCAAGCCTCATCCATACATTGTATTGGACTACCTATGTCCGCTGTGTCTCTCACTTGAAGTCCAGTCTAATAAAATTCACGCGTAATATATAATAGTAGTATATAATAGCAAATGTTTTAAAAAAATACAGTTTACTTACTGTTATATTGTAGCACCTTAAAGTCCCATCTAACGAACCGGAGAACATCCATTCTTTGTTATTGTCCACTGTGCTATTTGGATTATAGACGTGTAAACAAGTCACAGCTGCTTTATGGCCTTTATAGATATTTAATATTCCGTTTGAAGCTTGACTGTATCTATATATTCTGCCATCTTCACTTGCAGCTAGAAATGAACTTTCAAAAACCTAAAAGACATTTATTTTTATAATTAATCTTTAAAATATAGTAGAATTTCTGGAATTTTAACACGGATTATCAATGTACGGCAAAAATTACCATCCCCTTAATCACGAGCATTCATTTCGTATGACAAAACAAAAAAAAAATTAACAAAAATCAGAAATATACTAAGGATTGGAAACAACTATAAGTTGAAGCCAAGGTAAAGGAGAATAATAAGTGAAAAGCTCTGGAAACTAGAAACTCTGGTGGTTTTATTAATGCTACTCCTATGTATTTGTACACTTATAATAAATGCTAAATAGATATCATGTAAGTATATGATCCTACCAGGAACAACAAAAATTTGGAAGAAAAAGATACATGACTGGAACGTATCATACTTAACAGATGAATACGTTTTATAGGAACCAAATATACATGGTATGTTGTTAATAACATAGAAAGACTGTTAAAAAAAACAAAAACAAAAAATAAAGTTATCATGAATTGTGTTCAAACAAGAAAAACAGGAACAATCATGCATCACTTCAACAATGATAGTTTCTTCTGCCTTGAGACGATCGGCCCTTTACCTTAATATCTAAAATAGGTCCTTTGTGGACCGTATATTGTGTCCTTGGTAAATCCTTATCATCCTTTGTCTCTATCACAGTCAACATTGATCTAGAATCATTATGTTGATTCTTGGTAACTATCATCTTCTCCTCTACAATCTCGATATCCGGTTTGTCACGATCCTGAGAAATTTCTGCAACGGCCTGTTCTTTCGTTAAAACCGGTATAACTTCGGTATTATGATCATCCATAGATTCCTGTTTATCGCACATAGTTAAGTTCATTTTCATGGATTTCGGTCCTCTTCTTTCTCTGTTGACGTTGACCGAGTCACTGACAGGTTTTATCACATCATCCGACTTCTTGAGAGATTTTGTTACTCGACTTTGCGAAGATTCGGTTGTTGAAGCTGCTGGTTTCGGTGCGCACACTGGCGAGTCTTTGGTTGACGACGTCGTTTCCACTGTCGAACAGGTATTATCCACTTGATCGGGATTCGATTGCACATACGCGTTGATCGTAGAAATCCCATACTTTCGTAACACATCGGAATCTACGTTCGGTTTTAAGATCATGTGTTTACAGTCCACCAATCTCACTTTGCAATTCATCATTTCCGGCATTGTATGCTGTTTGTATCTTTTAACGCCATTTAAATCTTCGTGCCGAACTGACGACGAGTTAGGAAGAACATCAATCTCTGGCGGGACACATCGTTTCCGGTTCCCAGCTGTTTTTTGGTTACGACTTCTTCTACCGCTTGTAGATGTATTCTCGGTTTCTTCGTCGTGCGACGATAACACTGGTACAGGTGAAACACTAGAAAGTTGTATCTGTACATCTTTTTCCTGAGAGTCCTGTCCTTGCGGCTGAACGGTCGCGTCGACTTCCAGCTTTATTCGTTTTGTTGTCTCTTCCGTGTACCGGGAACTCCTACGAAGAGGTGTTCTGCTACTTCCCCTCTTACGCTTAGACGACTTTTTGCTCGATGTATCGTCGCTTTTGGACGGGTCTGTAGCCTCGACAAGATGAGGAACAGGCGTTCGATTACGGTTATTGTTCTCTTCACTAGACGATTTGTTCGATCGTTCGGACTCTCTTCTTCTATGCGATACTCTATGATCCTTCAAACTTATGAAATGTTCATCTTTAGATGGATCAGTTGACTCTTCACGATCATCACGTACATGTTCCTTCTCGCACAGATCCTCTTGTTTAGGTAAAGAATCCTTAGATGTTTCATCATTTACATTTTTTGGTTCATTGTTTTCACTTTGAGTACATATAGAAATCTCACTTGCAGTTACCATAATCTTCACAATAGATTTAATTGTGTTGTCGTCACGTTTTTCAGGTGCATCAGGTATTGTTGCCACTTCTTCCGGGTTTACTGATACAGTGCTGTCAACATTAACAACATCCTCTATCGGAGCAGACTCTGTATTCTCCTTGTCTGTGTTTTCTTCTTCAGTTTTCTCGGTATTTACATCAGCTTCGGGTATATTTGAAATTGATTGATCGGTGTACGTATCGTTGGTAACTGATTCTACTGGAAATAAATCTCTATCTTCTGTTGAAGTTACATGTTCAATTTCTAGTTTTTCACTTTCTGTAGTTTGCTGTACAGGTTCTATTATGTTCGTTTCAATACTCATTGTAGCATCACGTGAAGCCTCTGGGTCTTGTGATTCCACATTAATCAGGTCTCCTTGAGGTTGTTCTTCGCTGTTTGATGGGACTTGAATATTACTAAGAGGTACTGTTAATTGCACATTATTACCTGCATCAATTTTATCATCAGAAGAAGTTGGACACTCAGACAGTTCAGTGGAGAGTTCAAGATTGTCTTCTTCAATATTTTTCAATGGGAAAGAGACTACCAGTGTTTTCTTTTCTTCTACCGATGAATCGGGTTCTTGGAGTATTTCTGGTTCATTGACATGTTCTTTGTTAGCTAATGTACTATCCACATCAGGTACATTACTTTCATTGTTTCCCTCTGATGGTTCTTCTGGTTTTTCCACATAAAGATCTTCTAATCTGTTTTCTGCCACAGCGTTTATTACTTCATCCACATTCGTCCAATCTAGTTGATGCTCGTTTGCTTTTTCGGCTTGCTCATCCGAAGTATTTGCTTTTTTCTTTGAGTGTAACTTTTTAACATACAACGCAGATAGTGGTAGCTCCTCTTCCTCAGGCGTCAACATGGCTATGGAATACAACAGCCCGCGCATTCCTCTCTTCTTCCTTCTCCTTCGTGCATCAGCTTTTGTTTTCCGTGTTTTCGCCATTTCTTTCCTGTATGTTTCCTCTAAAAGAGCAAGACCCGTGGCGGGCTTCTTTTGGTCATCACTCGGGACCTGAACAAGAGAATCCCAGGTACTGTCGTCAGAGTAGATGGATGACTGCTCTGGTGTTCTATTCTCTTGCGTTTTCACCGCTGAACTTGCAGTGTCCATGTCATTCGCTGGTAATGCTTTATCATCATTCTCTTTTAATAATAACTTGTCACTGCTCACTTCTACTGTTTTTGATTTATCAACTTCCTTGATGGAAATGTGCGGTTCTGTTTGTTTAGCAGTTTTTTCGCTCTCTTCGCCGCTAGGTGTATTTGGTTTATCATTATCAGACAAAGATTTTGGATTAGTTACAGCAACAACATGATTAACATCTTTCTGAGATTTAATTTCACCAATTAAAGCCTGGTTCGAGTGTTGTTCGGTTGTTTCTGGTTTTGGAGCAACCTTCTTCAATATTGGTTTCACCGTATTATTGGTTTTTTTTTCTACAATGTTTACCACTGATGTCTCTTTTATACATTCCAATTTATTCTCAGTTTTCGTTGCCCTGTCAGACCCTCGGTGCCTCTTTCTCCTTTTTAAAGATGGAGATCTAGTATGGTTATGACGTGCAATTTCTTCATTCTCAGAACTACAAGTGCTAATACTGTTTGTTTTCTTTACAGCGTGTTGTTCGTGTCTGGGCACCTTGGATTTGTTTGGCTGTACAGGGTGCACTGCGCTATCCTTCAAGGGTACATTCTCGGTGGTTGTTTTGGCACATTGGTTCGTTACAGGACCTGCTTCTATGTTTTGAATTAACTTCGACATCAATGCAGACGGGGTTCGTGGTCTGACCAGCGATATTTCGATTTCCTTGCGTTCGTGTGCCGCATTGTTATCTTCGAAATCATTGTTTGCTGTCAAATCGTCGTTTGTAAGCATTTCGTACAGTGTCATTTTCTCTGTCATCAGTTTGTGAATCTCGACATCGATTTCAATCATTCTAGCCATGATTGCTTCCTTGGTATTCGGATACTTCGGTTTCACTGTATCAGCTGCGACTGCTTCCTTTAATTGATGTTTAGAGAGACTGCGTTTCTTGTGGTGCTTGATTTTCATTTTAGATTTATCCTTCACTTTGTGCAACTTTTCATCTCCCTCTTTACGAACCGATTTAATTGTATGCTTTGTCTCATGTTTATCGTGCAATTTTTCTGGTTTCCTTTGTTCTTTATTAACATTAGAATGTACATCGTGATCAACAGATATCCTTACATCAGGAGAAACTGAAATTGTGTTACCCTTATGCTGTTCCTCCTCGTCTCTTTTTGCAAATCTATCAGGTTCTTTGTTCAACTGTGAGGATTCAACATTTGTCTCAGATGTTAGTGCAGTAATCAAAGACAAGTCCTCTGATGACGTTCTAAAGGCAGTTTCTGTTGGAACACATAAGTTTTCCTCTGGAACACTTAAATTTTCCTTTGGAACACTTAAGTTTTCAGTTGGAACACTTAAGTTTTCTGTTGGAACACTTAAGTTTTCTGTTGAAACACTCAAGTTTTCTGTTGGAACACTCAAGTTCTCTGTTGTTTCAGAACACGCAGAATTATGCTCAATCTTTTCCACTTCTGTACACGATGATTCAAGCACTGGAGATTGCTGAGGAATATCTATAGTAAGTGTTGCATCCTTTTCTGAGGATATTACAGGAACTTCTGGTTCTACGGGATTTACCAATTCAGACTTCTGTAATGTTTCTGTATTTGGCTCAGCGTTACTTGACTCATTTAAATCAGAAGAAACATTTGTAATATTTGTGGTATCTTTCTCTTCATGCCCAGGTAAAGTTACATTCAAATTCGTTTCAATCACCTTGTTCTCACTTTCAGGAGATATATCATCACCTATATCTAAGGTTTCCGATAGTTCCTCGAAGTCTATTGCGTTGAAATTCGGCGACTTGAAGTTATCTACCGAACTTCTTCCATCCTGCTTTGAGTCGCTTAAAAATGTCTCTGTATCCCTGGCAATGCAATCTTCTAATTCCAGATCAATGTCAATTAATTTATCGATAGATCTTCCGTCTGTATCATCTATGTACTCATCCAATACAATAAAGGGTACTCCGTCTTCATTGAACGTGTCCTGACCATCTAAATCATGGACAGACAAATGATCCTCTTCTTCCATATCTATGTTACTAGTTTGAGGTGTCTCCACTATGTCAACATTTTCCAGCTGTAATGTTTTTGTTTCAGCTTCGTAATTATCGGGGACTGTGTTGCCGACAGTGCCATCTGTAGTGATAATTGGTTGCTCGTCCACCGATTTGTCTGTTAATATTACACTACCAGTATCCTTCATTTCCCGAGTACCATTATCATCAGTTCTATCGTCTTCTTTCACGTTATGTTTATCTTTAACACAAGTGTCCAACCACTTGGTAGAATCTTCTATTGTACTTTCTTTTTCATCTTTATTTTTCATTCTTATGTCATATAATTCAGACACTTGACGAATATCTTCTTCGATAAATTCTGCGAAGAAACCTTTAAACGGGCTACCAGAACTATCAGGAGATTTTACTTCACTTACGTCAATCTTATTGCAAGTCTTCGAGGACTGTACATCTTCAATTGTCTGAATTGGGGAACCATTCAGTTCCAAATTTTCATTGTCTACTTTAGTTTCTAAATCTGCACCACTCTCAGAGGCATCCCGTGGAATCATTTCTATATTTCTGGATTCATTTTCTTGCAAAGTGGAGCTCTCATCCATTACAGTATCTTGTAAGTCATGGTTCTTATCTAAGCAATCATATTCTCCCTCCAAATGCAGTTCTTGGTGACAATGATGTGGATCCTCAGTAACAAGTACCAAATTATCTAGAGATTTATCTTCGGTAATACATTCTTCAGAGGAAACGGATGGAGTAATGTTAACAGGTGCGATTTCTTCGGTCATAAACTCTCCTCTATTGAATTCTTCAGTCGTTACAGATTCGTATAATGCAGCATTTACGTCAAAACATTCACATCCTTTTCCTTCAGTTTCCTGAACGTTATTTTCTTCAGGTTTCGAAATTGTTAAATTTTCCGTATTTCCAGTTTCACTTCCTCCTTCGTCTATTTTTTGCACTTCTGTAATTTCTTTGTTAACTTGATTCGTAATTTGTTGATTATCTACATCTGTTATCTTGTCATTAATATTCATAAATTCTTCGCTGTTGTTTTCTATCGTGGTATCAATATTAATTTCTTCCTGACTAATGTCATGTTTACTGCTACTTTCTGTTGCAACATTATCAATGGACATTGTTGAGTCTAAGAAGATTTCTTTTGTTTCTCCACTTTGCACCGATTTGGAGGTGTCACTTGCACTTGTCTTCTCAACTTCAGTCTGAACAGTACTGTTTAGATTTTCGGTCAATACTTTGCATACCTCTTCAGTTATGAGTGGTTGTTTTATCTCTTTCTCTTTCAACAAAGACTTGGATTTCGACTTTTTTTCTGCTGATTTCTTCTCTTTCTTCAATTTCAATTCTTTACTTCCTTCTGACCGAATATTCTTGAACCTAATGGATTCAGCTGTGGCCGATTTCTTTGATTTCTTCTCTTCTAATTCTACAGTGGATTCAACTGTCGCTTTGAAATGCTCTGACTCCCTGATTGTCCTTTCCTGATGAAACGACGTATCATCGCTTCTGCGGTCCCAACAACTTACAGTCTTTTCTTTATCTTTGATTTCCGATGATTCGTTGACACTCTGTGACTGTGCAGGAACTGAGGGTTCGTTGGTTTCTTGAGAAATATCCGCGTTCTGACATTCTTCTTCCAAATTAAGTTTTTCCTTTGTTTCTTTGTTAGAATCTGACGAAGAGGGACTCACCGACTGACTCAATTTTCTTTTAACTAATCGTGGATCCTTCAAAAGAATTTTACTCTCCACCTCTGGTACTATCTTAATCTCCTTCTCCATGCTTAATATCTCAGATTCGTTACTTGTCTTATTCGTCAATAAAGTAGGCTGAGACAGATTCTGAGGCGTAGAGACAGGACTTTTGGACAATTCCTTTAGTTTAGCCTCTTCCTGTAACCGTCTTTGCAGAGCACGTTCCTTGTACGCCTTTATATCTATCTTCCTGTATCCACTTTTCGTTTCTGTTGACAGGGTATCAGTTGCATGTGTTTTCTGTTCAGCTGTTTGACCACTTTCGTTCGTCGCATTAACATTACTAATATCTTCTGCTGCATGCGACTGCTCTATAACATGTGAAAACACATTGGTCTGAGGTACGGTGCTGCTTGAACACGAAGAAGTATCTGTCCATTCATTGTGACATTCGGCTACTTCGCAACCTTTAGCCTCTTCCGCTGGTTTATTCGTTATTTCACTGTCAGTGGTTGTTGTGTTATGTACGTCAACTGTACTCTTCGCTTCAATTGATCTTTCTAGAACTTGGTTCTGTTCCAATTCAGTGGAATCGGGCATCTGTTTCAGTTGTGCTTTGGTCTTTGGTTGCACACTCATTGATATGATTGTTGGTTTCTTCTTAGCCTGGACCGTTGTCTTGTCGCAAGTGGTTGTTGCAGGGATTTGTGTCTCCATTTGTGAACTCTGCGATTCAATCCAGGAAGTTGTCTCCACTGTTGTACCGGTAATAGCAGGAGCAACGTGAGTAACGCTGTTAGTTTCACTATTAAATCCTTGAGAAACGCTATCCTCGATCGTGCTTAACGGCTCCTCTTTAACGACCACCTCCTTCTTAATCTCATCCTCCGTTAACAACCGATACTCTCCAGAACACTCGCTGGACCTAGATGCATCGATACTTCTCTTCCGCTTCCTTCTTTTCTCCTTCTTTCGCTTTTCCCTCTTGTCTTTTTTCCGTTTCTCGCGTTTCCGTGATCTACGTTCCTTGTGCTTGCTTTTTTCTTTCCATTTCTTCTCGATCTCGGCAGTCACCTCGTCCCTGATGGTCTCGTTCAGCGACTTCTTTTTCGCGATCTTCTCCTTCTCCTTGATCACCTTCAACAATTTTGTGACATTTGGAGCAACGGTCTCCTCGTCGGTGTAGGTTGAACTACTTGTACTGGACCCGTCGCTACTTTCGGACCGTTCCATTACCCTCGGTTCTTCCTCTGTCTCGTTGTAACGATCAACGTATCGGTCCTGATTATACAGCTCGTGCTGTAGAGGACTAAGACTTAAATGTCTCGTCGGTGAGTCTGACGAGCAGTACCTCTGGGACTGGTGATAATTCGGATTGTCTTCGGTCAAGTTCTCGGCGCTGTTGGAGGCATTTTTCCATATGGCAGCTGATGTCGCGCTCGTACTTATCGTTCCATACTTGGCGTCCCATTCTTCTTTCGTTAAGTTCCTGAACGAGTCCGGATCATGTCGTTCTTTTCGATCCCATCTCTCGTATCGTTCATATCTGAAGGTGCTTCGATCCTCGGAATTCGATTTTCGCGATCTCGATGTACCCGATTCCGCGCTTTTACTGAGCGACTTGGCTCGCGCGATTCCCGCCGAAAATATGTCGTCGAGATCAGCCACCGTTGAGCTGGAAATCTGCGGAAAAGACTGATTACACTCGAGAGATTCGGTCGTTGGTTGCGGAGGAGGTGCTTTACGGGTTTCTATAAACCGTCTTGAAGTCACATTCGGGAAACGTTTCGTCCTTTCGGTCACCTGCGACAAGATGTCATCGAGATCGGCCTCGTTGAACAACGGTTGTTGCTTTTTATGCGTGATTTCTACCTCGGAATTCGATTTACTTGGCAGTGACTTTCGTGACGAGCTGGTGTCTTCCCGTGAAAGGTTTAAATTCAGTTCTGTATTCGAAGGACAGTGCGACGGTTCCTCCCCCGCGTGCTTGTCTTCCACCTGCTCTGTGTACGTATCGTGTTTCAGATGATCAATCGATTCGACTTCGATATTCGTCTTGTCGAGATATTCAGAGGGATAGATACCTGAACTGTTGTTCTGAATCGAAGGTACGATTTCATCGATGTTCGTCGTTTTCTGTGTCTCCAGCGGTTCGATATCGGACGGCATAGGATCCAATTGGAGAACTTCGCTTAAATGATGAATAAACTCCGTGGGCAGATCTGTGATACCGACCACAGCGCCTGAATCCAGCATCGCGTTCAACTGGTTCATGAACTCCTCCCTGTCGTACTCTTTCATCTTCTCGTGCTCGGTGTTGCGCATCTTCAAGGACAACGTGGAACGTCGTTCTTTCACCAGGTGTTTCATCGCGATATCGAACTTCCGTAGACTCGAATTGTTCACCATATTACAAATGTCGTTCTTGCTCATCTTCAGGAAACGACTGATCACTCGGTTCTTCCAGGAGGATTCCGACGTAGCCGTTTCCAAGACTTTTTTATTCTCTCTTCTGGATCTTTGAATTTTCGGCGCAATTACATTATTCGGTATTTTTACAGTCGAAGAGGAAGAGGAGGAGGAGGAAGAGGAGGAGGAGGAGGAGGAGGAGGTGGAGGAGTGTACAGCAGATTTCTCCACATCTTTCTCATGGTCCTGGCGATGAGATTGATCTGCTGCTTACCCCTTCTACGCTCGTTAGAATATCTCTTGGACTGTTTCTTTTCTTTCGACGGATTCACAGTTGTAGCTTGTTGAGAAGTCTCTCTATTATTATCGGATCCACTTAAAGAGGGCCTGTGCCACTCTTCCTGCTTTTGCAGCACCTTCGTTTTCGAATTTAAATTGAACACCACTTTCGGACGTATCTGATCACCTGTCAACAAAGTTATATCTTCGGTAATCTTAACCTGACTCCGTACATTCTGTTCCTCCTCGACCACTTGAACGGCATCTTGTTTTTCAATCTGTTCCGACTCGCAAACCGTGGTCTCTTTCATCTTCTTACTTTTATTCTCCTTCTTTTGATTCTTCCCAACGTTTAAATGCATTTGATCCACCGACGAAGTACAGACTACACTATCTTTTGGGACAGGAATATCCGATGGTGTACATTCCGTTTCCAATACCATCGACGATGTATCCTGATTGTCCTTCGTGTCCACCGACATATTCATTATCTGCTTCGCGAATTCCATCGCCTCCTGCATGTCCTCCAATCCATCGTCCATACTTATACCCTGCTGGTTGCCAGAATCCACTAGCAACGTGTTCTCCTGGGGCGGTGGCGGAGGAACATTGGCGATATTTATTGGCGGCGGTGGCAATCCAAAGTCTTGCACGATCACGGGTCCGCTGCTTGTCTGTGGCAAAACGGGTGGGAAATTAACCGGCAGACTAGGTATGAACGGCGGCGGTTGAGAAAAATTCGCCGCGACGGAATTTATACTGAAGTCCGACAGTTGCGACGTTTCCATTACGTTCATACTCATCATGTGAGATCCAGGGGCGTTCAACGGAGCGATTAGCTTGGAACGTTCCTGCGAGGACAGTCGTGGATCGAAAATCGGCGGCGGTTGAAGAAGCTCGTCACGTTTGTGGATTTTCGGCGGTGGCTGTTGAGGATTGAATTCCGGTAACTTTTCGTTCGGTTTCATCAGGACGATCCTGGGATCGAAAGAGGGAGGCGGTTGCAGAATTTCCATGTCGTACGGCGGCACGATGGTTCCTTGAGTGTTGGAATCCAACGGTGACGACATAGCCTGTGGAATTTCTTGTCTGTTAGACGATTCGGTCGCCGATATCGACCGTATGTTTGGCGGTGGTTCGCTCGGGTCGAACGCGGGAAGCAAATCGTTAGAGGAGAATGGCACTAGAGCATGATGCTGAGGGTCATGGCCCGAGACAGGTACAGTATGTGTGAACGGCGGTGGCGGGCACGGGCCAAATGCGGCTGGACCTATGTCAGCTGGATTGTACGGTCCGATGTGTCTCGGTGGAGGGATTCGATTTCCACGAAACGGTAATCTCTGTGGTCCCCTGAAAAATACATTATTTCCATTCTGTTGGAACGACCACCGACACCTGGGCCCAGGAGGAATTCTGGGGGTGAACCTAGGAGGTATATTGAATACCCTTGGCTGGAAAGGAGGCGGATTATTCAATTTCTTATCGTCATTTAATGACGATGTCTGTATTTCGTTGAACGGTGGAAATGTCGGAGATTTCGAGTCGCAGTTAGAATTCAACTGAATTTCTTCACTGGGAGATGGAAGTGTAGCTGAATTATTTTGTCCAGAATCGGAGTTGTTCTCTGAATTTTGGCAAACTTCTTCCTGTGACAAGCTCGCTTGTTCATTATCCTGCTGGTTTAGATCCACACCTAAATGGTCATCCTCATATGTATCAGTATTAATATGTTGTGCAGCACTTGTATCTATATCCTGTAATGTATCCTGATTCTGCAAAAAATCTACCGGTATTACGTCTTGATCGTTTAAAGCTGACACAGACGTGGGAATTGTGTTTTCATCGTTAAATGCTAAAGGATTTTCATTCATTAGATCATCTATAGGTTGCATCAATGCGTAATCCGTTATGTTCTCGTCTAAAATTGGATTTGCATTGGTGTTTCTATCAGAAGATTGTACAACTTCTGTAATATTATCACACTGAAAATCTAAATTTTCCAAATTACATTCAGGGTTAGGCAACTCATGGAATATCTGTTCTTCGCATCTATCTTCTTCCGGAAACGTATCTGACTGATCCAGAACATGATTGCTATGCACTGATTCTAAGACATTTGAAGGATTTTCCTGATTTATGATAATAATTTCATTGTTTGTACTTGCAGTTTCAGTTACACCCTCACCTTCATAGGTGATCAAAATATCGTCGTTATTGCCCGTATCATCTGTACTATCAAATTTCGAATTATTACAGTCCACCCTTCCTATATCTCTGAAGTCAGTAAAAGTTAAATCCAGTTCAGGTGGTTCATGTCTGAGTTCGGGAATACCCTTCATTTGAACAATTCCTTCTTCAGAACCACTATTTGGTAATAGGGATAAATCATCTTCCCAAAAATTTGTCATATCCTCTTCTGTTATTGAAGATAATTTCTCTTTTAATTTGTCAGCTGTCTCTGTAATTTTTTGTTGACGTTCTTCTTCAGAGCCCAGCAAAGGGGTCTGTGGCACCACTAACGATTTTTCCGCTTCTATTATTTGTTCTTCTTGCGGTGGCAATGGTAGCCTAGGACCAGAATTTCTTACGAAACCCATACAAAATTGAGGACCTGATGGTCTACCAGGTCCAGGAAACCTTACTATTCCCCTGCCATTATTAGCAGCTCTACTTCTGCCATTTGGCCTAAATTGTAAATTACCCCTATATTGTGGCCTTCCAAGAAAGCCTTTGTTCTGTTGCCATGGTTTAAAATTTGGACCTTCTACCCATTTCTCTGGCCCTGACAATCTGTGTGGTGGTCGTGGATGATTAAAACTTGGGTGTGGAAACCTGGGTCCACTGAAGCCATTGGATGGACCATTTGAACGAGCACCCCGTGGTCCAAAGCCTCTTCCTCTGAATCCACTGCCACTCATCACACTGTTGATTTTGATACTCTAATTATTATAGTGCATTTGAATCTACAGTTCTTTTAACCGTCATGAAACTCCCGAAACGCACTGACTCGTTTGTGTCAATGTTCACATGCTGCATAGTTTATACTGTCAGGGTCTCATTTCTCTGTGCACAGAAACCCTTTCTAGGAATTGGAAAATCTGCAATAACACACATTCTAAAACTTCCAAGCTATAACCTCAACCGTTTGAGAAATTACAACTTAGTGTAAATATTATTTTTAAATCGTGCGAGAAACAATATCAACATACATGAAGTATCTTCGACAGTGTCCTTAACCTTCTCGGCAAAATTACTCAGCTACTGTGAATTTCATTTCCAACGACATGTATTGCGATCAGCGTTGATAAAATAATTTTCGTACTACCGTTCGATAAAATACGTGATACTGCCGATGTAAGGGAAATAACAACAAAACGACGTGCACTTATCATTCAAATATAATCGCCATGTTGCACAATAAATCTCGACAACCTCGATAAACAACGTACAGTTCGCTGTCAAATGATTGCAATTAACGGAACTGTCTCCTGTACATTTCGATCTTTCACACGATAATTAACGATCAAACATTATCGCGTGTTCCGTTCATAACAAATCCGTATACAATGCACAACCACTGCACCGTACTCAATTCATTGAATTAGATCTTCCCTGTTCACGTTTAAAAACCCAAATTCAGCCACGAACTCGTGAATCTAGTAGAGATCGTTCGTAATGTTTTCAACCGTAGCTTCGAATCTGCAATCATTTCTAAACCAAAATTATTTACTTAATTCCTTCTTTGACGGATCAATTTGACAGAAAATAAGTTGTAAAATAATTGATCGTTGGTCTATTTTAAGTAGAATCTGTTATCTACCATTATAGAATATGAGTTGGTAATCTGCTTATGGAATAGTCCCAGAAGTAATCTTAGTGACAGGTTCATCATTATCAGCTGTTATATACGTTTTACACTGTTCAGTCTGATTTCAATAATAGAGATCGTTTTCTAGCACTTAATCGTGCGATATTAACGTAATTAATAAATCTGATTCCATGGTCGCATTTATCTTTTTAATAACGTTCATCAGAGATTCATGTACGGATTACATTTGATGACATTTGAACTGATGTGAACATTTACGTAGGTTCCAATTAGTTGCAGAAATATACTTGGAAGTAACGAATAAAAAGATAAGAAACCCAGCGTGAACCATAAAAAGAGGTTTGGGTCTGACAGTTAAAAAAGGGTCTCATGAGAGGAGTAGGGAATTTGGCACCTTGCCCAGTCGCTTTGAAAACTCGAAATGACTCGAAACTCACAAGTCGGAACCGTCGGAACTGGAATTTTCTCGTATGCTGTGATATTCAGTGTTATATGTATGTGGCATTTGAAAAAGAAAATACATCAAAATACACTCTTCGATGAAAAATGTTTCTTAAGGATTTCCAGAGGGATTTTCCCCTGAGTCAAAGATTTGTGTATTTTTTTTATATTTTTGAAAATGATTTATAGGCCATTGAACATCACAGCATAAGTAGTGGTACTTTCTATTATGTTTCGTTTAATATAATGTTTCATCCAAATAAATAATGTATTTAGGAAAATGAAATGCGAAATAAAGCACACTTCATATGCTGCTCGTCCAGGCATGTTTAACATCTGATACCACAATTTTAAGCGTAATCAGACTAAAGCTACAAAAACTATAACTTGTTTCGTTTTATTTACATAACACGAAAACTTGTATTACTTAAACACATAATATTAATTTGACGAAATGAATTTCGATTTTTTTATTTATGAAGTTTGTGGTTCTAATTATTATGAACGATTTGGAACTCACTAGAAGGACATTTCAGAACACACACGTATACCCGCAGCCCCACCACAAATTGGACGGCCCTGTGCTGCTTCCTCCCCGTCACCACCCGTCACGAGAGTCGTGAACGAACACCTGAGTATAATTTTCCGTCTGAGGATGGCCGCGATGTTGTCCAACTGTCCGCGGCTTGTGCCTCGTGTTTTAACGCGAATTAGTGTATCACGAACGAAGGTGAGTTCTTCCTAGTAATCATTAAATATCTTCTCTCATTAGTCTCGGAACATCTGTGACACATACATTAGGTAAGAAGTACCGAACACCTTTTTCAAGTAGAATCTGCCAACAAGATTGTTGCAATACTACCCTTACCTTTCGGATCGGTTATATAAGACCATCTTATCAGTTACCGTATCCTTGACTCGATCCATCATCTATATAATCTGTCATTGGAAGAATTAATTAATCAGGATCATCAAACCACAAGGAAAAACTGTTTAAATGAGCGATTTATTTCTACTGTCTCTGAACCAATCATTTTGAAGTCCTACTATTTTTCCTTGTCCCATACATCATACTTCTGTGTCACTATCTAAGAAAAATATCACTTATACATTCTATTCACATTATATGGAAAGTTTATGTTCTAATTTAGTTATGAATTATGTGATAAAATGCAAATTAAATATACTTGTGATTTTTTCAGGTTGTGAGGTCTTTCAGTAGTCAAGGTAAGACTAATTGGTATTGAAGATAGTACATTAAAAAAGTGGTGAGATATGTTGAAAATCTGAACATTGTCTTTATAGAGAGGCATAGCAACGTTGGAGATAACCATGAAACATAAACTATTAATTGTATCAAATCATTTTTGTAGGGTGCATACTATTTATCCACACCGAACATGTGATCAACAAGAGTTCTCGATTGTAAGTGAATAATATGTATTAATAGATTAAAAATTGCACGCATAACAAATTTATGTTAAAAACAACTTAAGCAATTGGTACAAATACAATAATATCTTAACTTTGATGAAAATGCATATAGGTGTACAAAATATAAGAAATTTCACTGTTGGATAGAGCAGGCAAGACATATTCATTCAACATCATCATTATGTAAGTCAGTTTTGAGGCATTCAAGAAGTAAACTAAAAATAGTCACATACAGGTATAATAATACTCTATTCAATCTCTACAGGGGAATTAAAGGAAGTTGTTGTACCGGCGTTCGCGGAAAGCGTAAGCGAAGGGGACGTAAGATGGGAAAGGAAAGTAGGTGACCAAGTTAAAGAAGATGATGTTTTATGTGAAATTGAAACAGATAAGGTAAACGGACAACACAATAAATGTATTAAACGAAGTTGTAAGACTATAGCTGTAACACTAATCATTTTATGGTAATCTTTCTTTAGACTTCAGTTCCTGTACCATCACCTGGTGCTGGTGTTATCAAAGAAATTTTTGCAAAAGATGGAGAAACTGTGAAACCAGGACAGAAATTATGTACCCTCGACATTGGTGCTACTGGTGGCGCTGTACCAGCAGCTGAAGCTCCAAAACCTTCTGTAGAAACACCTCCTCCTTCTACAGCCGCTCCTCCGCCACCCCCACCTCCTCCACCTCCATCTGCAGCACCTGCCCCTTCAGCTGTACCACCTCCAGCAGCCAGACCTCCTCCTCCACAAGCACCTGCAGCCTCTATGCCAGTTGCTGCAATCAAACATGCCCAGGTAAAAATTATAATATGAATGTAACTGAATGCACCTTTCAATTATATTTTATTCAATTATTACTATTTTAAGTCTTATGGGTGTAAACCATGTTTCTTTGAAAAAATTCTCACATCATTCGTCAACATTGTTACTAGTTTTAGTGTTTTCTACATACATAGTAGCATAGTATTTATATGATACTAGTTACGGTATCGCTGTATCATTTAACTCCTGATCAAGCTAGTTGCAGTACCGACGAATCGTCGTTAGAATAATTTTTCCAAAAGACTAACGTCATATTTTATTCGCATTGTACATTCGGAAACTTTTATAGTCCCTAGAAGGTGCCAAAGTTCAACTACCTCCTTCTGATTACACACGAGAAATACTTGGTACGAGGACAGAGCAACGCGTAAAAATGAATAGAATGAGATTACGCATCGCGGAACGATTAAAAGATGCTCAAAACACGAACGCTATGTTAACAACATTTAATGAAGTCGATATGAGGTTGTTATACGTTCACTGTAACTTATTTGTACTATCCCGTTTCGTACTAATCAGTCAATTGTATATTTTACAGTCGCCTGATAGACTTCCGTAAAACGAATCAAGAAGGTTTCACGAAGAAATACGGTCTGAAGCTTGGATTCATGAGTCCATTCATTGCAGCAAGTGCCTACGCTTTGAAGGATCAGCCAGTAGTGAATGCTGTAATAGATAGCACTGACATAGTTTATAGAGACTATGTCGATGTCAGTGTTGCGGTTGCAACACCGAAGGGTCTTGTCGTACCGGTTCTTCGTAGCGTAGAGAACAAGAACTTCGCTGAGATTGAGATTGCTCTGGCTGCCATAAGCGATAAAGCGAGGAAAGGTAAAATATCCGTAGAAGACATGGACGGTGGAACGTTTACAATAAGTAACGGCGGTGTTTTCGGTTCTCTCATGGGAACGCCCATAATTAATCCACCACAAAGTGCCATTCTTGGAATGCACGGAGTGTTTGATAGACCTGTTGCAGTAAAGGGCCAGGTAACCAATAAAATTTTACTTTCAAATTAAGGTTTATCTAAAACACTCGCTATTAATAATATCGTTGTATTTCAGGTTGTAATTCGTCCAATGATGTACATAGCTTTAACGTACGATCATCGATTAATTGACGGACGTGAGGCTGTGTTGTTCTTAAGAAAGATCAAGGAAGCCGTGGAAGATCCCAGGATCATCATAGCTGGCCTTTAAACACCGTAAAACACTTTCATTGAATCGCTTCGAATACGCCTCTCATCACTTCCAGAAACGTTTTTCTACACGTTGTATTATATTTTGTTCATCTAGGCTTTTACTTACAAACCGAAGATATTCCGGAATATACTTACGAATCATTGTGATAAGTGAGAGTGAAGAGAAAATAGGATTACGAGATAACATCTGACACGTTTGTACTCGAAGACTTCACATTGTCGAAGTATTATTTCAATCAGTTCGTATTTCAGTATTCAACACAGAGATTACTATGACACGCGTTACGATTTAATTAAACCGATACGTTCTTTCGTATAATATTTCCATGCTTGAACCAAAAACGCCATATACAAGAATTGTATTTGCATGAAGAAAGCAAAGGTATTTTTTAACATTCTTGTGGTTCAAATTTAGAATACACTACGTAAGAATTAAACGTTAAGGAAGAAATGGAGTATGAGGCTAATCTTTGAATTAAAACGGAAAAGCATGTGCGTAATATAAGAAATTTCTGCTTCATGAACTGTTGGAAACATAATTATACTTTTTACCATATGAAAGGCTATTTTCGATTAATTATTCACAAGTGCTTCACAATTGCTCTTGTTTTCTACGTCGCTTATATTGCTGGGCAATACATTTTTTTGTAACTACAAGTTTATAATATGTGATGCAGCGATACGCATGCTTATATTTTTCAGAAACGAAACAATCGCCAGAAACGTTTGTAACGGTCATTTTATTGTTTTTAATTATATTTTTATTCGGATGGCCTTGACCAGTGAGACGTCATAAAGAAGCGTTAGTCAAAATGTTAGAGGATTCTTTATTGCAGGGATAAATGTATCTGAATAATTGAAATAAAATTTCACAAATCTGTACGTCGTCAGCGTTGTTGCAACGAGAACAAAGAGAATAGAGAATCATTCCTACTGAATTTTTCTGCACGCATGACATTAAATGAAAGTTTACACGTCTTTCTAGTGACATAATAACTTTACAACCGATCGTAACTATTGTCGAACGCAATTATGTAAATTATTATTGTTATTAAATAAAAAGCTATACTAAGTCATGTCACTATAAGTTACTTAATCAAAAAATACATAGTTTGTTATTCTTAATTCACTGACTTTAAAATTACGGTTAATTAAAGGTATATCTCATATTAACTATAAAAATGCTAGGGATAAGTACCTTTAAAAGAGCGTTGAAAAAATTTTGTTCTAGTTCATCGAGTATTTCGATATCTCATGGAAAGAAACTATCGAATTTAGTATCGATTCTGCTCACACACGGGGAATGACTCGCCGTTTCGTTTAATGGTCAAACGGTGAACGTGAAATGGTAATACTCACAAGCTTTTCTGATTCAATGTAAAATAATCGATTAGTTTTATGTTAAACAATGTACAGCGAAATGTTGAACAAAATTTTTGATAACATAATTCTAAGGTTGTTCATTAAACATATATTCTCGTTTTGTTTAACATTTTTAGGTTAATTTCATTTGTAGTAGCAACCTTTTTTGTGTCGAATTAAATGTCATAATCCTAAAAATAAAGTTTTCTATGAGTAGACAGCCGCGATCAAATTTTATCTTTTTACACTGTATTAATTATAATAGGGGCAAAATCAGTCTGGTACTGGAGGTACAGGAGGTGACAGGAAGGATGACAAAGACAAGAAAAAGAAGTATGAGCCCCCTATTCCGACAAGAGTGGGCAAAAAGAAGAGACGTATTAAGGGACCAGATGCTGCTTTAAAGTTACCTCAAGTCACTCCTCACACCCGTTGCAGACTAAAGCTTCTGAAGCTAGAACGTATAAAAGATTATTTATTAATGGAGGAAGAGTTTATCAGAAACCAAGAAAGGCTGAAGCCTCAGGAAGAGAAAAATGAAGAAGAAAGGTCTAAGGTTGATGACTTACGAGGAACTCCAATGTCTGTAGGAACATTAGAAGAAATAATAGATGATAATCATGCCATAGTTTCCACATCCGTTGGTTCTGAGCATTATGTGTCTATCTTATCATTTGTAGACAAAGATCAGTTAGAACCTGGCTGTTCTGTCCTATTAAATCATAAAGTTCATGCAGTTGTTGGAGTATTGGGTGATGATACAGATCCTATGGTTACAGTAATGAAATTAGAAAAGGCTCCACAAGAAACTTATGCAGATATTGGTGGTAAATGTTAATGCTTGTATTATTGTTGGCAACGGAGAATTGGATACCTTACATGTAACAACAATGTCTACATTCCTATAGCCATTTAAATTTCTATTTCTAATCATAATATTGTATGGTGATATAAACCTTTAGAGAAAAAAAACTGTATATGTTTTGGTTTTCAGGGCTTGACACGCAAATTCAAGAAATCAAGGAATCTGTAGAATTGCCCCTAACTCATCCGGAATATTACGAAGAAATGGGTATCAAGCCTCCCAAAGGAGTCATACTTTACGGTCCTCCAGGAACGGGTAAAACATTATTAGCGAAAGCTGTAGCGAATCAGACGTCAGCCACTTTCCTAAGAGTTGTTGGTTCTGAACTCATACAGAAGTATCTGGGCGATGGCCCGAAACTTGTAAGAGAATTATTTAGAGTCGCGGAAGAACACGCTCCTTCGATCGTATTCATAGATGAAATCGATGCTGTTGGCACAAAACGATACGATAGTAACAGCGGAGGAGAACGCGAGATTCAAAGAACTATGTTAGAACTCCTCAATCAGCTTGATG
>NW_015374025.1:588580-594502 GCF_001272555.1 Dufourea novaeangliae | reverse complement strand
TAATCAATAACATATCCATTTATTATTTTGCAATAATCAATGACATATCCATATATTATTTTGAAATACTCAAAATGCTATGTGTATACTATTCTATAATACACAGAATCATGTCCATTTATTACACTACAATACTCAAAATTCTATCCATACATTATTTTGCAATAATCAATAACAAATTCAAATATTATTTCGCAACAACCAGTGACGTATCCATATATGATTTTGCAATACTCAAAATGATATCTGTACAATACTGTATAATACACAGAATCATGTTCATTTCTTTCTTTACAGTTATTCAAAATTATAACCTATTCATTACTTTGCAATAATCAATAACATATCCATATATTATTTTGCAATAATCAATGACATATCCATATATTATTTTGCAATAGTCAAAATGCTATGTGTATACTATTCTATAATACACAGAATCATGTCCTTTTCTTTCTTTGCAATTATTCAGAATTATATCCATATATTATAATGCAATAATCAACAACAGATCCATAAATTATATTGAAATAACCAGCGACATATCCATATATGATTTTGGAATACCCGGAGCTATATTCATATATGATTTTGTAATACAATAGAATGTACCTTATTTGATCCTACTTTAACCAGTTTTTTTTTTAAGTGGCTATATTTCCATTGCAAAGCTCAGTGGGAAAAGAATGAATACATTTTTTGTATGTAGTTTTGAAATATATTTGAAATTTGCTATGTCCCTCATGTATAATGCTTATAAGGCTAAATGTACTTTTTATGATACTGGACATTGTTTGAATGGTTATTCATTTTGTTTTATATTTATATGAACTTTGTAGATGATATTTAACATATATTATTGGATTAACCAGCTATTGATTAATTCAGCCAATGGTCTTTTATCATTCTCTCATAGGGGTTAGCAAGTATAATAATCAAAACTTTTCTGATGATTATGAAAATTTGACAGGAATAAAATTTAATCAAATTATTTCTATATGTAATCTTTATAATACTATTCATATATAAGAAGGAACTATCTTTATGGACACCCCAAAATGACATATGATATGTAGTCATAGTTATTGGATTAAATGTAGGTAATTAATGGCCGCTATTCATTAAGCATAACATCATTATTACAAACATTATACGTTAGTTTTGTACTTATATGTAGAGTAAAGTATTCATTTTAAATAAAAATATTTATTTTTTAAATATCTCAGTATCATTCTATAGATATAAAAATTAAAAAATGTTCCCTTTACATGATAAATGTTAAAAAATTACATCTAAATATGGGCATATATAAATAAATATACTACATATTAAATTCTTAATTAAATAATATTGAAGTAATAAGGGCGGCGATACTGCTTTTGCACCCGAGTGACCAACAAGTCAGTAACGGCCCTGTCTATTGTATCTTATATTATTTTGCAAATCGAATGACATATTTACATACCATTTTATTTTATTCGGTATTTGAACGTATATAGGACCATATTGGTACAATATACCTAGATAATAGTTAAAATTATAGTCAGTGAGTCTACTACTATATAATCAGAAGTATTAACTTTGTTTCATATACATATATATTATATTGTGTCATAATATTGTATTCTGCATTTTTTGTAAGTAATTAAGTTAGTGTCTTTAATTTATAGCAAAAACATTTATTTTCCATAATATAAAACAAAAAAATTGCTGTACTTACAAGGCTAGACCTGTCTGTTTATGTACCTCTGAAACATGGCGTGCTGCAGTCCGACTGAAATGACTGAATCCGACTGCGGAATAGTGCGGAACTTCCGCAGCGGAAGACGATGGACGCGTCCAACAGGAAACCTATAGGCTGTGATGCCAGGACGTGGGATTTTTCCCACGCATGCGCACTACCTAATCCTCAGTAACGTATATACTTCACTCAAATATGGGGTATCGTTAGACCCCCGTGACAATTGAAATACGGTAGAAATTACAGGAAGAGGACATTTTTAAAAGAAATAACATATTTACATGGAAATAAATGAATATATATTTTTTTATTATTTTGTACATCTGCAGCCGATTTATTACATGAATACAAACATTTGTTGCGAGAGTAAGAAAAACTGCAGAAAACCTTACTAGTATTCAAACAAGAACATTATATATGAAACATATAGTCGTGCTTTCATCAATTAATATTGAAAATTTCTGAATTTTTAATTCTGTAATAAGCTTATCGCTTTCGCGTTTGCCTATTACATTTTTTATTATCTGCGTACATTTAGTTCGTGACAATTTTAGATCCTTAACCACCTGCGGATCTGAACAGGTTTCCTTTAATAAAGGGACCATGTGATTAATTGTTTGAAAAGCTATATTGTGCTCCGCGTAAAACGCAGCTAACTTTATTTCGGCTGTTTTGACTTTATTAACATGGTCCAAATCAGAATTACTATCAACTTTTGGTAATAAAACAGATGGTGTGATATCACAGCTTTTGCTTGTATTTTTAATATGTAATTGAGTCCGCGAATGTCTAATAAGTTCTGATTTTCCGCATGCCAAGACTTTATTGCAAGCCGTGCAGAAAGCTTTTTTATTATTATCAGATTTTAACCAGTCTTTGAAAATATTATTCTTTAGCCAAGATAATTGGAATACTTTCCCTTTGTTACTTCTCTTCTTATCCGCCAATCCACTCGAACTAGGCTGCTGGTAATCCATCTTCTGGTTTCTGTCACTGTAATACACTAATATTGCACTACAATTCAATATATTATATAACATTACGCGACTCACCTTCACTTTAACGAAAAACGCGGGAAACAACTGGGAAGGGCCCCTTACGCGTACCTACTGTTGCACATAGATACGTCCATGGAAACAACCGCCGTCGAGCTGTGACGTCCGCATGCGCATGCGCACGAAGGCTCCCATGTGGGAGAAAATCCCACGTCCTGGCATCACTGCCTATAGGAAATTGTGGCTTTGAAGGACGCTAGGGATATTACGTCCCGGCCACTGTAGCGCGGAGGTTAAATAATACTGCCACGTGTATGGAATAGAGATGGCGTGAACTGCTACTTGTGAATCACTCGTGATTCGATCACGTTCGTTCCCAATCACGGTGATTTTTCACAGTGTTTCGTGATTTCTCGTGATCGTTTCTGATTGGTGGAGGAACCTAACAGTTCTTTACACGCGACACATAATCTGTATATTTTATATTAACGACATCAAAACAAAAATTCGAGTTATATCGTATAAAGTGAAAAAATAATTAGAAACAATGAAGAATAATGAATAAATTAATGATATAAATTATAATCTACATGTTACCTAGCAAATCATTTTTTTAGAAATTCTTGTTTTTTCTACTGATTTTTACAAACACAAATAGTAATGTAATTCATCGTAAAATCATATTGAATGCGTTTTTCTGTTTAAAGATCAAGGACTTACGATCGCAGTGAGCAAATTCACTCAAGATAAAAAAATCGCAATCACGGTCGTAAATGAAGTTAAATCACGACCGTGATCGTGATTTGGTAAACACTGTGATAAATCACCGTTAGTGATTTTGCACACCATCTCTAGTATGGACAAAGCTTTATTGTCTACGAGTCGTGTACGTGATGTAGCATCTGCCGCACGCAGGCGGCAACGCGATGGACGCGCCTCTTTCTCCTTGCGGGAGAATATATTTTCACAAGTAGCGATGGGAATCATGGGATTTGGAACGCTTCGAATCGCTTCGAATCTGTACATGGACGAAAACTTCGAATCGCTTCGAATCTGATTCGAAGCTACAAAAGTCTTGAAAGTCTTGAACGGATTCGAAGTCTTGAACGGATTCGAAGTCTTGAGCGGATTCGAGTCTTGAACGGTCTTGGAAATCTTGGGAGTTCTCGACGCACAGCCTCTTAGCGAGACGTCTGGGTCGTCGATAGTTTGTATATTTTCATGGATAGGCTGTACGTGACGAATCGACCGAACGCATTGAAGGCACGTCCACTTAGGAGTGCACCCCCCATTGTCTTTCCTAAAAGACATTTTCCTCAAGATTTCCAAGACCGTTCAAGACTCGAATCCGGTCAAGACTTCGAATCTGGTCAAGACTTGATATAGTAAAAACTAAATATGGTTCAGGCGATCCAATTTATCGAATCCTGAAATCAGCCAATAATTTCACGGATCTGATTGACTTTTTCAGTGGCTCTATTGAATACTTTAAGGCATCCCTACATAGAGCACTAAGAACTGTTTAATCTTGTTAATATTTCATTAAAACTTTCCTGTTGTGACTATTCCATACTGTATAATATATTAATGTAACTGTTTCTAATCTTATTGTCATTAATTGTTATATATGTATACTGGGTTAATACCCGTTAAATTACTAAATAAAAAAAAAAGTCTTCGAATCTGGTCAAGACTTCGAAGCCGCTCGAGACTTCGAATTGCCTCGGAACTTCGAATCCGTTCAAGACTTTCAAGACTTTTGTAGCTTCGAATCAGATTCGAAGCGATTCGAATTTGTCGCTCGAATTCAAGACAGTTTCTAATCGATTCGAAGCGTTCCAAATCCCATCACTACACACAAGTAGCAGTTCACGCCATCTCTAGTCAAAACATTGTAACGTTAGAAACAGTATTAAGACGCATGCGCTATTACATTTAGAAGATTTCGATTTCAAATTGAACGTACTTATGGAGGAAGATCAAAATGAAACAAATATGTATATGTATATTTTTAAAGTATGTGCATTCTGTATATAGTAACATAACGTAATCTATCAGATTTTTTTATTTAAGCCAAAATATATAGATGGACGATCTTTTTTCCTAACATTGTGTATATGTTTGGAACATTCAATAGTAGAAACAAAACTGTTTGAACTCGTCAGTTAGAACTGCTTACATGTTAATTGTGCTTTTCGCGCGGACAGTCAATATGTAGTGAATTTCAAATGGTGAATGTTTCTTACATTTCAGTTTTTCACATATTTTTCTATTATGTAAATGTAATGTTATAAAACAAAGTATTTTTTAAATAATTTGTTGTGGCTATACTCTGTGTAAAAAATGAAGAACATTCTATGCTACGCTTGAAAAAATGGGATGCAATAATTTGGTGAGTAATCCGGTTTTTTTCATTATGTACCTATGCACATTTATGTATTTTTGATCTGTCAAACAATCACTCATTTTGCTTTCTTGAGTAAGGATGCAAATTTTATCATTTTTATAATATTACTATACGTGTAATAATTGTTGTAATCAAGCTACAATTTTTAATTGCAAAACTCATGAACTGCAGAAATGTAGAAAAATTTTATTATAAAAAATTACTCATATGAAACTAAAATCGGGTACTACTTTACTTACTGTAATGTATACCAACACTGAGAGGATTAACATGATTTATTTTTATTAAATTTAGATTAGACTTTATTAGATTTACATTAAATTATACAAAACTTAATTTAGTCCATTTTTCACTAACTACCCACAACCATTTAGCAATTTGATCATTCTTTGCTTCCTCCGAAATATCTGCCATTCTAAAATTGCTGTAATAAAAATAATATGGAAACAATATAATAGTATTTTAAATCACTTATAATAAAACTTACCTAAAGTATGCTCCAGTTACATCTTGCAAAGATGGATCTAATGCAACATACAAAACAGGTTGTGCTCCTTTCATGGAAGACTTAACAAACAACCACAGCAACGATTTCACAATCAGTCTCGAAATATAACTGTTGTTAAATCCCATATGTCGGACTATCTCAGTGTGTACTACACCTGGATGAACTGCATTTACTGTAATGCCAGTTCCTATATGACAATAAAAAAAAGGAAAGCAATGTTTATCAAGATTTTACAAAAATGAAAAATATTTTTAACATGAGAATAATTATT
>NW_015374025.1:492137-588537 GCF_001272555.1 Dufourea novaeangliae | reverse complement strand
CAGCAGGATCATACTTTACGTCACTGTTCAAGTCTTTTAACTTCATTGTACCACGTAAATGAGCAGCACTTGATACATTTATAATTCTTGCTGGTGTGGAATCCTTCAAAACATCTAATAACAAATTTGTTAGTAAAAAGTGACCCATATGATTTACACCAAGTTGCATTTCAATTCCTTCGTTAGTATAGCTCTTTGGACATCTCATTACTCCTGCATTGTTTATGAGAATGTGCAATTTTGAATGCTCTGCAATAATGAATACTAATCAGCACATAATTTTAATTAACTGACTCCAAAGTTTAACATAAAATATCATTTTATACCTTTTTGGAATTGTGTTACAAACTGTCGGATACTCTCTTGAGATGCTAAATCACATTTTCTACAATAAACATATTTATTCCCAGTTGTTAATACTATATCACAACGTGCCTATCATAAAAGGAAGTAATGAAATAGAAGACAGTATCCAATAATATACAATTGCAAATATAAAAAGAAAATAATTAATGTTGAGAATGTTTTTTACATACTGTTTCACATTTTTCCATGTCTCTGCATGCCATAATGACCTTAGCACCACGTTTTGCTAATTCATGTACTACTTGTTTACCAATACCAGTATTTGATCCTGTTACTATAGCTACTTTTTCATTTAACTTCTCATCGTTTTCATAGTTTGGTCCACCAATGTAATCTCTGCAAGCAATAAGATAAAATATTGTATTTTATTTTCATAATATAAATTCTGGAAGAATAATACGTTAATTACCAGAATGTAAGTACACTACCTGAGTAAATAGCCACTACCGACAAGGGTTATACCGGTTGAGTAAAAATAAAAAGGTTTTGGAAGTGATAAACCCATTTCTGCACATCAGTTACAGTTAGGACTGATTAGGACTAGAATTGGTCAAAAATATACAAAGAGTATTGTCAGTATTCTCAAGTTCCACTCTTTATCTCATATAACCTGACATGCTATATACAGCTATGTATACATATGTATGTATACTTATATACATGTGTAGTACCTTAAAACTTAATTTAATTTCATTCATAAAAATTACCCGTGTCACAGAATAAATATACCGGAGATTCGCGTTTTCATATTAATTTTGAAGACTTATACATATGTATATAAATAGATAAGTCGTTATATGAAAATGCCCCTTATGAATCGTTATAATTGAGAAATTTTGTGTAAAAATCATTCGGGGACATTTAAATACTTGCAATTTATTATATCAATTATTTCATTCTATATCTAAAGTAACTGTAAACGTAAGAAGAAATGTTTTAAAGAATACAAATCGTTAAGTCTAATTTTTAATTAATATTATATAATTTGATTAAACCTGACGAATACAATATAATATGAAGTTCAATGACATCTAAATAGTATTACTAATAGCAATACTTCATATGAAATTATAATAATCATAACATTTTTTATAAATCCCACATTTTTCATACTTGGAATAATATATATTTTTTATAAATTCCACATTTTCCGTATTTTGAATTTGATGACCATTACATACTGCATTATCATGCAGATAAAAATAGATAGTAATTGGTATTTAAAGGCAATCTATGTATCAAATGCAAAATATATGTAATGTAAATACATGGTAGTACACTATAAATTGTCATCAATTGTATTTCTCTTGGCAGTCGTCATTTACAATGTCAGCCGTGTGACGTGGATTTGTGTTTATTTGTCGAAATAAACGTTAACGATCTAAAAGTGATTTGTTATTCAAATTAAAGAATATAAGACGTCACATTAGATTTGTTTATACTGTTTGTGTATACATCATAATTTAATATGTTTATGCATAAAATAGTAAGATTTACAAGGAATGCAAACATATTGCAAAGATCACTTTTTCATAGAAATGCTCAGTTCTCACAAAAGGTTTGCATATGTATATGAACGTAACCACCACTTTATTAAATGTTTATCTATAATTTGTTTACATATTTCCAAAAGTATTTAAACCATTTTCATTGCTAGCAAAACAGTCATCATGCATTTGTAACAAAATTAGTTACTGCATCCTCCATTACTGCTATGGGTGTTTGGGGTCTATCGAAGAAAAAAGGTGAAGGCGATGGTTTAACTGCAAAAGAAGTTTTAATAGCAAAGGCAGATGCATTGTTCGATCAGGGGAATTATAAAGAAATATATAATCTTTTGTCAAATTATAGGGTAAATATATTTTTGTATTGAATTAATATATTTACATGCAGGGGATTTCAGAAGTACATTCAACAGTTTGTTGTAGGATAGTGGAGATGTTGAAATTTTATGGCGTTTGTCTAGAGCGTTATATAAAATGGCTAAAATAGCTACTGATGTAGAAGGAAAAAAAATGATTTATGAAGCTTATGATCTACTAAACATTGCTTTAAAAATAAAAGAGGATCATTGGGCTGTACACAAATGGATGTCAATTATTCTTGACAGTAGATGTTCTTATGAGGGTATGAAAGTACGCTTAAGAGAATTATATAATATCAAGAATCATATGCTGGTACATATTCCACTGTGTATATACTTTAGATATCATTTTTTTATTGCATAAAATAGAAAATAATTGAAAGAAATCCAATGTGTGATATTGCAGAGAGCTATAGAACTTAATCCAAGAGATACAACGACTATGTACATGTTAGGAACATGGTGCTATCAAATTTCTGATTTAACATGGTACCAAAGAAAAATTGCAGCTATAATATTTGAAACTCCACCGATTTCATCTTTCGAAGAAGCTCTACAATATTTTTTAAGAGCAGAGGAGGTTGAACCCAATTTTTACAGTCACAATTTACTAATGTTAGGGAAAAGTTACTTAAAATTGAATCAAAAGGATGAAGCATTGAAATATTTGAAAATGGCAGTTGAATATCCAGCCAAAAATGATGATGATCACACTGCTAAACAGGAGGCACAGAAACTGTTGAAAGACATTTGACGAACACAGCAGCAATTTTTGAAATAACCACAACACAATGGTGGAGGGCACAAAATAAATGTAGGACTCAGCTCATACCATACAAAATATTTATTAAGGAGAAAACAGGTTTTTGATTTGACACTTCTGTGGTGTTCTTATACAAGTGTATTCTATATACATATACATATACTTGTTTTCAATACAAATAATATAATAATCTGAGTATTGAATGTGCAGTGTCACGAGTAACTAAAGGATAATAATTGCATACATTACAAGGTGATATGATGTATAACAATTGTGTTACATGATATTATTAAAAGATTAATAGCAAATTTTTATAACAATTTCCAGCTTTAATATTTTTGATACTTTTATATTTGTATATTCTAAGCAATGCATGAAATATATGTATATATTTAAAAATGGCTTAATATTACCATTCCTGAGGTAGAGATAAAGAAGTTCGTAAACTTAAATATATTATTTTAGCATAGAAACAGCATGGTGTCCCTATATACATCTATAGTTATAAAAACTGTATAATACATACAGTACTTCGTCAAATGTATAATATACAATACTGTAATTAATATTCGCAGTACAATAGTTACGATTGCACAGAATAATTTTAAATTGGGTTAATGTCGTTTATCGGTCAATGTCTTCTTCTTGGTCGAGATCCAACGGAGCTGGATGACGGTGTTCCTTGCGGGATATGTATCTGCGAAATCTTGCTTGCAATTGTATTTCTGCCAGCCTCTGAAGATGTGGTTGCGCGCGAACGTGTTGAGTTATTGATTGATTCCTTCCGATTTGCGTGAGCAAAACGTTCCGATGGATAGTAAAATGAGTCCTGTGTGCTCCACAAGGACAGAGGCAGTAGAGGAGAACGTGGTTTGGTGGCAGTGGTAGTACAGGTGTTGGTACCACACGGAATTCTGTTGGGCCATACTGGCAAGGATTCTGTAATGTCGGAATCATTCTGGACATGGTATTTCAACGATCTGAAACAGAGCAAGTGAAAAATAAAAACGTGATCATATTAAAATAAATATAATGATTTTTAATGATCAGAACATGACAAATCTGGCGAATGTCTCAAATTCATCTAAATTAATTTACTGTAAAGTTAGCGAATGTTACAAACTGTCACTTTCAGAAATGTTATCTAAATATCATTTGCCCGTTAATGAAAGTCACAAATTATATGTAACACTTACAGACGTTATCTACTCAAAATAAATTTTATCATTTCGAAATTATTAAAGAATGCGAGGAATAATTTGCTCACTTATAACACAAACTGTTTATTTAAATTTGATACGAAACACAAGTAATAAATTAATTATAGTAATAATGAATAAATGTTACGCTTACGGAGTTTGATGTAATTACGACGAACGTGGCAATGTCAGAAACGTACTCGATACGCACAGCTCCGTGTTTCAACCGAAAATAATACTCCCAAGTAGATTGGAATCTTATATAGCCGCCGCGTTGGTGGAATCGTCGTCATTGACGTGTCAATCATTGTTAATGTTTTGTACACCGTATATATTGTCCTTATACCTGGCTCGACCGGCTCCTGCGTGAATTTCCACATTCTCCCCTAACGTCGCCTTCACAATGGCGTACCTGGGGTCAGTTTGTCCCTTGCTAATCTGTTTGTCTCGGAAATATTATTACCCCCATAGTCGCAGGTCGGTTTACGTGATATTGGTCACAGTACAGTTTGTCAGCGACTGGGGTTTAGCATCGAGGAACCACGAATCAGAAGTGGGGGGGGGGGGGGGGGGAAATGTAATTTCGTTTATTACTCATCGAAGAAAGCAAATACACCGCTTAAATGTATAATTTATGTTCGTTTCTTTAATAAATAATAATTTAACGCACTCTACGAAACATGGAGAGCCTGTGTATACCACTGGGCTTGCTAAGGACAGTGATAATTGTACGCGTACTTTGATATAAGTTTATTAACGGTAGAGGTAATTTATTAAGCTATTCGCAGTGTCTTATATGTAGTCGAATAATGAAATTTATACAAAGTTCTCCTATCTCGAACTATGTCGACGCAGTGATTACTCTACAACGCGTGGCACAGGGTTTCTTGTGCGTTTCGTATCGTCGAAGTATAATTAAGTAATCGATACGATTGTCCCTCGGGACACTCTAGAAGCTTGATTACAAGCAACATTTTGCTTTGAGTATTTTCGTGCACAGGGATGGTTCTGAAAGGTCGTCGGCATTTTATGGGAGGGTGAGGGTGACGAAACGGCCGCTCTTTAGAAAATCCGTGGAAAGAAGGTGGGGAAGTTCTGCTGCTTGAATCAGTTAGGGAATTACGTGCCTGGATTCACGTAAAAGGGATGAACTACATATTGTACTATATAATGTAATCATTAGACAACAAATTTACGTTTTTAAGATCAATTTATCGGAATTCAAATAGAGATTTATGTTATGTTTCGAAATTTTTTAAGAATAAAAGTAAAATAGAAATGCTAATAAATTCTTTTTGCAAAAAAAATTCTTTCTCTGAATATCCAATTGAAATTTCTTTATATGTGCATTTTAAGAAACATTTCGTCATTTATCTTGATTACTGATTTCTACCATTGACTTCTTTGATTTTTATGTCAGTGAAAACTCCCTAATGATAACTCAAACTTTTCTAACTTCTGCCTCCTTGAAAACCATCCCTCTTCAGTCATTAAATTTCAAGTGTTTGAAAGTGACACACATTTCACGATCGCAAGAATCGAAATACGTTCACAGATTACTAACTGTAAAATTACACACTAGGAGCGTCGTTTTCTATGTTAAATAATAAAAAAAATTTTACAAAGCCTACGAGGACGCGATCGGGCGCACGGATCCTCGTTGATTCGCGACTCGATTAAATTAAGCACAGAATGCCGCTCTATCAACTGTCTATCTCTATCATGCGCGTTTAATTTTACAAAAATTCTCTGTTCGGGGTAATAGTAATTATTTTTTTTTTTTTAAACACCAAGCGGATAATTCGGATCGATTGCATTCAGGTCATCGATTCCGAATCACACTTTTCCGAGCTCTGGCAAATATATGTACATCACTCATGTCGAAATTGTAAACGTGATCGAAGCGTTTATTTGCACGTGTACTCTTCGGTGCGCTCGGTGCAAGTTTCGCAATGCACTCGACAGCACCAATGAAATTTGCATCTGCACTGCCACGTTCTAGTGAACTGGTGCGTGTTGTAGCCGCGACCGCAGCACATCAAGTCACATCCGTCAGTTCCTGAAAAATTAAAATATTTACAGTATAGTCGAGGATTTGGGTATTCAATCAACGTAACTAAAAATGAATTGAAATTTCGAAAAGATTAAATAAATTCCAATATGTATTTATATTAGGGGTCTGCGAGTACCCATAATTTACAAGCTGAGCTGAACTCGGTTCGATTGCTCGAGTCGAGTCGAGCGTTTGAATTTCCCTAGCTACTAGAAATCAACGAAACTGTCTGAAAAAAATGTGAGCTACATACTTGAAAAACTCAAACGGCTCGAATATTCGAGCGCTCGTAAAACTTCGATTTACTTAAAGATTTTTCAACATGGAAATTTTCGAATTACTGGAATATATTTCAACAGACCTTTAACTTTCGAATTACACATAAATATTCGAATTGTTCGAATTACTCGAATATTTATCTATTTACTAGCAAATACTAATGTAACTGTAAGTTAGTATATTTTTATCATCGTCATTGGGAACAATCACAGAGAGCACCTAAATGATAAAGTAAACTGTGTATCTGATATTTACCACGTAAGTACTACGTTGTATCGTATTACAGCAAGCACTATATTTGTATTTTTCTCTAATAACGCAGAACAGAGATACTCATGTGAAAACATAACGATGATACTCTGCAAGAAACGTCGTCACTGTCCAATATACAAAGTTATTAACTGAGCATGTAGAAGAAGTATGCTTTCTTCGTAAAAACATGAAAATAAAGCAGAAGTATTAAATTAGAGTCTTACATTTTTCTTCCGTACAGTTAGATTAATATTTGATAGTAAATAGGTAAATATTCGAGTGACTCGGGCAATTCGAAAATTCATCTTCAAGTAAATCGAAGTTACGAGCGCTTGAATATTCGAGCCGTTTGAATTTTTCAAGTAGTTCACATTTTTTTCAAACAATTCGTCGATTTGAAGTAGCTTGAAAGAGTCAAACGCTCGACTCGACTCGAACGACCGATCATTGTTTGACTCGAAATTCGCTAATTTATATATCTATAGGTATTTACAAAGTTCTGAAATGTGGGCACTATTTTATGACAACGGAAAAATCAAGGTATCGCATATATGTATAGGCTGTGTATTAACAATGAACCCAATTTTTATAATTATTCTAAAGGCATTTTCAAATTTTATTCAAAATAAAAGATCTCACTAAAAATCACTCGAAAACAGATAGACGTTCATAAACATTAAATTAGCTTCTCTTAATGGTTGCATTGATCGCAACGTCATATTAAAAATAGTGAGATTGTACGTAGATTTGTGTAAACATTTATAGCCTGTGCACATGTTTCATTTCAAATTTAATATTCCATCTATTTGGTACGAATTAATCTTATCTCCAGCGACTGACTCTGTACAGAACGATAATACATTATCAAAGAATAAACGTAGTAAGTTAATTATTTTTAATATTTTATATTCGGCCGTATGTTTTGCAGGTCGTAAAAGGTTCATGGTTGGAGTTAGAAATTGACATTTTCTGATTGAATTCGATTTGTTTTACCTTTACTAGTACGATTACAATATCTGCCCTGCGTTCCCAGACTGCCTTGAGCCAAATCGGGCTCGCAGTAATTAGGGGAAGGCTGCAGAAAAACCAGCTCGCTTCTCTTTGGAATTCTTTTCTGTCCCATTCCCGATCCGCCGCTAGATTTCGTTCGCTTCAACACCAAGTGCGGCCGTCGTGGTTTAATGGCTTTCTTTGAGGGTTGTCGGTCGTGTCGAGACTTCCCAACGTCGTTTGGTTTCCCTTGGGTTTTCGCGTCGTTCCCCAATATCGGTACCATTTCCGCCGATGTTGTGTGCAACTGATCCGAACTCTGAATCGGATAAAATGAAACATATATGAATATTTTCCATTAATAACTTGTTACGAATAATTTACTATCCAATTAATGTTGTTAGAAAATATCTTTCCGACCCTCTCTGAGGTAAGATGGTGGTGCATCATAGAGACCAGGGGAAATATTATTAATGCAGTACAAAGATTTCTTTAGAAGTAAGTCTCTAAAAATAAGTTACTCATCGATACCATTACCAAAAAAGAAATATACATATAAGAAATAGAATTATTATCATGTTCCTATTTATTGGAAGATTATTGTTAGTTTTTGTAGGTCACCCTAGTTTCTTAAATTGTCACATGTTAGTAATAACGAGATATGTAATAAAAATATTGCAAGACAACGGAAGATGGAACATGACAAATCAAAATGTCAAGGAGTTGCTATTCAACTCAGCAGAAAATAATGAAAATATACAGATAGTGTATAGTAATAAGAATTCACTACACTGCAATTGTTTCCGAATACAATTGTACGCTGACGTGAAACAAGTTGAAATTACCATCGTAGGGGGTGGCGGCGGGGTAATTGCCACCACGGGCCTGGCTCTGTAGTATTTTTTCATCAGAGCATCGCCGATCTGACGAAAACTAGGCAAGGTTCGCCAGCAGGTTCTCACGGTGCAAGAGCCGGACACGCCATGGCATTTGCATTCCGTTTGCAAGAGGGCTTTAACTATCTGTAAAGAAACAATGTTTACGTTAACCACGAGGAAATCGTACCCATACATAGATCGTGTAATTTCGAAACGTTTGACATTTGACGTTACTCGATCCATTTCAAATTGTATTGATAAAACGCAAATGATACAGTATTTTACATTAACAGTATCTCGAGAGATTATAAAGAATCATCAATTACAATATCTCTAAGGGAATTGAAAATTTCCCAGATAACACATGAGGCCTTGGAGACGTCCATTTTACGGCTATGTTAAGTCTAAGGCGTCTTTAAGCCGTCTTCAAGGCGTCATGTCCTATCTGGGTTGCCACTTAGTGGCCACGTTTTATTGAGAGAATTTGTTTTGTTAAATCCTTTGTTATCGACTGTTCATTTAATCATCATTTCTGTTCAGAGTACATAGCACATTGTAATTCAACTTTGATCGATGTGAACCTTCTAACCGCGTGTGCTTTTCTTTTATTTATCGTGTTGTGTTCATCGGCGTATAGTTAAAAACTGGTTTACATTTCAACTTATCGACACAAAGAAACAGAGAGAGAAAGAGAGAAGGGGAGCAGAGGTGGGTTGAAAAAAAATCGTTCGGGCATAAAGTATGCGGTGCGGCGAGGCGATCAACGTTAAGAATAAATTGTTAGCCCTGCACGTCCTATACGCGCAGCGGATCGTACGTACGGGCCGAGAGTGCACGATATATGCGAGTTTTTATTGCCGCCTCGATAATAAAGCCCATCAAAGAAGACGAAAGCACGACGAACTTTTCCCAATTAAGACGCCGACGTTCGCAGTACCTTTACCTGCGGCGCAACACGAACCTTTCTCACGAAACGTTCTTTTTCTACCATCGACCCTGCCTTCCCCACGTTTCGACTAATGAATCTTTTATTAACCCCGAATTCGAGGAAATTAATTCTCGACCCGGCCAGTTAAACAACGTTCGATAATAATTGCTGGTGAGAATTTTGAGGGATGGTTACGTTCTGGGATTGATTTCGAAGCGTATTAACTTCCTAGGTATTGAAAAGAAAATGATAGTTTAGTTTCGATAAAATTCTTGTGGATTCTAAGGCTTTATTTCAATTGAAACGGAAGAGTAACTTTTGGTATTTTTTTCGCATGTGTATTAAATTCGTATGTTACATATGGCACGTATTGACGCCTTTTAATAAAATTATATGTAGGAATGGAAAAGAAAATGACAGTTTGGTTTTCATAGATTTCTTATGGATTCTTCGGGGTTTATTTAAATTGAAATGAAACTGTAACTTTTGGTATTCTTTTGCACTCGTATTAAGTTCATGTATACAGTAGTAAGCACTTAGAAAAATTGATAATTGTACAACATTCGTTTACTAAACGTAATAGGTAACGTAACTGAAAGGTAATTAATAAAGGTAGTTCATACAGCTGTCGAGCGTACCTCGTATACCTGTTATTACCTAAAGGAAACGACTTGCAGCTTGCAGTATAATTCATGAAGATCAGTTGGTATTTACCGAACGATCTGTATCATAGATTGCACAGAAGCACGAACCTTTGTGTGGAGCTTATAGGAATGGGGAAATCATGTCGGGGCCCATTAAATGCCCTTCTCTACCTGATTTTTTGAAAGCTCGCATGGTTCGGTAACCTCAAGGTTATTTCAAGCAAAATAAAGTCTGAGACGGTTAATCTTTGAAAGGGATTGGGTACATTGCTCTACTAGAATTCATTGTGAAAAGTTTTAGGTTCAGTGTTTCAGTGAGTCGTGTTGAGACTACGTGAAAAAGAAACATGTACATTTTTTAACACAAGTGTGTCGAATAGTGGTAACTGTAATTACAATAATTATTATTTGAATGAAAATTCCAGACGTAAACACATTATTTTTAAACTAAATATCATAAATATATTTTTTGTTCGTGTGATAAAAGAAAATAATTTCTGACAGGAGGACGACAGCAGATCATAGTTCATAATGGAATACGCAATCGAAGTGATTTTTTATTGTAATTATAACTTAACAAACTAAAACTATGAAATCGTTAATATTTTCTGGAAAACACCGGTGAAATCTAACAGGAACAACAATTTAATTTCTTAGTTCAGTAAACCTATTCATACAACGTTAAATAACGAGAAACAAAAGAGAAAATGTTGTCGAGTCTTTTGAATTCGGTGAATTCAAAAATAAAGCTTTTAAACGCTGTACAAAGACCGAAAACCTGAGATTAGATTTCAAGTTCCCTTTTCATCCATTGTGAATGATGAATGGGCCGTGAATTATGAATAATAACAGGCGTTACTCACCTTCCTTCCAGCTTTATTATTATGAAGGTTCATCAGGCTCCTCGCGTCGCCCTCGACCTCCCTCGCGTCCAGAAACCTACGCGCGAACCTAACATTAAATTATAATATTAAAATTCATGCGTGTATAACATCTGTCGTGACGTGCAACGCGCCATGGAGGTTTTACACGCACGTGACACGTGCAAAGGGAGCCGCGCCGTGAACCGTCGACGAATTCATTACGGATCGGGTTAATTATCTTACCTCATTCCGTAGGTGACGTCCGCGCTGCAGCCACCCCATTCCCAGCCGTTCGGCGGTAACTCTTTCTTCGTCCTGCGAGAAAACATCGACGAGTAAGTATAATTTATCGACTTCGATTAGACTCGAATTTGCATATTTAATATTCTGCTAATTTAGTCGGAGTAAAATAAGCGTTTAGATAAAACTGTTGCGAGTTCAAAAGTGTGTGGACACGATGTAGAAGTAAAATTATTAATTTTATATTATAGGAGTAGGTAATAGTAACAGGAATTTTATTGCATGCTAGCCTGTTTGGAAATACTCACGAATAAAAACGTAACAAGCGGGATTTTTAAAGGTTTCCAAAAGTAGAATGTACTTCGAATGCAATCAAAATAAATAGGTATCTGTACATAGCAATATGAAGCAGGTAGAACTTGACCAGAGTGAACGAAGTGTAAAAACGAAGAGAACAGTTTACCTTACGGTAGCTTCGCAACCACAAGCAGTGATGTTGCCCCTGCTGCAAGCTGCGGTCACGGCGTATGTTACACCCGCTGAACTTATTGCGTACGTGAAAGCTGCTTCCCTGCTTCCTGAAATAGATCAGGGAGAAATTTCCTGTTAGTTCTAGCTTCGAAGCAGGTCTGTCCAGTTTATGCGGTAGGTAGAGAGGGTGTATAGGGATTTCAGGTTATGAGAAACGTGGTTTAAGTCCCAAGGACAACATAGTAACGATAATCAATCGATCAGAAATACTATTTCATAATAAGAATAAGAATTAATAACAGTAACTTGTATTGGGACATACTATTATGAAACAAAATTGTTTTAAGACTGTAAATCTCATTTGAGCATCTTGATTTAGTGGCTAAAACCGTTTTGAGCGAATGAAACCCTAAATACATTGTTTTTTTCCCAATAAGGTAAATACAATATAGAATAATATCAATCAGGTTAGATATTACATTCGAATTAAACCTACAGTCAAGTTCTATTATTTAATCTAAACTAAATACTTGTTAGTTTGATTTTTGAAATTAAATTGCTAATACTTAAAAATTTATGGGATTTCAGTATGAATCTAAAAGTAAACATAAATGTAACTTTCTTTAAAAATAAAATTAAACAAATATGTAAAAAGTGTCAAAACTGTATGATTAATTAAGTAATAGGTTTGAATTAAAGTACAGTAATCAACAAAATTATAAAGTTTTTTCTTATTCTTTAATAAATCCGCCATTTTTATCATCATGGATTCATAGATCACATGGATTCATAGATGGCGCACAGTGAACGTATAAATTATTACTTACATAAATAGATATTATTAGATGTACCAATAAATAAGACATTATTTTTTGTCAAATTTACATTTTATTTCTAAAAAACCAAAAATGCTGATTTCCTTAACAATTTCTAATTATTATTCATTAAAAATTTGTTGCTGTTTTGCTTTAAGTCATACCACCCAGATAGCAAACAGGCGGCTTAAGACAGCTTAATGACAGTTTAAAGGTGCCTCAGGCCTAAAATAGCCGTAACAGGGGCATCCTCAAGGCCTCATGTGTTTAGGCATTGTTTTAGTGAAAACGTAATTTCAAAATTAACAAACGTGTAAATTACAGTTTAAAAGAAACGTTAACTACTTTTACAATGTTTTCATATCCTTTTCAACTTAATGAATCCTTACATTGAGAAATACATTTTCTGTCGTCTTGGGTTTCGTTGGATAACTTAATGATTAGGTTGCAGGTTTTTATTCATTTCTATTAATATACAATATTATATTCTATAATTTATTATAATATTCCATCATTGTTCTCGAATTTCGTGATTCTGTGCATATTTCAATCGGCTTGTCTGTACATGAAACACATTTTAATCCACGCGTGGCACGAAACCGATCTACTTCATATCGCCGACAGGCATGATACATCAACGGCGCAAACCCACACTGTCCCCCGGCGTTTCCGTCACACTAATTTACAGCCATCCGACACACGTACGGCCGCGTAAAGCGCGAGGCACAATTAATTACCGGCGCGCAGCTCTTTCAGCTCGTTTGCCATGGCTGAATGAGTTACCGCGCGCGCGTTCCTTTCTTCTCGATGTGTACGTTGCCTGTTTTTCTTTTTTCCTTTTTTCTTCTTCTTTTTCTTTTCTCTTCTTTTCCACCGAGTCGGTCGTCGTTCCAGACACCTACGCGATACTGTCCCGTGTCCGAGTTGATTCGCGTTCCCTTGGCAGCCATCAACCTCGGCAGCCGGCTTTAATTCGAACGTCAGGATCGCCTCTCACACCGACGCCTAATTATCGCCAGCAATAAAACCTGGCGAGCCTGTAAGCCGGCTACGTGGCGCGATTACACGCTTTGACAGCGCAATTTTCACGGTCGATCGAATCTTATCATTGGTCCCGATCTTTCTCCGTTGCTCGGCTCGCATGAAAGATTGTTTCAATTTTTTAATCCACTCCCGAACACGATTTTTCATGATTTTACGGTGTACATATGTATATACGATCTCGTTCATAATTATTTATTTGGAGAGTTAAATGAATATGAAGTATAATGAGTATGTAGACTGCGGATTTTATGCATTTATAGACCATAGGGATCCGTGAAGTACAATGAGAAAGAAAATTTTCATCAGAAACATTTTTGTTTTATTCTGAACTCGATAAGATACTTTAGAAATTAAAGAAATTCCTAGAATGGCTCTTCTCTTTATGGGTTAACTTAGAAAATGTCATTTTGCATAAAAATCCGCAGTAGTAATGAGGAATTGGGAAATTATTGATGGTCTGAAATAAATGTTGTTTAGGGAATATTGAAGCTTAGAGGGCGAAACTTTTAGGTCAATATAAAGTAGTGAAAGGGGCTTAAAATATATCATTTTTACGATACATCATACTTTCTTCATACAGGACCAGACGTCCAAATGTGCGCTTTCGTTTATTTTTCAAGCATTCACACATTTTATTAGGTGTATCAATAAGATAGTCCACTATTTTTTTGGCAAAACTTTGTACTCATTTCGCAATAATTCGAATACCTATCCTATTTTAGCACTATTCGTCATTTATTCCGATCCCCCTCCACCATTTTACCTAACCAGAGGATTGGAAAGATATTCCGAACTCAAAATGTATCGCCACTATATTGGAATTACATACAAGTGAATTTACTTATTGATGCACTTAATATATCGGAATCATCGTATGCGATAATGAACGAAAAATATTCATTTACAAATCGGCCATTCCACTTTTCCGCCGTGCTCGATATTTCAAATCGACCGTCGAGCAAACAAGCACCGTTTAAGTGCATCATCGGGCATACCAAGAGTGTTTAGTATCGTCGTCCATTGCGACAGAGTAATAAAATCGTCGGCAGAAATCGACCCGTCGAGTGGCGAGAATCATTACGCCGCGAAATTTCGAAACGAACCGCGTCTCATCGCGGTCTTCACCGTTTCCTCTCTCTTTCCTTCGCTTGATTTGCTCTTTATCGGCCGGCAAAGAAGGCATCGAGATTGAAAAGATCCGGTTAACTGTAATTACAGCGGATCTTCCTACACGCGGGTTGGTTGCCACGATAATACTACCTGAGTCGATGTTTGTTATGCCCACGGTTATAATTCATAGTCACCGACACGCGCGCTCGTCCGGCGACGTGCATATTGTGAAAGTAAATATACCTACGTGCACGCACGCGCGCGCGCGTACGAGCACTTTCACGAGTCATTCGATCTCATTTTTCCCGTTAGCCGCGATCACGATCGAGCGCGATCTCCGCCGTAATTATCTCGCCTCCCTATTGAACCGACGAAATTGTTTTTTGAATAAAAAGCTCGGGTTTAATGGCTTACGTTTCCTTTATGGCTACTGGCTCAGAGAATGTGACCCGAGATTCTACAGGATGGTTCAAAAGGAGTGGCCGATACTTCAGGATGATATTTATGTCGAGAAGAAATCGACATTCGGGTGAATATTTCATGAATAGAATGAGAATTTTTAGGCGAATTTGATTGGGTAATAAGGGGTTACGATTGCTTTCGAAAATATTGTTTTCTCTTCTTGAATCGCCAAGTATATTGAATGATGGAATTAATTTATCGGTCACTAAATTGTAGGGTTTATTAAGTTTGACCAAACTTCGTCCGAAAAATATAAGATTTACGATTGAATTTCATATTTAATAAATTCTTTGCTTGAGCGCAGGACGTTTATAATCAAGCGTCGGTGACTTCAACAAGGGCGTAAAACATTAAATAATGCCGCAGATCGTAAATAGTGCACTATGAACGTAAAAATCTAGTTTGGTCGATGATGATAAATTCTTTGCTGACACTAGATAAATCCTGAAGACTGCAAGATGAAAATATCCTGTACTATATAAACTTTTCAATTCGTTTTCGTTTTTCCAACTGATAGTGTGAAAATCTTAGTCATGTTACATTTATTATTACCACATATTTTGGTAAGCTATTACGTTTTTACATTAGGAAATCAGAAGGAAAAAAGATCCAGCGATTACGTATGTGTTTTCCAGTAACATTAAATCGAAAGTATAATTGCAATTGAGATAACTTAGTGGTTTTTGACTAAAAAAAAATGGTAAGTCTGGATGGGATGTAAGTCTTGTCAACGAGCTCTGAAAAAAATGTATAATGGGTACATCCTCCATCCATTCCAGGAGAACACTAATCGGGAAGATATGAATAATTCATGTTTAATAATAATATAGAAAAGTACGCTCGATGATAGGTGCATCCACTTTACATGCATTCGAAAAGTGCCGCTTTCGTCTTCACACATCAATTTTGTTCGGGGGCAGGTGTGTTTCATTAAAATTCTTATGGGCGGAAAAACCTAAATCGAATTTCATTTTTGCTGATTTTGTTTCGGTGATTCTCAATAATTTAAAAAGCAATTTTGTTGCAGAAATTTCAATTGAGTAGGGGCTGGGGGGCATAATGGGGAAGCTGAGGAACAATGCAAATAAAGCGATTATTGTACCTCTTAATTAAGTCTTTATGAATCACAATACAATTATAAGTTAACAGTTTAGTATTATGTACATGCTTGGGACAATTGTATAAAGTTAGATTTTTAAGTTATTAAGCAGTAAAAAAAACTAGAGAAAAACATTCTTGTCCCTCCTACGGGGTAAAACGGGGTACCGAAAATAGAGCAAGATGGTTTGCCTATGTATTCTCACATTGTATATAAATATGTTTTGCTTCAGAATTAGATATTATTATTATTATTTATTTTATTATTATTCATTAAATTTATTATTATTTTTGACCTGGCGTCCAGGGGACTAGAGGAGACGTAGGAAATGAGTCTTCGCGCCATTACATTAAGAACACGTTTATTGTAAAACCACTGCGGTTCTATATGTATGTTCAATTATTAATTATAGTTAATTAAGTGCCTTTATTCCAAATCCTAGGGTAAGATCCATCAATGAGATATTCCATTATTCCCCGTATCAAAGACCCCATCTTGCTTCCAACTATCGTTTTCCAGAAATTAATATATTTCTACAACAAATAAAAAGATATTATAATTCTGAATACTTAATATTAAAATAGAAGAAACAAAGATCTTGCAAAAAACACAAAACAGATCTTGCTTAAGATTTGTACCTACTTGATGACTATGATACAAGAAGCTCTCGAATAAGTCTCTAAGTCTCTAGCATTTGGTACAAATCAATCAAGTAGATTTATTATCCTCCCACAGTCATATAATATCTTCATCTTGACCTAACATTCAGTTTTTCATGGTCCATCAAGAATCTTACAATTAGGATTCTCGTGAGAAAATTCGAATTCCTCGATTCTGTATTTTTTTATCCTCAATCACGAGTTTCTGACGAACCCGTTTCATTCTCGACAATCATTCAAATATCCACAGTCAATTATCTAAATTCTTCATTTCCTCTATTCTTATTACCCCCAATCCTGACTTACCACCGAACCCGTTTCCCTCTGGAAATCGTTCGAAACATCCATAGTCAATTAAATCATCCTGTCGCTCTCGGTTTTACCCGGTCGCGCGAAAATGACGTGCGAACGCAACAAGATACCCCAGGAACTCTTAGATAAAGTACATCGCGTGCTGCTCTCTGCCTACACGCGCGGAACGCGAATACGGGGCCCGTGGGGGAAAGGGTGGGGGGGGGGGTTTTTTTTGTGGTCTTATTGTCAGTGAGCTGGTAGTCCGTTCGCCGCGGATGCATCATCTTCGTCGCGTGGTCGGTAACGATAGAGAAGGGAAAGACGAACCAAGGAGTGCGTTCACGCCCCGACAGAGGCAGATCACGCCGGGCGCCATGATCTCGCGCGGGCAGCTCGTGGTCACGGGTTATAACGCAACCGGGGAGATCGGTATCTCGCCCCGCGATCGACTCGTTGATTTATAAGACGCCGAGCACGGAGAGAGAGAGAGATCGGTATCTGCCGCTCGTTGCTGCGTGTCCCGATGCGTCCAATTTATGTAGCACGCGACATCCTTACCGAGTCGAAAACCGATTCGAGCTCGGCGACCATCGCTTACAGCTTGTTACGGCCGAAGGACGCTTTTGTTTCTTGCACCATCCCCTTTGGTACCCCGCAACATTACGCCAATAAGGAGGAATTGGATCCATTTATACCGCATTATAATATGTATGCTGTGGAATTTCGATTATTCGATGCAATGCTTGCAGAATCCGATGGTGCTTTGATGCAGGAATTACTATTAATTGTGTACCGTATGCAACGAAGATTTTCGTAATAATTCTGTTGGACGTAGTTTATAATTTGTGTGGATGTCAGTAGTAAATGGACACGTATCAGCGAATGAACGTTGTATATAAAAACGAGTAAATTAAGTTATTAAAACGAGCAAATGATTAAATATTGATTTTTTTTAATGCTTCCTTTATATTCAAACAATCCTTGCGTCATTGGTGAGAAATGTTCAGTTACTTAATATTGTTCATTCACTGGTGTATTTTTTCGTTTTAATTTAATTAATCACATTTTTCCAATTTTTCAAATTAAAATGTATACGTTATACAAACGTATAGATAGATATTAAAAAATTTAATTTTCATGCGCGAAATATATTGTAATATGTATTATTATCATTTAAAAATTCCACTTTAATTGTTACAAAATGTCATACGTGTTCATTCATTGACGCGTTTGCCCCATTCTTACTAGCATTTTTTCCCGCTTCTATAGAATAACGTGATTACTGTAAAAATTTAAAATTACTCGGCAGTATTAAGTTTTTTTGGGAAGAAATTTGTTGCAAATAATATTTGATATTTCTTATTTCTGAAGTTCTCAGCGATTAATACTTTCGACTTTCACGTGTAATTTATCGCAATAAAACGTATACTTTCACCGGCATAAAGTTTACCGTAATTTGTTCTTAATGCCCGGCCGGCTGTGTTAAAAGAAGATGTCATGTTCTATCCAATTTATTTACCTGCATCAATAATGTTGCGACATTGTGAAATTAAGGTGTGAATTTTTTTTTATTCATTTCCATGCGATGTTCACTTCTTTAAAAAGACGCGCGTTTTCGTGGACAAAACAAGCAGGAGAAAACGTTCAATTAACAATATAATTCAATATTTTTTTATTGCAATGTTTCTAGTCTTTGTTCTGTGTGTAGTTCCGATAAGGGATGAACCGATCCAAGTAAATACAAGTAAATAATCGATACTTCTGTTTCGATACCGAGCATTTTTAATATCGATATTTTCGGTTGCGATATATATGTAAAACGTACTCATATCGAATAAAGCGAGTAATCGATATGAAAACTAATGAATGTGAAGGTGGTTGTCATCCAGTTATATTACTTTCGTACTAAATGTTAGTTAATAAAATATGTCTTCGTTAATAAATGTTCATTCATAAAATATGTTTTCGCTAAAATCAGAGATGAGCAATTTCATTATCTAGATAAAGAGTTTCAAATAACGAATAAGAGATAAAAAAGTACTTCGTCATTTTTAATCGTTTAAATGTGGAAATTCCAATTTTTATAACAAAATAATACTTCTTCCTGAATGAGTCGACATTTGGCAAACAATCATTTAATCTCATTAACTATTTAAAGCTCAGGATGACGCACTTCGTTACTGTTGGTTTTCACTATGTATCATTCGAATTAAATTCTGCTCAACTCTAGTTAAAGCATATAATATTAATAAAAAAGAACTTTGTATTCATTTTTTTTCAATACAAGTAGGTATCGATACTTTTGATGCGATATTGAATAGATAACGATACCTTTTTTCGATACAAGTTATGAGTAAAAGAATCGATACCTTGACGATGCCGGTTTATTTCTACTTCCTATCCGTTCATATTCTTTCCTACGCACGCATCGAAGTCTCCACTGGAGTTGCACCTGTTGCTATATCCACATCGATCCCTTCGAACATTTCCATTGCCTACGAAACAACCAACAAAGCGCTAATAAATGTTACTCGATCCAAAACACCGAATACCTTTACGAACAGGTAGGGACCACTTTTTTCAAAACCGTTGTGTCTTTATTTCCAGAAATAATAAAAGTTTTCTCGAATACCGGACAACGATATACAATTCCCAAGGGACCATTGCGCTGCAATAATTGCCACTTTTCCCCCACCGACAATAAAACCCCGTTTTATCACCCTCGCCCGGGTATTGTGTGAGCTCCTTGGGAAGAAAGGGTCCTGTAAGCGTGGCTTCGATTTATACAGGGTGTCCCTAAATAGTTTCGACACCCGGAAATGAGGGGTTCCTGGGATGATTTGAAACAACTTTTTCCTTAGCAAAAATGTTATCCGAGACTTTGTTAACTACCAATCGTAGCGCGTAGCCAACGCTACCGCGGAAGCTCGGCCAACAGACTCGCGCTCTGATTGGTCGGGGTTTTTTGTTAATATCTCGTTAACAAAGCCTCGGATAACATTTTTGCTAAGGAAAAAGTTGTTTCAAATCATCCCAGGAACCCCTTATTTCCGGGAGTCGAAGATATTTTGGGACACCCTGTATATGTATCGAGCAGCAGATCCGTTTTCCGAGTGCTGGACGGGGCCGATTGTAGGCGCGCGAGGACGCCGTTGGACAGTTTCACCGAGAGCACATCGGTCACAAGGTTGATGAATTTATGCCGAGTGTTTATGTCAGAAGACGGCAGCGCGTACATCTATTTAGTGTCGGAAGACGGTAACGGGGAAATTTATCGTTTCGTCGGCGTCCACGGCGGCGCGCGAACCGACTCAAATGGGCGGAGAAAAGAGAGGTGGCCTTTCCATAAATTCATTTCAGCTGTAAATTGTGAACGCGCCAAATGAGTACCACTTCCATATTAGGCCGCGACTCACGGTGATACCGAAGGGTAGACTTCAATCTATTTGTATAGGCGCATTATACCGAGACCAACCGAGTGTCAACCAACGTTGAAAAGTAACAAGTGTTGCGTGTTGTTCGACATAAAATCGTGTGTCGTCGAGAGATATTTATATACCGTGCTTTGAATCGTTCTTCGTGTCGATTAAATTCTCGTTCCGGTGTTTATGGAAGGAAGATTCTCGAGACTGAATGTCGAAATCTTTGTACAAGCGTGGTAGTTGTATAAGGAAGGTTTACTAATCTAACGCTTGTAGCGACAGACAAAAGTTTAAAACGAAAATGAATCAAGAAAATACATTAATCACTTCACATGATCGATTAGGTTTATGTTCTGTCTTCGAGATATTTATTCTGTTGCAGATTGTGAAATAGTGCATATCACGACGAAGGAGAAACGACAATGGTGTCAATTAAATTTTTGTTGTACTTTTAATCTATCAAGATTCTTGATGAAAGTGAATTTTTGTTTTTCTTGCTTTTATAAATTAGTCTGTATACACGCTGAATGTGTACAAACATCCTGAGCATAATAATATCTGATGAATGATTTGTATATTCCAAAATATTACTTATATGGAGCATACGTAATTCGATGTACATAATACGATTCAAAGTATCGATAAAAAATGATTCTAGAACGATCTGTGAAGGCGTTTAATAGTACATTGCAGCAACATATACCTGGCAGTAAGACTAAAAAAGGAAGTGTTCGATGTGTATTCGCAATTAATCGGTAGACACGGACAACTTTTAATTTATATCATCGAGTTTTAAGTGACTGGCGTAATGGGCCTATGAAATTTATAAGCGGCAGCATCCTGTACGTGGGCGATTGTTTACGATGATTGCGCGGTCCACGAACTCAAATTTAATAATGAAGTTGATTTCATCATTTCTTGGGATAAAACGATGGATGTGCTAATGAAGGGGAATGTTTACCATGATTTTTAACGACCTAATATTAATTGTGAGTCATTAGATTGTATTCTGAATCGGAGAGACGAATATATTTTGGTGCTGATTTAAGTGTGATTCAATGGAGTGTTCTTTATAACACGTCATGGTAATTTAAAAATAAGTTTACCTATTCGAGAGAGAAAACTTATTGAATTAAAAAAAGAATTTGGAAATAAAACATAGTTATAGTATTAGTTAAAAATAACCGACTTATTAGTTTCATGGTAGATCCAATTTGATAGATCGAATTTTAGAAATAAAGGTAATATTAATTAATGTAATTTTTATTGATTCTGAAGAAAATCTAGATTTTCGATAATTACAAGAAAGTAATATATAAGTACTCTACTCCTGATGCAGTATAGTCTGCAACGCAATAAACACGCGCGTCGTTGGGTGATTTCAATGCGTGGTTAGTACAATACATATCGCCACCAAGCTTGAAGTGTCAGAGATCAACTTGTATTCTTTTGTTGACATCGAATTAACCGGTACTAGTTAACAGAAGTGGTTCTATTGTTCTGTATGACAAGGCTCGTCATATACCAGGTGTTTGAAAATTGCATAACTCCCACTGTTTACCACTTTTTTATCACTTAAGTTATTTTCCAAGAGCAATTATTTTTTAATATTTTGTTCATGATTCGAAATATGATGTTGAGAAACCGCAGACGATAATTGTAACAAATAATACTATTATATAATTGTTACACGTGCTCGTTATATTCAGCTCCGACGAAATTTCTGTTACCACCGAATGGACTCCATATTTCAATACTTTAACGTTACAAGCTGTTGGAAAATGGATCTACTTTCACACGTTTGCGATCCAGAGCCATGGCGGGTCTAACGCACACTTGTACCGATTTAAGTGATGATTTACACCGGTGCAAGAGCGACAGTTTATTACCCACCGCGTTTTATGGAGCTGTGTTCGATAATCTTGAAAAGTCTCTGACCGGAAAATATAGTTATTACATGGCTGGATCTACAAAATAACACATACCGTGAATAACGAAAGTATTCGAACAATAGGATACTTATTGTTAAATGATTCGTCGATGTAAGTTCAAAGAATCCATTTTGAGCATTTAACTGATAACTTATTATAAATTGCAAATCAGTTCAAGTAACTATAAATCGTAGAATTTACCAAAAAGAGATAAATGTTACGCTGATTTTTTTATAACTCCACTCATTTGTTTATGAAACTAACCTAAGAATTTTGCAAGTGTCGATGCATACTCGTATCGAAAGAAAATGAATACAAACTTCTTTTTTATTAATATTATATGTTTTAACCAGAGTTGAGCAGAATTTAATTTGAATAATACATAGTGAAAACCAACAGTATCTAAGTGCGTCATCCTGAGCTTTAAACAGTTAATGGGATTAAATAATTGTTTGCCAAATATCGACTCATTCAGGAGAAAGTATTATTTTGTTATAAAAATTGGGATCTCCACGTTTAAACGGTCAAAAATGACGAAGTATTTTTTTATCCTTTATTCGTTATTCGAAACTCTTTATCTAGATAATAAATTCGCCCATCTTTGATTTTAACGAAGACATATTTTATTAACGAACATTTATTAAAAACGTAATATAACTAGGCGACAACCACCTTCACATTCATTAGTTTTCATATCGATTACTCGCTCCATTCGATATGAGTACTTTCTTTCGATACCGAGTATATATCGCAACCGAAAGTATCGATACTAAAAATACTCGGTATCGAAACAGAATTATCGATTGTTTACTTGTATTTACTTGGATCTGTTCATTCCTAGTCCTCCTATACAACTCCCCGCGTCTCGAAAAATACACATCCGATTACCCGTTCGAATCGAATTCTGCGAGAGAAACCAATCCCAGACATTTCATTCCATAAACGTCGAGGCGCGCGCGACGTTCCGCGTGGCTCGATCGACGTGAATTCGGCGTGATTGAGCCACAAAAGCGCGTATACAGGCTAATTAGCTGTCTGCTAATTAGCGGGACGCCGATATACGACCGATCCAGGGACGCCCGCGGCGGTAAAACTGGAACGATACAGTCTTGACAAGCGCTAAATCTCTCGTTTCTCCCGTCCGCCACGATGTTACGTGACGTTGATAGCAGTACATTTCAAAACGGCGATGCGTCACATCTTCCACCTACAACAACATTGTCCGTGCACGGCCGATACACGCTCGCGGTACGTTATTATTATGCCCCCTTACCATCGCGATTTTATGCCTCGCGAGCGATCTTATTAAAGGCAACGAGCACGATCGTATCGCAGTCGTGCAATAAAATACCGTCGGACCTTTTCCCCTTTTCGTAGCGCGCCAGCTCCTATCCCCAGCCCGAGATGGGGAGAAAAAGGGAAAGGGATTTCTAGTTCAGACCGTCGGATCTTATCTCGTCGGAAAGATCACAGACATGTCCGCAAGGTGATTCAATTTGTCCTGGGAAGATCTAGTTTTAGAAGCTTTTTTTTTCCTTTTCTCGACCTCTGTCTTCTTGGCCCCTTACCTACAATGGCCCGGAAGTCCCTTTGTTTCAGGCCTCTAATTGTTGGTGGTCCTTTGAATATTCGTGTTTTTATTACCAGACTGCTGATTTTATGCATTTTATGCATTAAATAAGGATCTGCATTTTTACTCTAATGAATCGTTTAGCATAGCGGTTTGATTTGCGTACCACTTGGCAGCCGATTTTCTTAAATTGTACCTTCTAATATTAGAAAAATGGAGGTAATTAATATATTTGCTGTTATTTCAATTTTTTTCGCGTACCCCTGAAACACCAAGCACGTATCCCTGAGGATGTGCGTACCCCAGGTTGAGAACCGTTGCTTTAACAGATGAAAGATCAGGCGTAAGTACCAATAAATATCTTACCACTTTGTTTGAATGAAAATTGTAATGCAGTTTGAATTCAGATCATATCGCAGGCGTTTTGTTCGTAGAAATCAGGAAACATAATCGAGAAAACGTATCACTGGAGTAGCACAGATTTCTTGAAAAATGAATATCAAATTTTCAAAAATGTAGCGGATTATTTATAGGTACACCAAATACTTTATTCTTTGATTCTGTATGTTATGTATTTGGTAGTGACTATAATTATTAATAGAATACTTTTGGCACTACTACTGATGCCTAGTTTTCTGGAAATGTTAGTTGAACGCTTAGACAACAAAATCGAACTTTCTGTAAAAAGAGTCAGACTGTACAGTGAATTATTTCAGAAAGTTAATTTTCCTGCAGGTGATTTTCAACCTTAAGACTAAACCTACCACGACCGGTTTTGCCGTTCTAATTTCTACTTTTTTAAAGGGTTCGGTAGGTTTAGTGTTACAATCATAAGAGGGACAAAACAGTTATCTGACGTAGATAAATATCTACATATTTTAGGCCAGTACATATTTATTTCTTCTATACGAGATAACATTTTTTCATATCTCGATGTCTACTCAATTTTTACGTAGATTCGAAAGAAATATAACAAATGTCTCAAGATTATTGTGCACGCGTGTACGTAAGAATTACTAGCCTGAAATACACCTCGATTACACATTCATTCACCTTTGTTCTCCCACAAGATGCTAGCCACGTAGCCGCATTATCCTCTAGATAACTATCATTACTCAATGATGAAAACGCGTGTTCAATGGCGCTGAACGTCCGTCTAAAAGGACAAGACATATTCCCGTCCCTATCGATACCGCCGTCGTAAGACCAACGATCTCGACGAACGAAATATCTCGTCGATACTGATATTATTACCTATACGCTTTCAGCAATCATAAGCACCTATGTGTGTGTGTGTGTGTGTCCTTATACACGTCGTGTTCGTTCTTCATTTCTCACCGTGTTTATTACAACGATTCGTGTTTCTGTTAGCATCGCGCATTAACGCGTATCGAGGCGGCGAGCTATTAATATGCATCGCATTTAACGACCCGCTGCCGGATACTTATGAATTAAAGTCGTCCATTAATTTGAGGTTTAACGATGGCGAAAGACACTACGCATTTACATATGAATAACAGCACGCGTTTAAATGCCGCGAGAGAGAACAGGGAGTAGATCAATTGCCTGCGGGGCGAGGATTAAGAACAAGTGTCTGTTACATTCGATCGAAACGGCTTTTCGCGAATCCATTATTTAAACAGTGGATTTTATGAGTCCACAATGAACCCGATTATACGGGACACGGAGACGTAATTTTAATGAAGTTTATGTAATATTGTCTCTGTGTGTGTGTAGCGATTCTAACTGGACGAATCATATTTTTTATTCAAAATTGTATGAATTAATCTACGAACGATGTGAATTCGAATATACATTCGTGATTTATTAAAAGAATAGCGATTAGAAGAACAGAAAAACTAATATCGTAATATTAAGTCTGAAAAAAATGGAGTAAAGTTTGTTGTTGAGTATATCTAATTGCAACTATTTAGGTTTAACTAGTCCATTATTTAAAATTACTTCTAATATTCATTTGTGATAAGTGGAAAAAATATGAACGTTACTGTAGTTGTAAAACAGATTTTTGATCATTAGTTTTTTATAACTTCTCCATAGTTATATGTAGGTATGTAGTAACTTAAATCTCTAAATCTTCAATGATAGATATTGGTCTCAACTTTCTCCTGAAGCTTTCTTTTTTCCGGAACCACCAAAGCAGTCTAAATGTTGATGTCCATAAAATCTCATAAAAATCACGAAAATATCACGACACTGCCATCTCTGAGATTTTCCGTAACATTTATTGCACTACGTAAACTAAGACACCAGTTAATTTATGTACATTTTCAAAAAACTGTTACTTGTCTGACCTGACATACAAAACACCCTTTTAAAAATTTACAATAACAGCTGAGAACTGATCTCACCTGTTATTTAAAATAAAATAAAAAACACGTTTCCGTTTCGCATAGAAACTTTTCTGGACGTTCGAACAACAAATCTCGTTCATAAAGCGTTAAAAGGGAACCTCAATTCTATTTAAAACACGTTATCGTTGAATAAAGATGACGTAGGAGCAGGCACAAATCAGCCGGAGGAACATAAGCCGGTCTGTTATGGTGTGGCGGGCGGTTCAATGGATCCGCCGTCGATTTAAACGCGTGGGTATCGACCGAATGATCTGTGACAAACGTCGCGAGCCGCTAAAGGGCTCTCGTTCTGGATGGCGAGGCGCGAATGAACTCTGAACCTCTCTGGCAAATGGTGGAGAGAAGGGAAACAAAGGGTGGGGTGGAGGACGCAGGCCTGGTACATACAAGCCATTGCGGGAGGTGATGCCCAGGTGTTGGCTCGCGCAGATAAATTTTTCTCACGGCAAAATAAAGATCTTGTCGGACACGGGAGAGTACAAGACGGAAACATTGGTGCGTGGTGGCAGGACATGCCTGTTCACCGAGATAACCTCGGGTTTCAACGACCATTCCTCTCCTTCTCGGTTCAACCACGCGTTCTATCTAAGCTTTCCTCGTCTTTTTTTTCACCCAGCACCCACACACGTGATTCAGCCCTAAAGATCGCCGTGGCTCACCGAAAATTCGTTCCCCTCGCGACTTCCTCTCGCACGATCGTACGATATGTCCGTACGATTCTTGTATGAATAAAATTCGATTGCGATCTGATGGATTCGGTCGTTCGTGAATTTCTTCTGAAGGAATTGGGATAATAATTTTAGAAATGTACTTATGTATTGGGTCAATTATTTCAGTTGGAACCGATGACTATTACGTCACTGTATGTCGTCGCACGGACTGTTTGTCAATGTCTTACTACATCAACATTCTTTTATGTCACGTATATGTAGATGACATAATTTTCTATTCAGAGCTACAGGTTAATCATAATGGTAGAGTATTGAATGAAATCATTCAAGAAGGTTAAAAATATGACTATGTAGTTTACCGTTTCGTAACGCACAACCTATACAAATATATTTACAGCGCCTGCAACTAGTGATAGTTTGAAACTGTTCAAACGTGTTTGAATGCCTAACGAGATGTACAAACTGTGGAACATGTTTAGACTCCTGTCGAGATGTTCAAAATGTTTGAACTCCTGGCGAGATGTACAAACAGATTTCCACTTCTGGCGAGATATTCAAACTGTTCATTCATGTTTCAACTTGTGATGAAATATTCAAATTGTTCAAACATGTTTCAACTCCTGACGAAATGTTTAAACTGTTTAAACATGTTTCAACTTCTGATGAGATGTTCAAACTGTTCAAACATGCTGCAACTCCTGATGAGGTGTTCAAACTGTTCAAACATGTTTCAACTCCTGACGAAATGTTCAAACTGTTCAAACATGTCGCAACTCCTGACGAAATGTTCAAACTGTTCAAACATGTTGCAACTCCTGACGAGATGTTCAAACAGTGTTCGGTCGTTTGACTGAAGAGTTTCAACTCTTCGAAATGTTCGAAACGGCTAAACAGTGTTTAAATACTGTGTGTTTGAAAATATCTAAACATGTTTGGACTGTTTGTTCACAGACCCATCACTACCTGCAACTTTTATCGGCAATAAAGTATCCTCAAGAGCCGCATTATCGTGAATAATGCAACCCGGTAGAAAATTCTCGGCCATTATTCTTGTTAGGTGGTGACATTTTATCTCGCGACATGATGTAACTGAAAATACGACGATTACGTGAAATTCTAGAGACGCGTGATCGCGAGCAACTTTATTCTGACCCGCGCTCGCGAGAACGCAAGCCCGATAATAAATTTCCGTCTTGCCGTGGCACCCACACGCTGGATTCGGCCTCAAGACAAGCCACTCAACTCGCCTTACAAGAATCAGTTTCAATTCATGGCTGTCCACGATCTCGCTTACAAAGTATCCGTTACAGAATTGAAAAAAAGGAAGAAAAACTTGTCCGTCGAATCAATCGATAAAGCACGGAACGTCTGAGAATATTTGCAAATGAGCAAGAACATATTGCTTAAGTTGCAGTCGATTTTGCAACCGTGCCAACGGCTACTCGTTTTACAATTTAATGAGAGGAAAGAGGCGGCTTTAACGAGCAATATGTATGCGAGTAACTAAAATTCATAGTACCGCAGCTATTTATCGTGTATTTATTTAAAATGAACACATAGTTGCATACATATTGCTCGTTAAGCTAACAATTTTCTCCTGTTAATTGTTCAGGAAAGAACGAACCTTGTATCGAACTCGTTTTAGCGTTTATTTCATCCTTTTCTCGCTAATGTCGATATCCACGAGAAATGTGTATTATACAGATATATTATAATTAAATTGCGGTCGTTTACAAAAATTCAAATTTTTATGGATTTGTTTCTTGAAAATGAGAGATTGGTTTGCTTCGTTAGTTCTTCCGTTAACTCTTTTGTTCCCACTGCTGCCATATGGCTACGTACTCTAAATTACGAAATAAAATGTTAAAATCATGTATCTTGTCATATATGTGAGTATACGTATAATAGTTTCTTCTAGTCTTATATAGATGGCATGGCACAAATTTAAATTTGCATTTAAAAGTTTATTGATGAAATAAGACATTATTGGTCATTTCTCTCTTGCATTTGATGGAACTCAAGTGCTGAGTATTGTTACAAATCTATAGAAACTTTCCAAACTTTAATTTCTTTCAAATATTTCAAGAGGTAAGAAAAATTAGGTTTCATTATGTATAACAACATTATAATGGGAATTATTACATATAACCGTGATAGAAGTAAAAAAGTTGTTAAATGATAACAAATGAAAAATTGCATTAGTCAGTTTCCAAATGGTAAAATGTTCTGGTGAATCATTTATGTCACGTAATATACACAAAAATTTAACAAAATATTGCTGTGGTCATTTTTAGATAATTTGGGAAGGAAAGGGTTAACTTGAATAGAAAATGAATCGATGAAATACTATGAAAGTTTCTGTTTCTTTGTGTTGAAATTTGTAGTTGGTACAATAATAATTTTTTGTAATAGTCGATGCAGAAGAAAAATGTTCCACACTATCTTAACAATCTGTACCCAATATGTCTAGGTATCAGATGTGTGAACTGTTCACATTACGCTGACATTTCACAAAGGTCATTATACAGATGTCAACACGATGTTATCTATTCAAATAGACACCTTCCCACTGTTACAACACTCGAATACTGTTTAATGAGACGAAGTAGTACTTTTGTCTTACCAAAGCTGTCGCCTATTTAACCCCTGTGTCTTGTTCAGGTAACTATGTTGGACTATTCGGATTACACTCTGTTGGAATTAACTCTTGAAAGGCCGACCATTTAATGCTCGTACACTGTTCAATAAATTATTGCATTACAGTTCTTTGACTTCAATAGAACTTAAATTAAAATCGAATGAAGGAAATGCATTTGCCTATCGCTAGATCATAAAATATGTAAGCTATGGTTATAAAATTAATTTACAAATTTCTGTAATAAAAAAATATAATTAAAAATCAAACATTGGTTTCGGATTAGATTGTCTCGAACAGTGTGCGAGTGTTAACAATACAGAGAGTCGATACCGGGTGAATTCGGACCTACACTGAATTTTTGTTGTAGGCACTTCAAGTATAGTTTCCAGAATACTAAATGCCATTTTATAATATTTCTGATGCATGAACAAGAGAATGTAATCGCAGAATATAAATACAATGTTGTACATAACATTTTTCTAAACATAACTTAGTAACAATAAGATTTTTCCAAGAATCGTGTCTGCTAACGACACCGAAAGTTCTCGATCGAGTCGTTTTCAACGATGGGTTAAAACTAACCTATTATCGACTGGGTTAGGGTTAAAATCGGGCTTAGAGAAATGTTTTAATCTATGACTGAATTGTAATTGAATACTGTATTATTATTCATATTAATACAAGATTTATGAGGGTTAACGTGATTTCCATTGCAAAATGGTAACACAGTATCGCCGTTATCAACGTGTCGGTAAATTGGAGTAGATTAATTGCACGAGATCCTCCGCGAACACAGAGTCGAAATTGCACCGCAAGGGGAAGCATAAATCATATTGACGTCTGTCGATTACACGGAATATTAAATTTCATCGAGAATATCGAGTACGATCTAAGAAAAGGCTATCCAACAAACATATAGGATTACGAGACCGGTTTGCGGTAGAGAACATTATCAAATGGTGCGCGAATAGTTGGAAAGTTTGACGCTGAGAATAATGTATCGTGCTTAATTTTCATTCGTCATGTTTTATATTGTTCTGTACAAAAATTGCAAAATGACAAAGAAATTAAATAAAATATGTTTTCATGTATGTTGTAGATAAAAAACTAATAACAATTTTAAAAAGAGCTTTGCGGAATCAGTTATTTAAGAGATATCTACTTACCTCTATGTTTTATATTTTTTTCATGACTCTCTTTGCCAAAGATATTTTACTGTTAATACTTTTCCAAAAGAAAAAATACTTTATGTTGTTCATAAACGTGCATTTATCCTAAGGGTTAAATATTCATAACAGCTAAACGGTATTTCACTTTGACTTAATTGAAACGAATAATATTTATATTTATTATATTCAATGTGAATTATGTTTTCTGTGTCCCAATTTAGTATATCCAACAGTATATTATTTGTACTATGAAAAAAATTGAAGAACGAATCAGCAGACGATTATGCTAATAGAAATCTCGTTTTGAGATTGAGTTCTGGCTTTATGAATCAGACTACTGCACTAGAATGGAATATTTTTTTTCAATTTAATCAGTGGATCGGAGAATTAATGTGTTGGATGTTGACCACAAAGGCTTCATTAGCCCGTCTTGTTCTTAGACGAGAGGGTTGTGGCCAATCAGATGCTAGCCTATCCACAACTGTTAAATTTCTGCTCGAAGAATGCTCGCATGATTGAATAGGGTAACGAAGATAGAATGCGAAGTCCACGTTAACATGAAGTTATCTCACGTTATCCTTCCGTGCTGCCATTTTTTACAAGCCTGATTTCACTTCTGTATCGTGATCACTTTTCTTGTGTCAGTGTTCCTTTTTTTTTACAAAATAATGTTAACAATTTACTATACATGAAAGTAAAAAAGAGTAATAAATAAGAAAACTATGATTGTAATTAAGAAGTACCTTTGCTTTAGTTCCAAAACTAATAATAATTGAACAATAACCAAGTAGTCCAAGATGAGTTCACCTGTACGATCGAATTTTCGTCATTAGGCTTCTAGCATGGAGGACACGAACCTCTAACGAATACTAATTTTCAATTAGAATATCATCTGCATTCCGAGGACGGAAAGGGGTCACGATTTCGTGGTGAAGACAATTCTCATCGCATGCGTTCGCGACCCGAGCGCATAATTGAGTTTCGTTACGAGCCACTTTGGGGGCGATAATCGAGCGGACTTTTTTGCCCAGGACGGTTGCGGATGGCGGTACGATATTCCAGGTTGCAAACCGGGCACGCCCAACGGTGATGCGTTTTCGTGTTAATGACTAGAAGCTCCGATGCTCGCGTGCAGACCGAGCAGAATTTCATTTACCCGCTGAGTCATCCGCTCGAAGAAGCTAATGACTAGCCGCGGTTTAGCGACAGGTTAAGCTTCTTGCCGATTGTTCCGTGGACACTGTGCCCAGGGTGGAACAGGTCGGTGCGTCATCTGATCTGATGAGTTATGGTTCGGACCCTAATTACGCTAATTTTCGTTCAAACCGTGAAATCAGTGTGAAGTTTCACAAAAAATCAATTGAATGTTTGGGCACATTCTTTCCGATAGCAGCCATATTGGTTAATTCAATTATGTTCAATTATTATAGAACATTTCGTTTTAGGGTACGTCCGGGAGAGATAAACCACGTTTTTAAAAATATCCGATCAATCTTTCGATAATCGAGTAAAAAGATGCAAGACCATTGGAGGATCTAGCCAAGTATCCTCACGAGCAAACTCTGCTTCCACTAGGGTATATAAAAATAACGTAGTAGAATGGCCACCTACCACTTGGTAAATTTATTTCCAGTACTGAAATAAATGTTAAATCGAATGTTAATTTGGCATAAATTTCAGTAATTCCTGATTCCAAGTGGTAGGAGGCCCTTTACCTACGCCACTTTGTCCCCTAGTGGAAGCTGAGTTTGTTCGTGGATGTACAAACAACAAATTGGTTAGTCTCTCTGGATGACAGGTTAAATGCAATTAGGTGTTTCCAAGAGTTCCCGAACGAAAGGAAAAGTAGAAAGCCCCCGATAACGGTCACCGGGCAATTCTGGATTTTCAATGGCGCGCAAACGTAATGCGCGCCGGAACGCGTATTCGTGCGGCCAGACAAAGCGACAAAGATCGTAAGCGCCCGGCCTCGAGACGGACTGAACGAAGGGACTTTTACGGTCGCGTGGCATTCTTCAGCAATCGAACAACTGCTTGGCCCGCATCGGTTCAATGAATAATCATTGTTCAATCATCATAAACGCTGAACGACGATTGCCTCCGGGACTATTCGGGTCGGATGATCGGAAACTGACCGTGTATACGCATGGCCGCTCGTGGCCGGTTACAATTGTAATTTACGGTGGATCGGCATTTCAGTACTTGTTGTATCGGTTTCTGGTGTGCATCAAACTGAACTGGTTACTTTTACCAGTAGCACAGTTTTATTCGGGCGACGTGGACGACTGAAAAGTTAATAATTGTTCGTTGACCAGACAGTTATTGCGTCGCTCGTTTATTTGCATTGTAACCCCCTTGTAATTACCTGATGAATGGTCGCTATAGGCGAATTTAGACTTTACACTTTGAATGTGTAACGCGAATCATTCATCCACAATGAAAGGTGTAAATATTATTTTCATCTGCATTTCATGTAAAGTGAACATCCGAAGGGACCAGTGTTTAAAGTAGAGCCAGTCTCTAGTTCGGATGAATTGTATGGATTGTGGATGAATCATCCGCGATGCATAATTAAAGTGGAAATTCGCCTTATGTTAACTATACACGAATTTTGAAACTTGGTGCAGATTGCACGCTACTACGTCAGCTGAAACGAACATAAAAAAGAAAATAAGGAAGTTGCAACTAACCCCAGTGTATTACTAAAATTTTGTATACGGTAATCTATAAGCGTGATTTTATTTACTGTAAAATAACGATTATAGAAATGAAATGGGAGCTGTTATAAGAAATTTTTTTATAACAGTTATTAAGAATAAATGTTGTTTGTTTAAAACAGTTATTTTGGGAACCGTTTCAAACCCTGGAAGTTATATGTATATTAACACATTATCCTCGGTTGCTATTTAATAGGTTTAGTAGAGTCCAACGATTTACATCCGAGGAGTTTTTATTAAACAGTTGAATCACAGTAGGAAATTACATTCATGAAAAATAACAAGAACTCTGATAAAATGTCGTATCAATTTCTGCCTTAACCCTGATCTAAGGGTAAATTAATAGGTTTCTTGTTTATAAGCACTGAAATTGGAAAGCCTATTAATAGGCTACCGGTCAATAAAGTCTTAAATCGTTAGAAAATATTGATTTACTGGTTTATTAAATCTAAAACCGAAGTCATACTTCTTGTCGGTCGTGTAAATTTCAATCTTTACATAATTAGCCCCTTGCCTTGTAACAATGCCTCAGACAGTCAATGGAGATTACAGATGTAATTCAATAAAGACAAAGTTTATTTATTCCATATAAGAGACAGCGTAATACTCTTACGTTTATAAACAATTTATCCTCAGCCGCATGTGTATAGCTAATCAAAATAAATGAAAAACCCTGCATGGACATCGTTTCTTATCCGTGTAACGGTGTAACAGAATTTTAAGATAAGAATTTAATAATCAGTCCGCATGTGATTACAACACCGTCTGTTCCCCATCTGGCATAATCCTAAAGATTAAATTACATTTCATATTAAAAGAACGAACACGATGGTACGGGACCAAGCGCAATTAACGCCGATCAAAGATCACGAATCCTCGCGGGCCAACGAAAAAAAATCCCGTTCGCGAGCAGTCGCGCGAGCCATAAATAATTTTATACGCTCCTAATGAGGACCACCAGAGCCCCGTAACGAATTCACAATCAACAAGTTCATTCGAGTTTAACGAATTGCGGCCACGGCGCGGGGCGGCGGTCTCGTTTCGCGATTCGATGGCTCGCTGGGGGGGAGGGGGAAGGGATCTTTCGTAACGCGAAATCTGGTCGTCCCAGAATATCTGATAAACATAAACGGAACCCAGGACACGTACGTTCACCTGGACAGGTTGAACTCGATCAGATACCGTGGACAATTAACCAATTACTATAATTAAGACACACGCCTCCACTTAGCATTTGTTCGATCCGTGGCTGGACTCGTTGAATTTGCATTCGAATCCACTCTTCGGGCTCTCTCTTACAGTCCCCCGTATCCTTTTCTGCGGGGCCTCCCCGTCCCTTAACGATCTGGGAGGTTGAATTGATTTTTCTCTTAACTGATCCGGCCCCGTAACAAACACCGGTCCGCCGTACCGGCTACCTTTTATTCGTCGGATACCATTCGATGGAGAACGTAGTGTAGAGCGACGGAATTGTTTTTATTTGGGAATTCTTAAGAGCAGGTTTGGAACAATTTGAAACTGTTAACCAGAGATGATGAATGTATATTCCACTGTATCTTCTGGAAATTGGTCGACTTTTTCTTTTTCTTTATGCAAAGATTTCGAAATTTGATGAGTAAATATTATTTGTTAACAGTTAGCTTTGCGTTGTATTATATTTACGTGTATACCGAAATGAGTTGTACATTTTGCACCGTTTTCATTCATCTTTATTCGGGCTTATGCGAGTTTTCATGGTCGCAAAATTATGTTATTAACAGGCTAATGTCTTTTAAATGTTTTTACCATCGGGTTGCTCATAGTTATTATCTGCACAAATAAGTGCTTCTTTATATTGTTTAATAATGTAGAGATTTAATCTACAGAAAGTGTTTGAAAAAGAATTTTCAACGTTTCAGAAACTGATTGTTCAATTTTTATGTCTTGTACACGTGTATTAGGCGTAGAAATAAGAAGTCTACATAGTATGTTTGACAAGTTGAGTAATTTACATTTCCAGAAAATACATCTCATTTCATCTACATTCATCGTTAATTCACAGCGCATTAGCATAGTATTTAATAACAATAACTAATACGGTTCCATTCGTCACTATCGAGTCTCCGCGTAATAAATCGCATAATTGGTCACAGATACGTTTGGGATAGGCCGAACAAAGTTCCAAACCGTACCTGATAGCCGTGGCAGGTGCATCGTTCGAGCGGTATTAAATAATATAGTTCGAGAGGGGCTGTATAGTGAGCGTAATACGATTAACCGCGTCACCGTAGGATCCCTTGTAGCCATGGTGTCGCGTCTACGGGGGGTCGCCTAGCGCTAGATCCCATGATCTACGACCGAGACTCGTTTACAGCGTTCGTTATGTTGCCCCTATGATTTACGACTTCTGGGATGCGTTTAACACAGGCGACGGTGGTTACAGGATAACATGTGACCGTGCCCAATAGGCACCGTGGAGCGTTAACGTGTCACATGCAGTTTTCTGTCATTGTGGCGGCCAGCAAAAGGGTTTCCAACAAAAGTAAACACGCCGTTAATACTTACAAGACGATGGTCGTTACTGTGGGATAGTTAGATGTATAAAGTAAATGGATTGGTAATTAAATGGTTCTTATAATGTTCACGTTGAGCTGTTGATGATAGTAGTATAATTCTTCTAAATAATAATAGTATATTTTCATAGGGATTTATATTTGTCCCTTGTATTGTTCTGTAATAGATGGTTCGAAGCTATTAAGTGACATGTCTATACTGTTACCACAAAATTGTGAAAATATACTGCTCGAAAGAATTAGGGGTCGCCTAATGTGAGTGGTCCTCTTGCATCCACCAAGCAGAAGAAACAAAACAAATGCTAAAGGTTTGCTAAATCGATTTCTTTTCTGTACAATACTAGCAATAATTAACACCTAGTTATATTTTTGTTGGAGATTATACGTCGTATCGATGAGCAACGCGACAGTAATACATGATCCTTTACTGTTTTGAGCGGTGTAAAAACTAATAACCATGTTATAATGGTCAGAGATTTGAGGCTTTCACGGCCCGGCATGATACAGTTTTCACTGTTGAGGCTTGACACGGCTTACACCCGAAAGTCTCAACAGTGAGAACTGCATGTATAATGATGATGACTGAAACGATTTGGTGTACTATAGGTAACAGAATGCGGTTATGAAAAACTCTAATAACCGTGTATAATGATGATGACTATAACGATTTGGTGTACAATATATGACAGAATGGGGCTTTTCCCAGAAGACATTTCAGTTTTCATAGGTTGTTAAGTAACAGTGAGGTAAATGAAATACAGAGAGTTCAGAATGTTGTCTTTTGGAGTACGAATTAAGATTCCGTAACGCCAATGCAACTCGAAATATTTACGTACAAGGGACAGGTACCTATGTACGTTGGAAATGCAAAAGAGTCAGAGCCGCCTGCAGCCAGCACGCGACCTTTTCTTCCATCAAACGATATGCATCTGAGGATAGGTTCGCCCGTAATTTCTTTATCCTCCGTGACCTCTACAGTTCTTTCCTCCATACGTCGGATCCTGAAGCAGTTCAGGTATAATACTCTTACCGTGGCCTTCAACATCGACAGCACCGATTCCGAGATTACTATATGCCAGAACGATCATTTACAGTCTTGTCCAGCGATCCACGGGATATCTTACCATCTAGCAATTCGCATAGTTGCATAGGTCGTCCTGGAAACTGTTCGACGGAGTGGATCGACCTTTTCTAACGACCACACTGGATTTTCTACGGGGTTTTTTAGCCTTCTTCTACTAAAATACGAAGGATTGGATGAACATTCTTGATGGGGATTATTATACTCATTTCTGTAGCTGTAACATTCGTGGAAAGGTACTGGAAGCTAGATGTAAGCTCCATTAACCTTTGTATACCGATTTGAATTCTTAATTCTCATTCCTTGTGTATGCCAATGATACGTTAGAAATCAAATCATGAGCATTATAATGTCTCGTTTTATTACAGATATAGCTTGGTACCCAATATTAAATACATACGTGGTATGTGTCAAATATAATGAAAATGGAATTCTTAGGTACATGCTGTTCAGAAACACTGCACAAGTAGATATTAGTAGTTAACACAGTATCCAATAAGTCATGCACCGTGGTGTTAAGAGCCACGTCAAATAAATTTTAACCCTTGTGTGAGCAACCAAAATATTTACAGCTATTAAACAATCGGAATACCCCTATTCTGACAGATTAGATAAACATAGATAATTTTACTTTTCTATGTATATTTAGTTTTCTCTTCCTTTAATATACCAAGTGCTGTTTTAAATAAGAACATAAAAAACTGTGAAAGGAAATTTAAGTATGGGTACCTGCGTACCTGGGTACCCGGTTGCCTACGCAAGGGTTAATCTTCCTAACCTCTTATAATACTTTTTGCCTGGACCTTAAAATCTCTTAACACGAATAATATTGCAGTTGTTTCTTCGAAACCTTTCCATCGGAATACATCCTATAGCCTAATTTCAGCTATCTAATGAAGGGGTCAAAATCATCGAACGAAAGGAGTACCTATCCAGGAATATGTATCAGAAATTTTAAACACTCCACCGAACGAAGACATCCAAAATTGTGCCATTAACCCTTTCTGTTCGTGTCAATTCCATTTGATATCAGTAATTTATTTAGTGTTTCTAACTCACACTACCAGCCTGAAGATTCCATGTGGCATAATTAATCAATTAATTATGTGACATAATAAATAATACAAGGCAATAAGGGGTTAACACCAGAACCGTCAAAAAACAGTGGACATATCCTCCAAGGGGGTCATTCGATTATACGTAAAAAGGATTATTATACCTAATATCTTCTTGGTGGATTAGGTGTTCCAAACCCACGAACAAAGTTCAAGAACGAATCGTTTGATAACTCGATCACCGGCATAAATCAATGCCCGGTTCTGCAACGGTACAGTGAAAAAAAAATAAAACTGTCCTTCCCGAGTGTACGCTCGAACCGAGCGTGGCACTTTCCTGAATCACACTTATCGGCATGGTCGATGAGTGGTTACATCTTAATAAGGAGGGCAGGAACAAGCGGCGCGAATTCATCGCCTCGCCTCGGCTTCATTATTAATGGCCTCGGTCTTGTTAGCGATTTTCGCAGGGGCACTTGGCTGCCACGGGGGAAAAAGATACGCCAGTGATATATTAATTTATTAACTAGTTTATTTATACCGCTTAAAGGGGCCCTCTAACGCGAAGGGGCACGAGAGGCCCCTTGGGTACTACGGCCGGTCGGGCCTCCCCAGCCCATAACTCAATCCACGGATCTCGGAGTCCCCGTTGGCAGTTTTCTACGCTAAACTACTGCCCCGCCATATCGATCGTATCTACTGTGGCTGCACGCGCTAGCGAACCTCCCGCGGCAGCAGGTTGGCCCATCCACCAGACCGTGTCCCGTGATGCAGATCCGACGACTTGTAAATGGAAATTTGTCTCCTCTAGCAGCCATCGTCGGTGAGCATTAGAGATCCGCCGAGAATAGGGCTCTTATGCCTCTCAACAGTTTGCGATAATCGACGTGGAAAAATTCGGGTCAGAAGCTTCTGTGGAGTTAGGGTAATGTTGTTGGATGATAAGATTCGAAGTTTGGGGAACGTCTACCACTCTGTCATCGGTGGTTTCCTGATTCGAGTTCTAATATTTTTTAGAGATAGGCGACTTCGGTATCTAGACGAAAAGCTTCGAACAACAAATGAAAGGTAACAAACTGAATGCACAATACTGATCGAATGGACCTGAGAAAAATATCGAAACCGATATATTATCGAAAACCACAATAAATACTGGTATTTTTTCGGTTTCTGTAAGGGTACCGCTTATACATATAGGGTTATACATTCTGTGTAAAAAGTACCCGGAATTATTAAATAAAATACAAAAAATTGATTTATTCATTAAAATTTATTTTGTCGCCTTCAAAGTAGGCCCCATCGAGTGCAATACAACTATGCCAGCGCTTGACCCAATCCTTCGTACATTGTTCGTAGGCTGATTGAGGTATGACCTTCAGCTCCTGCAGCGAATTTTCTTTTATGGCCTCAATTGACTCAAAACGCCTTCCTCGAAGTGGTAATTTTAGCTTCGGAAACAGGAAAAAGTCACACGGTGCCATATCAGTCGAGTACGGTGCTTGGTCGATAACATTCCTTGAGTTTTTAGCCAAAAAACTCTTGCACAACGATGCTGTTTTTGGAGAAAATTGGGCTCTTTCGGTACCAGTCGTGCGGCGACCCGTTTCATGCCCAAAATATCAGTCATAATGTTATGAACGGACTTAAAAGATATGTTTACCTCTTCAGCCAACTCTCTAAGACTCATACGACGATTTTCGAGCACCAGCTTCTTGATTTTGTCGATGTTTTCGTCGTTCGTACACGTCGCAGGTCGACCAGAACGAGGTAAATCAACTACCACTTCGCAGCTCTCTTTGAATGCTTTATACCATTCATATGCCTGTGTTTTTGACATGCACGATTCACCGTAGGTCTTCTGCAACATTTTCAGTGATTCGGCACACGAAATTTCGTTTGAAAGACAAAATTTAAGGCAAACTCTTTGTTCAACTAAGTTGTCCACTGTAAAAATCGCAGAACACTCAAAAGTTTGGTTAACAAAAACAGCTGCTGTCAACACACTGAGTGACAGATCGCGCTCAAATTCTCACGTGGTACTCGGTACAGTGCTACCAACTTACAGAAAAAAATTTGTGGCGATACCTTTTACGAACATCTTTCAAATGATAAATTCCGGGTACTTTTTACACAGAATGTATAGGGCGAAGGTGCACCCGAAAGTACCGGTATAATACCGGTATTTTACCTTTCGGTAGAAGTCCCCGGTGACTCCGGCACCGTTCACGGAGGGTTAAAACAAACATTATACCTATTAAAACGGCCTCAATCACAAGCTCGCACATCCGGCGCGAGAAACCTGTAAAGGGTACGAGACGTTTTCGATCTTATAATTCACAATTCCACGACGAAGCCTCCACGGTGGCAAGGAATGCGGTTTCTTGGCTGCGCGTCCGAGATCGCCACTCTCGGCCCGTAGAAGTTCAGGCAGCGCAGCAGCGGGACCAGGGATAATTGTATCGTGAGCCCGCGCAGGACGATCCGTCTCTGTCGACTTTATCTCGCCGCTAATTTGTTCGATAGGTTGGTCCACGGTGGATCACTGGGACCGGCAGAGAACGTCGGCACCGTGTATTCACCTGGTAAATCGTTCGTGTATCACTTTGCGTCGCGGATGTAACTAGACCGGACGATTGGCGACGCGTACTCACGTGCATCGCCGTGGCGAGTCGCGCGTCTAAGAATTTATAGTCAGCACAGGAAAATTGCCTGGTTATCAGCCGTATAGTGGCCCGGAATCAAAATTTAGCAGATCATACACTTATTTAATAGGGGAATTTGTTGTACCTTGGGTACATTTTTGGTTTTTTAAATCCTAAATAATTTACGCACTTTATAGATGGTATATATTTTACTGATTAATAAGACAGATAACTTAATTTTTGTAGAATGATTCCAATATATTTTAGTGGAGTTATAAATGTTTCAAAAGAAACGATAATTTGTCTATGGTACAATACCACGTATGTACCTTGGACATGGTATTTGTTTTTGTTAATTATGTATGAATATATATTTTGTGCTTTAGAATACTACTTATAATATGCGGAGTATTAGGGTTATTTGAATCTCTATTCTTATAATAATTTTAATGCCTCCTTAATCAGTTTTTACTTAAATTTTAACTTTGGACCACTGTGCGCTGCTTGGAACCCTCCCTTCTCCGGGGACCGATGTTCATTCGAAGGTAAATTACGATTCGGTCTCTGTTTCGATAACCACGGGGATGAATTTAGAACGGAGCAGATAACCGTACCTCTCGTTCATAAATATCCCCCGATGCTTTTACCCGAATTTTAGAACCACGATCTTCTTCTTTTTTCTCGTCGAGAAATTCGGATTAATTAGGCTGGTTAATGGTTGATCTGATAATTAGGGTCTCCTGGTTGAGGAAGATTGAGCGAACCGTGGATTGTAATCTACGTTAAGGGCGCATTTAGATTGCTCCGGCTGAAATATGGGACTGTTTAATTTACAACGACTCCCCGATTGGTTTGTCCACGCTTATGTGATAATTATTTGTAGAAGACGTTACGTTATCTATATTTCTTCAGCTTCTTAATTTTTACCTCTTTATTTTCAAGGAGCTCGAATCAGGCTCGTGTTGACGATTTCGTACTGGAGTTAACCAACATGAATAATTATACGTTTTCTTTAAGTCGAAGAGAAATACTATTTTGTTTCTATTAATATTTAATTTTTCGAGTAAACGTATATTTGCAATAAGTATAGAGTTCTAAAAAAAGAAATCAAGTAATTCTGGAGATCAAAGTGGTCAAGAAAATCGCAAGGCAACGGGTTAACTGTTATTCGATATACGTATTTCCTCTGTAGATAACATAGTCGTAAATAGACTGTGGATGTTTATGCATTTATACCATCCCTTAACTTGGAAAATGCAGAAGTACAAGAATTTTAATAATGTATAATATTAATTACAGTGGGTGATTAAATTATTAGAACCACTTGCATAAATTGACGATATTACAATTTTAACTGTATGTTCTAATAATTACATAAGCTACGTTTAACTTTTTTTTGTATTTTAGTGCACAATTTTCAAAACATTAGCCTTGTTCACATGCTTTGCACAAAAGTTCGCCATGTTATGGTTAAAAGATAACTGGAAAAGCAACATTTCTTTCGAAACTCTAACACGTTGACTTCCACAGTGAAAAAAGCTGTACGTAGCCAGACACACTTTATTTCGTTTTTTACTAGTTGTAAGTCACTAATCGCCAAAAGTATATGCTTTTACATAGTTAATACAGACTATTGGTCTTGTTTTAAATTATACAACTATATTAGTTTTACTAAAAATTTTGTAACTTTATTCAAGTAATCCAGCCTCTTTATCATGTTATCCATATTTTGGTGACGTGGCAGTTAAAGCGTTAACGAAACCTCACACAAACCTGTGTCAGACGTTGATCACTAGACTGCGGATTTTCATGCAAAATTACATTTTTTAAAGTAATTTTTTAATACAACAGCAAAGATAGGAATTTCTTTCTTCTATGAATATCTTAATGTATTCAGAATAAAGTAGAAAATACATTGCACCTGACGAAAGTTTTTTCTCCATTGTATCACACAAAGCTCGATTAGCTATAAATGCATAAAAAATCCGCAGTCAATTGAACATCAGAATTACAGAAAACATTGCATACATCCGTTAATGCATAAGAAGAGAAACAACAGGTCCTACTTGTTTACCAGAATTATGCATTCTCTCGAAATTCTATTCAAGGAAAGGCTCATTATCCCAGAAACTTGCGTCAGAAGTTTAGTCACCAAGCTGCTACAGGCCGAACATCAGAATCACAGAAACCTCGTTCACGCGAGACGCTCGACGGGCCAACAGGAGAAACAAGTATCCCCAAGAAGATCTCAAGCTGTGAAACGAAATTCAGATACTCTGTCGGACTAATGATCGCGAATCACATAAATTCGTTGCGTCCACGTGGCACAGGGAATTCCATTCGCAAGGTATCTCGTTAAACGAGCGACAGAGGGTGAAGAAAAAAAAAAAGTTCAGAGAGAAAGAGATGAGATTCGCGGCCGGGGCTTCTCTCATTATGCGTTATTCCCGATATTCTGTCTGTTGTCGGAGGTTTCCTCGAACCGGTCGAGTCGCTCGTCGGACACGCGAATATCCCACGCGTGTAAGAGTCCGATATCTGATCGATACGAGGGCGAGTTGTCACCCAAGGTGAATATAAGCGAGTCAAAACTGTCCGGCTGATAACAACCGAGGGAATTGTGTAGTCGTGTTCGATTTATTTTTCGTTTTTCTTTTTTCCTTCGCCTGGAACGATGATCGACCTGCCGCAAGGTTTCCACCGCGGACCGGGAATATCTATCGGCTGGAAACTCTACACATACGTTTCGCCCCTTTTTTTCCGCCTGTACCGGTTTCACGTATCGGCTTGTGTAATTTAATCCTCGAAGAAGCGATTCGGTTGATTACTGGAACTGGGGAAATTTTCATAATCAACATCATCATCATCCCGGTCGGCGTGCAGCGAACGCTCGTGCTGTCAGGATTCCTTCGATCGTTCAGCGATCAGATGTTAACGTGGAACGCGCGCGCTGCTTCTTCTGATAAGCCCTCGCTTGTCCATTAACCGCCGGATATAGATGAGTTTTTAATTCGTCCTTCGGAGCGATCATCGGAGATTAGACGAAATTTCCGCTTTGGTTATCTGACATTACGTTTCGATGGGACGCGCATTATTACCGTATTATTAAAACATTTAAAACGCTGGTTATTTCACGTTTGTGAAAATAATACACGCAACCGTTCGGAATGTTCCGGAGATACTTGGAAATTGAGTTACTGAATTTTTCCGAAAAAAAAACCGCAAATTATCCATTTGTACACTTAACACTAGAACAATTTGAAAATATTCAAATTTATAATTTAACTAATTTTTATTGTATAGTGTGTTGTATAAATATTATCATTATACTGTGGATTTTTACGCAAAATGATATTTTCCAAAGTAATTCATAAAGACAAGAACGAAAGTAACAATTTCTTTCCTCCCTTAGGTATCTTATTAGGTGAAGAATAAAATAAAAAATTCGTTGCATTTAAGGAAATATTTATCGTTTATTGTATTTCACAGAGCCCTATGGGCTATAAATGCATAAAATTCAGAGGAGAAAAATATTGTATTATATTAACTAATATTCTGTATGAAAAAATAAATCTAAAATCTATTTGAAGTAATATAAAAGTTACTAATAAAAAGTTTAAAATTAATCTAGACAGTTAGACAGACGGAAGTAAGTGACTGTTTTCCATTGTTACACAGAATAATCTGAACCAAGACAAAAGTAAGATAACAGAACGTTGAACGTCGCTCAAAAGGCACTCATAAATTTCGTTCTATGGTCGAGACACAGAACGACACGACATTCTCCCGATTCGGTGGGCATAGAAACCTATCACGAACTCACGTCGATCGTCATGAAGTCGTCGCAGTTAACGTCTCCGTCTCTCAATCTGACGGCACCCAAAGCTCGATTTACGCCGGCAATCCACTCGGTGGTTTCCTCACGATTCACTTATACAATCCATTCAAATATCATCCGATGCACTTCAAACATGCGCCCATCGTTTTCGTTCCCCTCATTCTCGATCCGTTCGATCCCCCATTCGATGCCAATCGTAACCGGATCGTGGCCGTGTGTCGTTGCTCGGCCACCGTGGTAAATCAAGCCCGAATCACCGTGTTAAACCGCTCGATCGCGCTATTTCGCCCGGTTTCAACACACAATATCGGGGGCCTCGGAGTACACGCGCTAATGAGAGACGAGGATAACGCGTCGTGGACACGGGTAAGAGGTGCATTACGTATTTAGGTAGGTGTTCCAGGCTCGAAACGTCGCCGAGTGTGGGCCAGTCCAGTTATTTGAGACGGATAACGAGACTTTATTCCAGACTGTGGGACTTCGGTACTCTCGCTGGCAAATGTCTTTCGAAAGTTAACCGTACGGTGGACTCTCTGTTATTCTAATTCACTGTTTGTATTAGTTATTTAAATCCCATGTATTATTTGTACTTACAGTGAGTTCTTGATTTATGCGACACGAGCAACGACGTTATTCCCACCATTGGGGGAGACGTCCTGTGGGTCCAATCAAAACAGAGTAAACAGAAGCTAAGCAGAAGCTCAGTTTTTGGTAAAAAAAAAAATTAGAGGCATTACTGTATTTAGAGTAATAATTACGAGTAGGTATTATATATTATGGTTAACCCTCGGTAGACGAATGGTCTGGGATGGACACTTCAGACGAATTCAGGGTCATTTCGACCTCTAGTAAAATTTCTCTTGTACGTAGGTTTCAAGAAGAAACCTAAGCTTTTGTGCATGAAATTTTAGGTACATTTTCAAAATCATATGTTACATTATACAAAGAATACGGCAATAGTTACAGACTGGTCAAAATGACCCTGCATTCGCTGTACTAATGCATCAATTGTTTCTCAAACCTTTTGCAATGGTCCTCGTATTTTTTTTTAAGTTTTATAAAACTATGTACCCTGGGATCTGAACGGAGCCAGTTACCGTTGTTTGTAGGGCAACCGAAAACGTCCACTTTCCGAGGGTTAACAATTATAGGTACTCTACCTGTAAAAAGAATCTATATCTGGACCCCAGAAGCCACAGTGTATTAAGTTCATTATTTAAAAAAATGACATTTTACATGTTTCCTGCATCAAATATTTCTCTCTTTCCGGTAGTAAAAATTATTTCGATCTAGGTTGCGTAATTCTTAATATAGGTACATAATAGTCTAAAAATGATATTAAGTTCATATTTTTAAAGGATTGTACAGTTCATCCTATAGGGGAATTAATGCAAAGTTCACCATTTCTACATATAGAAACTTGCCTTAAATCCATTCAATAGTTTGAAGGTAGCGATTGTTTCGCGCTCAATTGTTACCGAACGGTTCCGAAGTTACAAGGGTATCGCCCCTTTGATTTGATCTCCTCTAAAGTTTAAAAAGTGTGACTTAATACACTCTGGCTTTGGGGTCCAGATATAGGTACCAATAGTTTGTAATAAATTACAACTTTATTCTAATCTAGTGTAGTTTCAAAATGTTTACGTAGACCATAAACATCATAAAAGTGTTTAAAGACAATCAGATTCGCTCTTGGATTTCAGACTTAATTGTAGTAAGATTGCTCATTCGAATTAGTTGACAATAAAACATTCATTTCCCAAGTGCTGCTCAATTCAAACGAAAAGGAAATCACAGTAGAATTTCGAGATGGATTGCAGAAAACTGGTCTGCAAGAATGTTCAAGCACTAGGGATTAGAATAAAAAGAATATCGAAGCAGAGAGCACGAGACATCGTTTGGGCATCGAAAGGGTCCTGGGGCGGTGGAAGAATGCTTTCCATTGGGTTCGGCAGAAATTGATAAGGCGTCGCATTAACTTCGCGACTTCTTCGTTGGCGTTATCCACGGGGAGAGGACACGTTCGTTGTCCGAACAAGAAAGCGCCTCTTTTTTTCTTTTCTCCCCATTCCCTTTTTTCTTCCTCATCCATTTCTCGTTCTTCCCGCCTTTTTTTATCTTTCCGCCATTCCGCTGTACGGGTACGGATTACTTTGTCACGCGCGGAATAAAATTAGCACCGCCAACTGACCGTATGTACAGGGATTTATGGGTCGATAATCCCGATTATTATCCGTTGGATAAGCTTGAACGAGATATTCCGCGATTTTAACGAGTTCACCCGCCTCCGTGGTGCGACGGGACAAGTGCATCGACGTCTGCGTCCTGATCCTTATCGTCTAGATAACGACTCCCTTTAACGTATCTCGTCGCGAATTCGGTTGTTTCGAGAGTTATCGTCGATGACCTTATTGCGTGGCGATTAAAGGACCGTTTTCGGGTAGGTTTGAATTTAAGAGAGAATTCACCCGTGTTCAATGGAGAGTTTCGAGGTGTTTTCTTGGTCTTAACAGCCGTTACCAATGGGCGATCACGTGTTATGCTGCGTTTACACTGTGTATGTAGTAAAACAGTGTTGCATAACAAATTGTTGTACGACTTTGCTATGCAATGTGTTTTTATAATTTGTTATAAGATTACACTTTTTGGAAAGTCTGTAACGTGTTTGTATAACATTTCGCATCTCATTACTAATAATGGCGTACTTGATGGATAACATACATGGTGTCCCAGTATTGATGGTACAACCGTAGAGGGAGTGATTCTATATGAGAAAATAAGTCGAAAATATAAAATAAAATGTTTTCTTCGCGGTTTCATTTTTGTGCAATTGAATAGGATTTGGCTAGTGCGTTTGTTCATTATATTACATTTTTATTTACTACCATGGCGAATACACGAAAAAAATTTATTTCATATTTTCGACTTATTTTCTGATGTAGTACCATCAATACTGTGCACCATGTATAGCTTGCTATATAACACGAAAAATGTTATATAACATTTTTCTTTCTGTCTTTCTAAAAAGTTTTATAACTTCGCTATATACACTCCCGGTCATAAGTATTAGAACACTTATCGAATGCGCAGTAAATGTTATAAGACACTACGATATTGCTGAAAGTTTGAAATAAATATTGTTTAGGGGGTATTAAAGCTCGATGGACAACGTTGATACTACTATAAATTAAAAAACATGGCTTAAAATATATCATTTTTACGATACATCACTTTCTCTTCATACGGACCAGGTGTGTTACGTAGTGTAGACGCAGCTTTAGAGAGCTGTGTCCCTTTTACTTTGGTGACAGTGTACGTATTAAAATGGCAGTATCAGAATCATGATATCCTCTCTATGTGTTCTTTACTTGATGCAATGTCAGTCGTTGTTGTATACTATGTATATTGTGAAATTTTATTTTGGGTATTACTAAATTGTGTTATACGAATATAATTTACCGCGAAATTTCTCGAAAAATTCATTATTGTAGGTTTAGCCATCAGGTATAATAAATTAGGTACTGTCAGTGTAGACCAGATTTTCCAGTAACCCCACTACTTCTTACAGACGACAAATCTATTTGGTTCGTTGTCTTCAGTCTGTTTCTGGTCCTCGAATCGAGTGAAAGGGCAAGTGAAGTGCAAAAGAAGTGAAGTGGGGTTTACGGGAGTGTTAAATAGTGTAAGCAAGTATGTATGCGGAAATTGTTGTGCACAAAGTTGTAAGTACAAGTTTTTAGTATTTTCTTGATATTCGACGTCGTTATCAGTCGATATACCACTAATACGAACACTCATTTGATTTTCTTAAATTTTTTATGGAGAAATGGTCTTTATCGTTTTTATCACTTTGTAGTTTATGTAAAACCGATACTATTTTGTCTATAATTTATTTCGTAAGTATTTTGTTCCCATTGTAGCCACTAGACTACGTATTTTAAATAGCGAAATAAAGCATACGTATCATGTATATGTCTGTGAATACATATACATATAATAGTTTTTTCTGGACCCTTATAAATGGCATGACCCAAATTTTCATATACTTTTAAAAACTTACGGTAAAGTAAGATGTCATTGTCCTTTGTTTTTTTCATTTGCCGGAATTCAAATGTTGAGTATTCTTAGCAATACAATATGAAATTATAAAACTCTAATTTCTTTCCAATATTTCAAGGAAATTCACTGATCAAAGACAAGAAAAATGGGTTTTATTACGTATAACAATTTTATAATGTCAATTATTATACATAATTGTGATGGAAGTAAGAAAAGGTGACAAATGTTAACAAATGAAAAATGTTCTAGTGAATGACATTGGTATTTATCTCATATAGACAAAAATGCAAACAGAAATATTTTTCGTAATTCTTGAATAATTTATGAATGAAAGCGTTAATCGTTGCGTTTATATTCAGTGAACGTTTTTTTATTCTTACGAGCTTCGAAAATTTTCAAAAGCAATGAAATTCGATCTGAATCGGTTAGAGAACTTTTTTCGTACGCTAACAAACTCCTTTTTATACTCTTTTTTTTCGAAACCTCGAATATTTATCGAAACACATTCGCAAGAAAAATACTTCGTATTAACCACGATCTAACAAGTATCCGTCTTCTCTGAAAGAGTCATCCGCCCCGATAAATCCTCTGAAAATCGACTTCCAAATACGCTTGTCCGAGCGTAAGTAAGCAGGTAGTCAAAACGAGCGGGAGGAAAAAGAAATATGGCCGGAATATAAAAATAACGACACATCATTAGAGTCGAGTTGACCAAAAGAATTCCACGGGAGAAGCCTTTTTGTGCGACCCCTCCCACCGAGCAGACAGAGAGAGAAGGAGAGGGAAAGAACGATTCTGGGCCTCACAGTCTCGGTGAAAGATATTCCTGGAACTCGTCGATCTTCTTAACATCGGTATCCGACGAAAGTCCTGGCCCATCCGTAATTAAGAGTACGGCCCCCGGCCGATTGAATTAATAATAGATAATATTCCGTGAACGGAGAGAGAGTGGCCCGCGTAATGGATCTCTTAATTATCTGGTTTTGTATAGTCGATTAGGGGGCCATCCGCCCACGACGACCCACGAAATCAACGCCGCGGCGCCGTCGCGTGAAGGATCCTAATTTATGAAAATATATTCACCGCGAATCGGGCAAGCGGGGCTCCCGTGATTTCGATTAATTTTACGCGACGCTAACTCTCCTCTGCGACCGAGTATATCGCCACGAATCGATCGTTTCGTCGATACGTACGAAAAACCGCGGTTATTTACATGCAGCAGCAATCGAAACTACCTTCGATCAAGATCGTTTTTATACCGATTATTGAATATCGAGGCGTGAGATTTGGTAATTATCTTAATTCCAGATTATTTTAAACCGAACGTTCGGTTATTTATTCCGAGATATTAATATGTCTCTTTCTTTAGATCGAACAAGATTAATGTAAGAGATTCTATTTAGTTTTGCGATAAAAGGAACCTGATTTAGATTTTCGTTTGTTCAGCACACTTTTTTTGATAATATTTCAGAGATTCTTGGAAGGGAATATTTGCACATTATTACATTATTTTAATAGTTTCTGAAAAGTATACACTTTTGGATGAAAGATCTACAGACATGTTCACTAAAATATTGAAGTACAGGGTGATTCAGCTAACGGTGACGTCTAAATTACTTGTAAACTGTCTGTTACACGAAAAAATATTGCAAACAAAACTTGTATGATATCAAGGAGGCACGCAATGTGATAGTTACTTTTTAGCTATTTTGCTTTTTCGTCACGATATAACAGACACCTTAATTTTTGTAATCGTAACGTGTAAAACTTGATACTGTGTTGGAATACTGAGTAAAAAACTATTGAGGTATATGGGTTCGAAAACTAATAATAACTAAGGCATTAAAGAGCGAGTGTACAACAAGAAAAGTTGTCCGTTCTGACACGTAACTTTTTTTATTTTAACATTCATATCGACTCAATATTAGAAACGGCGATGGTAATTGTATTCCATATAAAACTAAAACCACAATTTCAAAACGTTCTATATATCTCGTGTTACAGTTACTCGTAGTTTACCCGCGTAATCTCGCGAATAGACCGGAGTCCGCGGGAGACTTCAATGCACGGCCGCGCAGGTTTATAGGTTGAAGCGCGCGCGCATCGTGGCTTCCGATGAAACGTGTTAATCGCCCGTTTAATTCGAGAGCACGCACTCGACGGTGTACGGATTATATCGAGTACATAATGTGAGCGTTTTAAGAGCCGGGAAATATCTGAAGCGTATATTGCCGCACTTAGCTTCGACATGTTGAGCGGCCCCGTTAATTTCACTAATTAAGTTAGCAACCGATCGCCCCTCCGCCGTTACCCGTACGTTATTTATCTTTTTTTTGTCCTGGCACATTAATTTCTAGCCTTCTTATTTTACTCGCGACTTCCTCCCTGCGGCCGGCTATTTTCGTTTCGCCTCGTTTATCGGCGAGCCTTTAAACGTTTTCCCCTTCCTCCCCGCGATTCACCGTTCCGACTCTTTCTGTATCTGTGCGTTTTTTTTTCTGTTATTTTTGAAAATCGTTTCTGGATACCCGCGCTTTTTTTCGCCTTGATTTTATATCTTATCGACACGGTCGGCTTCCATGGTTTTACGAGGCGCGGGAACCGATCAGGTTTAATGAATGCTCGCCTCACGCGATTCCGTAAGAGCGGAATTCATAATTCCATAAAATTGGGACAAACGAACGCGCGTGAATTCCTCGGGGTTTTGTGGAGTGATCTGACGTTCGTGTTAACAGGAAATGATTGAGGAATTGAGAGAACTATCGAATAGATATATACATGGAAAATTTACATGTTTCATTATCTGTAAGTATTGAAGATAGAGGCATATTGATCAAACTAAATTTTCAGATGTTTTTAAAAGCTTACGGTAAAGTAAAATATTATTGTCCTTTGTTTCTTTACCCTTCATTTTTGTACAAATAATGGTGAACACATTCTCCATGTATTCCTTTATTGCACCCAGAACATACAGTTCATGTAGGTACCCGCATGCTTTGATCTCACCGCCATATTATTCACATACATCCTTACAATAATATCTGAGATGAAACTCGGTAAACCATATATTCCTGTTCAGTACACACATTTTTATTGCTATTTTATAAAAATAATGCGTCATTACATGTGTTAAAATTGTATTTGAAATTAAAAACCGAAATATCGGCTCAAGAGGTATTTCTTGCAAAACCCTCGAAGCCGATATATCGGCTCTTGGGTACTAACAAAAGAGGATCAAAACCAGCATTGACCATTTTTAACAAAAATACAAAACCCATAAAGACACGTCAATCCGTTTATTCACGGAACCGATAAAAATGGTCTCCATCGCGCAACCGGTGTGATCGTTCGAAAACCCAGGATCGTTACAATCCTAAAAGACGCGCGAGTAAACTATGGGGCTCGCGGTGTAGATGCATTCGTGGAGCTCTCGAAGTCACACGCGACCCAACCAAAATCCGCCGCTGTTACTGTGTGATTCCTTGCGCCTCGTAAATCACCGGCTGTTCGGCTCGAATTCTGCTTTCTCGATTTTTCCCACGTTGAGGCTCTTAATCCCCTGTGTTAATCATGAGAAATCGCGGTGCGTGCACCTACCTGTTTCCTATAACGCGACCACGAGGAACACGGTCAATGGCGAGTCCCCCCCACTATCCCCTATGGCCGCGTGCGTTGCTTATGGTTTTTAATGCCGAGATGACAAATACGTCGTATTTAGCGATATTTATGCGAGCGGATCACGTCAGCTTCCGTTGACTGGGACTCCTCGGATTATCTTGTCCACGTGAAATATCGCTTTCGCCGTTTGTCGCTACGTAACCTGCCGTAACGTTCTGTGTACGCGTAATATTAAGTTACTTCCAAGGGACTGGCATGGAAATTAAGAGAGAAGGCACGATTGTAACCGGGGTGGATTGGAGGTAGCTTTAAGAGATTCCGGAGTCCACTTTGTACGAAGAAAATATGATCCTCGTTTCTTGGGAAGGTGAACGATTCACTGCGTATCGTTCGTTGAACTTCGGGTGAGAGAGAAAATCTCTGGATTATTCTGTGACAATGTAATTAATATATTATGTACAGGGGAACCGGTGCTAAACCGGGACGCTTAAGATAAAATCTCATAACTTTAACATTATGAATGTCAACAAAAAATTGTAGTTAGGATTTATTAGAATAAATCATTTGTTAAATAATAGTACATATCCAAGTTTTTAAATAGAAGAATAAATACAAAGAAATAACGATGTAAAATATGATTCGTTTTTACGATTTTACTCCATGGCTTTGGTAAACCTAATACTAAATAGATACTTTCCCTAACTTATCAAACTTTAGTGTAAACTAAAGGTGCAAAAACGTTGTAACTTTATGACCGTTCGGTGAGAATTCAACGAGAAACAACTTATGGAATGGACCTAAAGACACGTCTCGATATGTAGAAATGATGAACATTGCATTCAGTCCCCTATATGATGGACTTTACACTCTTTGGCTGGGAACAAGATACGGAATAAGATTACACTATTATACAAAAAACAAAACGACTTAGAACGAAATTATTTTCACCACCGGAGAGTGAAAAAATTTGCTACAGGAACCATGTAAAATATCATTCCTTAAAAAAAGTGGACTTAATCGACTCCTGCTCTGCGGCCCAGATGTATTGTTTAACTTTATACCTTCAAGATTCCATCACCCTTATCTGGTCGTATCGACAGAAAAAAAGAACAAAACAATACCACAGAGAAATGACAAACAACTCGAGCGACGAAATCACGTTAGAGCTCCAAATTAGGAAAGAACTGGGTAGGGTAATGGGATTCCATAGGACGGTTAAGTTCCCCGAAGTAGGCGGTTTTTTCGCAAGAATTGCGGACATTTTTATGAGGATTAGAGAGGACTAAGGGGATTCGGTGGCCCGCGGTAGCATGGACTTTTATCATGGTGGAAATCGACGAAACGGCCCCGATGCTACGTGGTAGCCGCTTCCTACACCCACAAGCGTGTGTATATACATATACATATGTGTGTGTGTAAATGCATGTGTATACGTTAGAAGTTCTGGGGTCCGGTTTCTCGTGTTACCGTTTCGTGATGCTGCTGACTGCCCGGCAGCCGCATAATACGCGTATAACTTATGCTCCGACCCGCAGAACGGACCCTCGCAACCTTGTGTAAGTGCTCTCTCCTGATGTCCTCGCGAAAAGAAGTAGCGAAGGAAACGTGCACACGCAGAAACGTTGGCATTATGCCCGCCCACTCGCACGGTCTTAACGAATTTCGTGGGGCACGGACACGCGAGAAAGGTTTGGCGATTTCTTTCTCCGTGTCTTCCTGTCGCGGGCGATGGTTCTTTCGGACGAGGTACAGTAGATACCCCTATTACAGGAAGGACACGGTCCGTGTTTATAGGGTAGACCGAGGCGAATCGGATAAATTTCTGTTTGATAGCAAAAAAATTATAGTCGAAGCTTAGAAAGCTAATTGTTTATCATAAATTCGTAATCAGTACACATTTAACTTGCACATTAATAATAAAAGAAAATTTTTAACTTAAACGTTTTTTGTAAACAAAAAACGAAAATGTGAGGAATGTTCTGAAATCTCTGAAAAACTGAAGTTTTCATAAAAAAGATATTTAAATTAACTTTGAAAAATATAATTTAGTGATAAATAGGTCAATTGATAGTACTTGGAACATACTCGTATTTGCGAAGCATCTGTATGTAAATAATTATCACATTTATAATCATAAAAATATTCAAAGGAAGAAAAAGAGTGATCCAATTCACCCCAAATGCTGTGATCCGATTAACCCCATACACGAGGATTTCAAATTGAATTGGATACATAGACGAATTATGGTACAATAATCTAAAACATAAGGAATACTAAATTTGGACACCATACGAACTAATAATAGTAAACACATTTGTGGCGTTGGGGACTTTAGTTTATTTTGTTTCGTTATTTCAGAAAAAAGAATGTTTTATTTCGTGTTTATGTCGTTTCATGGTTTCTGTTGTATTTCTTTCTTTTTTATGCTGATTAATCGCGAATCAATTACTCGACCCAATAGGCGAGAGACGAGTCTGTCGAGTCATCGACTTTCGGAAACGACGAAAACAAATTATAATTACGCTTAGAAGAGAAACATACATATTGCCGTGCGTTTGTGATAAAGAATTTCGAGTTTACACCGCAGGACGTACGGCTTTGTAATTTATCTTCCTTTCATAAGGGGCGCAGCGGGATGCAAAGCAAACCTAAGACGTAAGCGACACGGTGGAAACATTGATTTCACCGATGCATACTCATTTCCGTTGACGCGATGTATTATTGAATTACCCCTTCGTTCAAAGTTCCATGCGAAACAAATTTAGTACACAAACATGTTTATGGTATTTATTCGAACCAGAAACCTTCTGTAACAATGACCAAACTTTTTTCCCCGAGAGTGTGGTCGAAGGTTTCGAATTAATTATAATGTCTTTGAAACTAAAATGCATTGAAATTTCACAATTATTTTCAACGATTGCCATTTTGAATTTCAAAAATCCTGTTAAAGATTACCATCCATAAGTTTAGAATAAGCTGCATTCCAGACGAATAAATCCTGCGATGACCCAACCCCATAAATCAGGCTATAATATTCGAAAGTATTCAATGAGATATTTAATTTGAGAAATTATATTTTCGAAATCATATAGGTATTAAATCATGGTAGTTTAGATATCGAAGCTTCCAGCTTATAGAAACTTATCAACACGATCCTAATACTAGTGTGATTAACTGCTGGAGAAGCGGCCACTGGCTAGAAAGGGTCCCACGGTAGAATGTAAATTAATAGGACCACGATAAAGCTTGGAAATCCTTAATGAAAAGACCATTAGCATGATAGAGGTTCGACTGTCCAATGAAACACGGGTGTGACACAACAGCCATTTATCTTCTTCGCCTCTCTAATTCGTGTGTATGAGCACGTGGATCCTCTTCACACATGCGTACTTCGATCGAACAATTTAATACATGTGTGAATGTGGTTTATCAGGATCACTGTCATTTGCTTATCTTTGTTAAATGAAATCGTTGAACACCATTTAGATGCGTTTCATCAATCCTCCATAGAAATTTATGCAGATGAAACCACTCAGATCATTAAGTATAAGGTACTCACATATTTGTATATGCGTGGTAGTCATTAGTAAATTCCTCTAATTTAAAAGTGTTTTCTTGTACGTATAGATATATCGCATAATATTTTGTTATTTAAACGTTCTTAAGAATGTATCTTCTTCAGTGATTCTGCGTGCACTGTTAAAAAAACATATGACTTTACTACTCTCGAAATTAATTTGAACCAGTGTAGAAGTCAATTCAAGGAAATGTATTCATGTATCGCTAAATATAATAGTAATACAGATTAACTATCGATGTGCAACTAATTCACAAGTTTTCCTAATGAAAAGTACAACTGAAGATCAAACTTCATTCCTACGTAAAATTGAACCTAAAATAACTATTTAAATGTGAATACTGAACTAAACAATACAATGAAAAATCTAAAAAGGACGTATAAAAAAATGTTTAAAATGGAATGGTGAGACGTTTGAGTACTTCTTGTAAGTTTTCGAAAAAAAAAATGAAATATCTCAAACTTCTCAATGACCTGAACCCATACAGTTTATGCAAAAAAATTCGTAATGTTGCACCGATGCACTTATAAAAAAAATAATGCAGTCGTTTGATAAAGCTTGTTAAAGAATTCAAAAATTTCCTCTATAATTTTTTTCTAACTTCACTTCAGACCTGTAATCCGTCCCAGTTACTAGTATCACCCTGTAAGCGGCACTCGCGCGCGCGCTCAAAATACCGGGAGAGCCGCTCTGAATCCCATTACCGCGTACACGCCGGCTCGCCTTTTACAGAACACTGAATCCCCCCCCCCCCCTCGCCCCGTGGCCGGGTGTACGGGCACTCGACGGCACTGTTAAACCGCGTCGTGAGCGTAATAAATAGCGGGTCAGAAACGCGGTGACAGGACAATCCTTACCTACTACGACCACGTGGCCGAAGACCTGATCGTTGGCCACGTGGGAACAGTTCCAACGGTGATGCCTGAACTGATGCCGGCACTCGCGAAGTCCGAGCTCCGCGCCCTCGCCCACCGCCGGCATCGCGTGCGGCGCTTTTCTGCACTGCTCCCGTTGGCTCTTCGCCAGGCCGGGGATACGACCGCAGACGGCTGCGCCGACCACCACCGCTCCGACCACCCTGCAATCAGAACAGAGATTCTTTTAACACGTTGTTGATTGCCACGAGAAATTTTGTAAAAATCCCATCAGGCCACTCAGGTTGGGATTAAGACTTTTTGGGGTCTGGGATTATGAAGCCTTTGGGGGTCTCCTTGGTTGAAGGAGAGGTGGCGTGAACTGCTACTTGGGAATCACGAGTGATTTGATCACATAACCCTTATATTTTATATTAATGACATCGAAACAAAATTCCGAGTTATATCGTATAAAATGAAGGAATAATTGGAAACAATGAAGAATAGTGAATGAATTAATGATTATAAATTATAATCTACATGATACCTAGCAAATCATTTTTTTAGAATTTCTTATGTAGTAATGTAATTCATCGTAAAATCTTATTGAATACGTTTCTCTGTTTAAAGATCAAGGACTTACGATCGCAGTGAGCAAATTTACTCAAGATAAAGAAATCGCAATCACGGTCGTGAATGAAATTGAATCACGACCGTGATCGTGATTCGGCGATCACTGTGATAAATTACCGTTAGTGATTTTGTACGCCATCTCTAGTTGAAAAGGGGGAGGGGGGCGTACACTGTACACTATTCTATTGGTAACTTTCATTTTACCAATGCTATGTTATATTTAAATAACTTTCGTCCGATTTATTTTTACATTTATTGCAATTTGATAATTGCCTAATGATTTCAAATAGGGATCAGTAAAAAAAATGTTGTGACATAAATAGAAGGCTCAGATTGGGGCCCCCTGGAAAGTGGGTCCCGGGGCTACAGCCGCCACTAACCCCCCACCGCCCCTTGATCCGGTGCTGAGACCACTGTGAAACCTGTTGATCACGGCTGTTGTGAAAAATCAAGCAATCAAAATGCTTTTTCCCTGGGCACGGCGACGCGACACACAGTGGCCCAAACACGAAGTTTCACAAGGGAACATACTGAAACCAAACGCCGATTTTATTGAAATTTATTTGGGAGACAGTCCTCTAAATAATATTTGATACGTATTTTTTTTATCGGTCATCGTCCATGCTAAGGGGGTGATAAAAACCCCTAGAGTTGAGGGATGAAAATATATTTTTTGGAATATCGCGGAAATTAAAGGGAGTGGAAAGAAGTTTTTTATTTCAAATTTGTGTATTTTTGAATTGTGAATTTAGACACATAAGGAAATTACAGAAAAAGTTAACATTTCTAATATATTATTTAAATAAATGATGTTTTCTTAAATTTTCGTATACGACTATATTCCCTATTCAAAAACACACAGTTTTAAAACAAAAAACTTTTTCTACTCCCTCTAGTTTGCGAGATATTTAAAAAAATATATTTTCATCTCTTAACTTTGGGACTGTGATCACCTCTATAACATGAGCAATGGCCGATAAAGAAAATACGTGTCAAATATTTTTTGGAGAACTATCTCTCATATAGGTTTCATTAAAATCAACATGTGCAGATTTGGTATGTTCCCTTGTCAGGCAAAGATAGAAAAAGAATATCCTAAGAATTCATACTTGTACGAAGATTAGACTATTAGTCTTTTCACTGTTCTTAGAAATAATAATTTTATTAATCAATTTCAAGTCAAATTTCACAATTCCTTAATGCACCTACTAAACTTCTGGAATGACATAACAGTAACGACCTTTTATCGTGGCAGTCTTGGTTTTCACCCCTTTAGAGTGAATGTTTGATAAATATAGTCGAACATGCTTGAATCCCAGAAAATTTCATTAAAATTTCATTAAATCTTTATATTGAACAATTTTCCTTGTTAATATCTAGAAATACTTTTCTTCGCCAAAAAAATACTGCATTCTATCTCACCGTCCAAAATCAAATTTTCAATATTCAATCTCTCACACTTCCAATACGTTCCATTAAACATAAGATACACGTGTACTATGAATTTAATTCCGGTATAGCGAATTTTTCCAACGAAATTCGATATACCACCGTGTGTAGTGGTTATTTGTCCTTTGATCTACGATTCGACCGCCTCCCTCTTTTCCCAAATGATTAAATCAATTTCATATAAATTATTACCCGGCAATGGATCCCGGTTGGAATCGCCGGTAACGGGACACCGTTTAGCATCGGGAGATCCAGAAACCGACGACCGGTAGTATGGGCCCACCTGATCGTACGACGAATTAAATCTCGATAAATTCGAACGTGTGAAAGTACGGAACGAGCGTGTCGACGAGAGGAGTCAGCGATGCCACGATCCCGAGCGACTCGTTCATTAGCATTTTAAGTTCCTTCGTTGTCGTTGTCGTCGTATTAATTCGATTCCGGTGGTACGTTATACTTCATCTGTGTGTATATGCGACGTTGCTCGCGGTTAAGAAATTAACGATCCCTCGATCTTTCTCTTCCACTGTCCAACCGAGTCCTCTTTCTTCATTTCCCTCTCTTCACCGTTTTGTTGCGATGAGCCGCAGAAACTCGCAGATTCTCCCGGCATACTTCTGTAATTACTGTCCAGTATGATTCATCGTGTTGCTGGAAGAAGAGACGTCGTTTGAAAAATGTGAAAGCACGCGCGGGGTTTTTGATGCAACCGATTCGATGTATCGTTTGGCACTGTACGCTTTCGCAGCCGATGATATACAGCGGTGGGCTAAAGTTCTTTGGGATCGTCTCTGATGCAATCGCGTATGATGATGAAATACGTGTGGTTATTGAAAATTTCGTGGAAAATTTTTATGGAAGAGGCAATTCTGAGTCAGAGGAAATTTATTTTTCCATATATGATCCTTCATTGTCAATGCACTTTTGTATCCTATATTTCCACCTCTCCAAATCTTGCCTGCTGAAGGAAGCATCCTTTGAAATGAACCAGTTTACACCAGCCTGTTTCCCAGCTTTAGGTAGTTCCCAGCAAATTACCCTTGATTGTTTTTTTTTTCAACTCAGGAAAGAAGAAAAAGTCTGAAGGAGCCAGATCGGAGCTGTAAGATGGTCACTCGTTTACCAATCAAGTTTCATTAAAAATTTGATGTTTGCATATTTCGAAAGTCAGATTATTTAAGAAACAATTTTTCGAAAACAAGCGTAATTAAATAGTATAAAATGAAGTACTGAAATAAAATTCTGGGATTCGATAAACTACACTCCGTTTTACTCCGAAAGTTCATTGTTTTCACACTGTGACTTCGTGAAACAAAGTGGTAGCCTAATTCCCCAAACTTTTTATATCCTTACATATTCCCGTGCTATGGCTAATACCAGTTTTTCTCTATATTCTTATATTCTTTTTATAATTTTTCTTTTCCTTTTTATCATTGAACCGAATAGTTTCAGTTTCGATGGAGCGTGTTGCTTAACAAGATCAATTTGGGGATTACTCCCGTCAAAGTTCTTCGCCTGCCCGGTAGGCCCGGTTCCCTCCGGGTTTCTGACCGTCACATTTTTTTAGGGCGGTCGATCCGCTTACGGTGAACTCAATCTAATCTAATTTAACCGATCGTCGAACCGACGTGTTTCACTTTGTATTATATAATCCGTGCTCGGACGGGCGAGCGCCTGTTCTTCGTGTTTTTAAAAAAGTTTTTCTGCCCATCCGTCATCCCGATCCGTATTTCGACATCTTCACGAGCAACCTGCGAGACGCGATCGCGGCATACTAAAAACGATTACCCGCCGACAAGCTGAAACGTGATACTTTCAGCCTCCTACTGGTCCATTGCGTAATTTACATGCCATAAGTCAACCTCTTCTGCGGAGGTAACGGGGCGATTCCAGAAACTTTGAACACACGGCGAACGACTCCTACTTGATTCTCTTTTTCTTCTCGTTTATTAAATTATATCCCCCATCTCGATGGTACGGTGAATTCAAGGGAACATAAAAATTCGTATTACACAATGTAAAAGTCTTTTCGGTGTAACCAGCGATTGTAAATTTATCGACCTTTACAATTACCGGTAATTCGGTAAGATTTGTAATCAAAATTGGTTTACCGGTATTTTTTAGGATATTGTAAACACAAGAAGAAATAGTATAAAAAAAAACATTTTACTGAAGTCTAATCGAGCATTATGAAAAATATATGCAAGTAATACTATTCTGACTATAAAATATAAAATGATAAAACAAAAACTGCATATACATATTAGCAAACTATTGATAATACCTTCTAAGTATGCGGTTTCACCACGAAAACAGTGAAAAGAATCTTAACTTACATACATAGTTAAATATTTTTTCTTCATCAACTATTTTTTACAAATAGGCATGCGGAAAGCATAATTTCTTTCCGCTTTGGTCTCCTGACTGCGACCTAATTTTTGTAAAAAATAATTTAGCCGTAGAAAGAGCTCTCTCAGATTCCACACTTGTTAGTTGGGTAGTCATTAGGATATCGTATGCTATTTGTATATTTTCCCCTTACTTCTTCTTTTTGAAGATACGTCAATTCTTTTTTGATGGGTTAATTCAGACTTTTAGTTTTTTTCGATCAGAGTTCGTTCTTCATAGGATACTTCTGTTTTCGTCTTTATTAGGAATCGAAGTTTTTGTTTCATTAATAACCTAGTAGATGTCGAAGGAACAATTGACATTGATTAAAAGGGTTAGATTAGTAAATTCACAAATTAACTTACATTTTATTCCAAAAAAATTATCACATTCTAGGTTAATTTTCCATATCCACCCTCAAGGATTACATAACAGTCATCACCCCCTCTCCCACTGAAATCTCAAACAACACTTCCTTCTTACAAGTGCTAAAACCAAGCAGTGCCCCATTATCCATTATCGTCGATCCTATCAACATATCCAACCAGTCGAAAGAAGCTCCCGAATTCAAACACGCCCGCGGCGCTAACTCATCGATCCAAGCCAAAGCAGAAAAGAAACTACCCTCGTGAACGGTCATAAATAAATTTCGAACGTTATCGGTTGTCATCCGGCTGTTCCCCGATCGAAACGTCGCGTCCAGGCAAGAATCTCACCCGGGGGTGGTTCATCGAGTGATATACATAGAAGCTCTCGAAGGACTCGCAGGAAACTTCGAGTATATCAGAGAAACCCCAAGGAGAAGAAATTGGGGTGGGGGGCAAGGGGGGAAGGTACGGGTGGGTTGAATTTCTGAGAAGCATGAAATTGCGACGATTACGCCGCGTCCCCGGGGCGAGAGTTATTTGCATTGGAATGCATCGCGCGGGGCTCGGTGGCCGAAACTCACCACGTGGGACGATCTACAAGGTGTCCTGATGAACGTGAGAAGCTGCCAAGCGGACGGGGGCCGCGTGCCATGTGAAAACGAGCCGAGTGTAATCGCCTGGAGGGCCCGCCGGTCCTCGCGCTTGTTGCCCATCTTTGTCCGTTCGTGCGAGACAAGGAAGACGTTGACGCGATGGACGAACAGCCCCCTCGCGTTCTGTCATTTTCGTTTCTGCGCGGCAGGAAGGCATAATTGCCACCACGCAGCGTCAGGTGAAGACGTTCCACGTCACTGTTCCGTGGACTGGCGCGTCAGGCGGATATTGCGTTAAACGTGGAATTTCCTACGAGCGTCAGGCGCATGCTTCTGTGTTTCAATGACGATTTATGTATGTTTGTTCTTCATTTTATTCCACTGTCTTAGAAGTGTAACGTTTACTTCAGTAGCAATCCATACGTGAACCCACGCCCCTGACGCTTATAGGAAATTTCACCTTAAACACAGAATTTCCTACAAGCGTCAGGCGCGTGCTTCTGCGTTCAAACGAATCGCAACTGACCTATGTCTGCTTCTCATTTCATTCCATTGTTTTCAACGTGTAAGGTCGGCTACAGTAGCAATTCAAACGCAAACGCACGGGTCTGACGCAAATAGGAAATTCCACCTTCAGTCGTCCCCTGTCCAGTCGTAGGCGCACGCGTCAGATACTGATGGTTAGTCTCACCTTAAAGATAGAGTTTCTTAGAAGCGTCAGATGCATTTATTTGTGTTTGAACGAAGTGCAACCTATATTTTTTCTTATTTCACTATATTGTCTTTAACGTGTAAAACCGAAATTTCCTATCAGCGTCAGCTACGTGCGTCTGAATTGCTACCGAAACAGATATTACACATTCAAAACGAATGTAGGATAATAAGAAACAGATGTAGATCACATTTTGTTTAAACGTAAACGTTAACTATCTCCACGATGACGCGTAAAGGAGGGATAGCGTCAGGTATGTATCTGTGTTTAAACGGAGTGCGACCTATATTTCTTTTTCATCTCATTCCATTGTCTATAGCGTGTAAAGGTGAAATTTTCTATCAGCGTCAGACGCATGGATTTGCAACTGAACTGCTACTCAAGCAGACGTTACACGTCGAAAACAATGGAATGAAACGAGAAACAGATATAACGTGCCTGACGCTGATTGGAAATACTACCTTAACGTCTGAGGATCGTCTGCTGCAGAAGCAAACGCACGCGCCTGACGCTTATAGGAAATTCCACTTTAAGATTCTGTATATCGTTATATATTTCGCTTCGAAGAGGAGATCTCTGCTCTCTGATTATGGATCCGCAATGCACGTGTACGCGGTGAGTGGTTAATGGTAGCGTTTCTGCCGAAATTGAAGCGGAACGCAGTATAGGCGTTTCTTGTCGGAATAAATTAGGAGAATGGGGTAGTCGTTTGCTTGAGGTTTTGAAATTCAGGTTGAAAAACTGACTTAATAATACGAATGTCAATTTTTAGACTGAATTAATCGTTGTTAACAAATTCTTGTATGAAGAATGTTGAATGCTTGATACATTATTATTATTAGAGTGGTGAGAAATAATTGCCTGTTTTACTTTTTCACAATATACTTTATGTAATGGGATCAGAATGCTGTTTTCATTATAGTTTATTTTATAAGTCTAACTTGTAAACTGTAATCTTCATCAACATATAGAAATTATTTATTTAAGAAATTCTATGTGTTTTGAAATTGTAGCAGAGGTAAGAATAACTTTAACTTCTGCAGAAGATCATTTATTTACCACCAACATAATAATATTGGTGATATTGTCCTTTTCACTTCCAAATTTATCCTATTCGAATGTTTCTCAATCACACTGTATACACTGTTCAATCATTCAGTGTGATATTGTGAGAGGGTTAGATCTATCCTTTCGGCTACCCAAGAATTAATACATAATAATTCGAGAAAAGTAATAATGAATGTTATTAAATTCAGCAGTAATTGTTGATTTTAGTTTGAATGAAGAATATACACATATCTTTGGCAGAAAGTAATTTAAGAAAAAAGGAATATTAATCATAAATCATCACCAAATAATGTTCTTTTAATACGTAATGATTTCGAAGCATTATATAAATAACAATCTTAATGTAATCTGCTTGGAATAACAGGAATTCCAAGACTCTAAATGGGCAAATATAAATAAACATGGAAGGTTTTTAGTGGAGTGATAAGATTAGAAATTCTTGTCTCTGATCCAATAGGAAATCGTTGAGTAAAGTTTACGAAGGCATAAAAGCGCGAAATGTTGATGGTGTTCGTGCGTGCAGTTAATTACACATTCATTACGTCATTCGTTATCCATAATTAAAGACGCTTAGTACTACGGCGCCCTTAGGGCGTCTCCTCTACGTGCGAGTCGCGCGGATACTAATTACTCATTTCTCTTACCTACGGGCCGAGTAATTACGGTCCAGTCTAATACTATTACTCCACGTAACTTAAGAGCATTTACACTTTTCTACTTCGAAATTGCTTCAAAGTCCGTAAATTTCTACCCTGAAAAACTCTATATCACGGACTCGTACTCCTTTCTAATTGAAGTTTCATAAAGCATAACAGAAAGCAGTACTAAATGTTTCAAAAAGAAACAATTGAATAATACAAATTATTTTCAGTCGAATTATGAACTAAACAAAGACACTGAGGTAAAATAAAATTACTGGAAATATCTCAAGACATCTGTTCGATGAAATAGGACAGTATTTCACTTTGACCAAGTAAAAAATTCTCTGAACAATGTATTTCGTTGAATCTTTAAAGAACTCCTCTATGTCATTCTATTTTACGTACTTCTCTACGGTTAACCACGTATACAACGATTTCGCTTGAACACGGTTACAAAATTAGGGAAACCCCCGAATGACACCATATTCCTACGACACAGTTTCACTCAAACACGGTTGAAGAATTTTGTATAGTATCGTGTAGTTTAGTTAGTTTTTGAAACCTTAACCCTGTTTTTTTATCTACGTATTATACATACTAGTCCTTAATTGCGTATAACACGAATTAGCAAGGCACAGCAATTTTTAGAAACTTGTCTACCGTGTGATACGGGGGTTGCCTCTGTTTCGTTTTTGCTCTACGTTCCAAATACGGGAAGAAGGTCTCTGTAGGTAGGAAAAATCGAACTAGGATTTTACTGTGGCCGGTATCGGAGTCGCAGAAACAAGATTCCGCGCGAACGGATGCGGCGCTGTGACACAGATTTTGCATCTCTGGTCGAGGTCTCTTTTCGAGAATTTCGCGGCGGCTCTCTTAGTATGCCGATCAGGCGAACCGGGAACAACGGGCTCTCGTGTGCGTGTGCTCTCAGCGGCAATACATACGTAGCCATTAGCGGGTAATGTATAACATTACGGTCTGCTCATACAGAGGCTAATGGCGCGCCATTTCCAACAGGCCACTTTGGCACCGTAGCCGACCATCCTCTGAAAACCGCTTTCGAAATGATTTTTCCAGCTACCTGAAATTTTTAACCGATACAAATATTCCTTTACCTTTTCATTCACGGTGACTTAAACGTCTTCACATGAATGTCCCAATTGCACAATTCTAAGCAGATTCTTAGGAACCCTGACTGTAGACAGTTCCTTGCACTTTGATCTGACTTAGAATTAACATAAATTCTCATTTATCTGCAGTTATTGAATACGCAGTAAATATTACAAGGCATTACGAAATTGCTGAAAATATAAAATAAATATTGTTTAGGGGATACTGAACCTCAATCATATCAAAAGTAATGGACGTGGCCTAAAATATATAGGGTGTGACAAAAATGTTGCAGGTCCTTGAAATAGGACACTCGTGAGGCCATTTGGAACAAGTTTTTCCTTAGCAAAAATGTTACTCGAAGCTTTGCTACACGCTGCGATTGGCAGCCAACGCTACCGCGGGACGTCGATCGCCAGACTCGCAACTCTGATTGAACGGGGTTGTTCGTTAATATAATTATAACTAGAAAAGAATAAAAGCAAATTGAACTCATAACATATTCTTTTGGGTAGTATATTCTCCTAAATTCAATTATAATAATTTCAAAAGTGAGAAATAATTTTTTAAATACGAAAATTTGAAACCGTTATGCTACTCAGATAGAATGTTACAAAAGAAACAAGATTTCGCTAGTGCAAATTCACATTAGTGTGGTGTCTGAGGGTTAATTTACTTACTTTTACTGTCACCATTTTAAATAATAATCTATGGTTCACGTCTGAGACAATTACTGATTCCATATTATTCGAAGAAAAAGTAACGTATGGACGTCTTATTGTCGGAACGATGTAATAACAATTATTATAACCATAACTCGAAGGAATAGAGATCGAGGGAGAGTTGGCCAGGAGCGTGGAAAAATTGGGGAAATCGAGGAAAATTATCGGCCTGCCGACTGCGCTACTTTACATAATATCCTCTTTATAGGCTACTGTTAAAATACCTTTGCGGTATATCGTGTCTAATTCGTAAAAGTAACTGCGATTCGATGCACCTTCTTGCCCGCAATCGATCATTACTTGATTTTCCCGGTTCCGTTCGCCGACAGCGCCGCTCACAGGCAGTAGTATGTTGGTATCTTTGGCCACGGACATTCTATATGGAGCGGTTGAATACCACCGGTCCCGCAATAATGTTCATTATCCCTGAGCATAACGTCGTTTCGAGAATTTCTGGTTTCCGTTCAAGTGGTGTTTCGCGAACGCCTCCTTGATCCTTCCACTTTCTTGCTGGTTTTGCGGTCGAATACTTCCGCTTCGCCGAGTTCTGTCAAGCCTTTGGAACTGCAACTTTTTTTTATCGTAGTGCAGCTATCACAGGTGAAATATTATCAAGGCATTATAGATTTTCCAAAAATATTAGTTTCAAAAAATTTTAAAAGATTTTTCACACTCGATCGTTGACATGGGATTTTAGATATACGTAAAATGTGGTCTTTTACATAATAAATGATAAATTTATAATATTATAAGGAAAAGGTTTCTTTGATATAATCATTTACTAAAAACATACCGATGGTTTGTAATTGTTCATAATAATACACAACGATAGTAGTAAGATACTATCTGACAGCGCATTGAAATCACCAGAGGGCTACGCGAACACCTTCATGTATCATATTCATCACTGTATTATGTGAAATTTAATTGTGTTATTGATTCAAAACTTTCAGTAAATGATCACCGATTTATTTTTAGTTTATCTTTTTTAACAGCCATAGTTTTCATCCTTCATGTGTTACAATTCAATATTTAAGTAATATATTGAAGTTTCGAGAAATGGTGCATAATGTTTCAGCTACCAGCATGCTTTAATAGACACGCGACAGTGTCACGTATCAAGTTAGGGATTTACGTCAACCGGGACTAATTCGCTTTTCAATTGTAAATCTGGCTGCCACATTGTTCGAAGAAATATTTCGTTCTAAAACCTTCACGATATCTAGACACTCGTTTAACTTAACAATAGATCTGACATGAATCAAATCTGCGGAAGATCGCTCGAAAGAATTGATTCTTAATCCTCCGTAACTAAATTCTGATTTTTCTTTCTTTTTTCTGTACATACATATTTGTGTTCCATTAAAGGGGAGCAATTAGATAGTAAATTAATTCTAACTATGTCCCTTGGTTTTAATCCCCCGTTCAATTCGATCGATAATTATTTCTCTGTGTCCCATTAGAATTGATTTCCGAGTTCCAACATACTCGACAAAAACTCGACGCCGAAGAGCAACTTGTTCAGTCAGGGACTACCGTATAATTTCGTCGAAAAAAATGGCTCCCCGTCGATCATTCCGTTTCTCTAACGAGTACCAGTTAGCGAACACGCGTGTCCATAGATCAACGGAACGAGCAAGGAAACAGAAAGAAACGAAGAAATTGTAGTTTCCAATGAAAAGCGGACCGATACGATTGCGGTCAACGATGTTTTAAGAACAGTGAATTATACAACAATAAATAAAACCAATAATCCACGAATAAATATTTCTAAGCTTGTGAAATACAAACAGACAAGAAAGTTTAAATTATTATTATTACTTTGATTGTTACTTTATTGATCACATTGGTTTATGGAACTTACACTTTGCGATAAGAAACAGAAATAGATTGAATTTCATTCCACGTCTGTATAAATCTTTCTTGTCAACATTAACCCCTTGCAGACGGAACGGTTCGAAGCTGATCGGTCTATAGAGCGATAATACATACATAGTTACAGTACATACACGCAGTGAGAGTCAAAAGTGAGTATACACTTTGAAAGTATGGGATTTATTCATATTTATTTCTTCCACTTTGGAATCTAACATTTCGCATAGATGTTCTATTACATTGAGATCTGGCCACTGTGTAGGTAGGACCTGACTGATTGAAAGTCCCCAAGGGGTTAATTCGTGAAGATCTACTTTGAATCGAGTTGTGCAACGAAGTCAGGCCATTTTAAAAAATTCCTCGATGGAAAAACCCTTCGATTACGAGATCACAATAATTCTCGTGATCGTCGTTAATTGTAATAAGAATGCACGGTGTATAATGTGGGCCCAGAGGGCCAACCCAGAGCCGTTGTGTTCACACTAGCCTACACTTATCCTATTTACGCGGCTAACCCACTTTACTCAACGCGGTCCATTGAATTCGTTCAAGTAAAGTGAGCCAATTTAAATATATGTATCATATAAAGATCCAGCGAAGCGAGCTTTACGATCGCAAATTACAATGAATCACAGCGACAGCAAGAGGCTAATGAGGGTTTAACTCTCAATATAATTACGATGTATGTATCTTCGCAAAGGAAAATAATCGTAGTGCTTCGTGTGTATCCTAAACGCTGCTCTTAGGGGAAAAGTAGGGTAAAATCGAGTATGTAATGTATTTTGCCTGCTAGGAAAAAGTCAGATGACAAACAAAATTTGGACGCCGCTAGAAATCTTAATTTGATCTTACAGTATTAGAAAATGAGGGTCCTTCTTCGAAAAAAATTATTTGGCTCACAGGGAAACATGATTTTTTGAAGGTATGCAAGTATTCGGTTTTACCACGTAGGTAAATCCTATTAAAAAATGCATAGGTACCTATTAAAAAACTCGTAAAATATAGTATAATTATGAAACCTTTACTTCTATTGTTTCAAAATTAGTAAAGAAAGTTATTTGATTTTAACAAATATTAGGTGATTTTAATTTGTGCTAACTTTTTTTTTTATTCTAATTTATGCTAACTTATTTTAACTCATATTAACTTATTTTAATTACTTAAAAACTGTTTCATAAACTTATTCTAACTCATATATAAATTTATTATAACTTATTTAATAAATAAAAATCGCAAATGAAATTTTTATTGCCCTCCTCGACATTTATACAAATCTCATGACTTCACGCATGGCACACAATCCATTGAATCTATTTTTCCTTGCATTTAGAATGAGTGAAGGGTTCATTGCAAAATATGCAAGTCTCTGTAGATCTCTGCATGTTTAATTTTTTTCTTTCTTTACTTTCACACTCATGGACTCACCTGTCAAGATTATATATGGAAATTGGTGCCCGTAGATTTTTGAATATATATATCAGCTTCTACAAGAAAAATAATTGTATCAATGATCAACTAATAATAATGATTAGTTCCAACGAATATCTTCCTACTTCGATGAAATAATTCGACACTATGTGTACCTATTCGAGGAAACTGGAAAAGGGGACGTAAGCTTAACATTCTCAGATGTAAACGAGATTCGATCTTGCTCTTGCACATGTTGCCATGCAAATACCTTCTTGCTGGGCTTGTACATTTATCGGGTAACATTGTACATACACGTTGGATCTGCGGCAAGAGAATTCCCGCAGTGTCAACCGGCACTGACTATCCAGATATCATCGAAAGAAACCCGCGACTCCGATTCCGCGTCCGCTTCTTCTTCCATGGACTGTTACTCGCGATCGACGTGTGCTTAACTAACAAGTATCTCTTAAATTACCGTCTCTAATAATATTACAAAATCAGAAATAGAAAATCAAAACAAATCGATTATGATTTTGTAACATTAATCCAACGTTTGACCGGTACTGTATTATGTTGTATTTTAAAATATTCTTCATAAATTATTATAATAACGAAATGGGAAGAACGTATAAATACAATATTTTATAACAATATTAGTACTTTTATTATTAGATATTATATTGCAAAATAATAAAAGTGTTATATTATATCCTGTGTATTAATAACGCGAGCAGCCTGTATAGTCGTATCCTCGCTAAGAGTCGTCAAGTCCAATCATCCAATCAATGAGATATGCGTATACATATATGGTGTTCATTAAATCGTAGTACAGTCGACAGGGAATTACTTAATGAAAAAGTGTATAATACCACGAATTTAATTGGATGAAAATTGTTTCAATCCATTGTTAAGATTATTGATATTTACAATTTCTTCGTTAGTTTAAATCACAGTTTTCGGACTTTTTACTTCTGCCCGACTTTCTGTACTTTCTGTGCCTTTTAAAACAACCGTATTCAGGTATGCAGTAAATTCTCGATAACTGCTCGATATGATCTCTACGTTAAATACTTCTGCTTCATCCTCTATTACTAGGGGGTTTCACACTGGAAGCTCGGCCCGAAATGCAGTTCATGAAGTGCAGAAATCGTGACCCTTTGCGTTAACTGCCCCAAAGCAGTCTCGAGTTTCGAGCATTAATCGAACATTTACTGTATTAACATTAACTATGAACAAGCGCTCATACTTTGTACTTACTTCGACTAAATTTAATTTAAATACGATACGTATGAATGGGGTTGTCCAAGCACAAAACTAAACGTCATTTCGATTAATCGATTATTTATAAATAGACAGTTGCATATTTGAAGACAATTTTTTTGAATAATCTACATTTTTTAAGTTCATTTACTGTGAATTCCGTCGATGTTACTCTGATTCGTTATGATTCTCCGGACACCCTGTACAGTTATAGTTCGCGATCCAGCGGCGATTGTATAGTGCTCGTGAACGGTAACCCTAATAATCCGAACGCGAACAGTTAACCGGTAACCTTTGGCAAGCAGGATGTAACATGTGAATAGTTGGTTAACGATGGCAATCTAGCTGATTTTATAGTAATAGTCCGTGACGCGATGGTGACTGCACGTCAGCTATATCATCAATAATCATGACTTCCGGGTGTAAGCGGTGCCTGTTCGGTAAATGATCGCGGAAAGTCAAACAGCTGGCGTAAGTTTTACGAACGGCGTAAGCACCGATATTGACGTTAATTCCCTCTTGCTGGAAATCGAAGTTGGCATGTTCATCTGATAAACTGATCGCTAATGTAATCACATTCATTTCAGTTAGGTATAGTTCAACAATGGTAAAAAATCCTTTGATTCTTATAAATAAACTAATATCTGGACCCCAATGTTTCCGATGGTACAAATTATTTCGTTCTAAGTTATTTAGTTTTTAGTATAATAGTGTAAAAGTAATATTAAATCTGTATCTTGCTCCAAGCCAAACGGTCTAAAGTCCATCACTTAATGCAATGTTCACCATTTCTACTTATATATTGAGACTTGTCCTAAGTCATTCAATAGTTCTATGGTAGCAATTGTTTGTCGTTGAATTTTTACAAAACGGTTTTAAAGTTACAAGGTTATCGCATTTGCTCTCCTCTATAGTTTGAAAAGTGTGACTTAATACACTCTGACTCTGAGGTCCAGATATAAATATTGTCTATAGTGGACTTTAGTAAATTGGATACAACCTAGTAAATTCAGGTGTAAAATTTTTCAGAATACCTACTATTAATTCACTGTTGTAGTAATATTTTCAAAACATAGTCTACCTATTTTTATAATTTTATAAATTTCCGTTTATCGCTATGTTCTCGTATTGCTTCGACAGCAACAGCATAGTGTCATTCCTTGCATCAATTTCCTGCTGTCTCAAAAACTATCATTATCCATCTACTTCAATTTCGAAAGATCACTTAATCACTTACATATTCAGCCTCTTACAAGCCCCATTACCGATTACTCTTATCTAATACATTCAGAAATTATGATTCTCCCGAAACGTATAATTTATATCGAATTAATATCGAATTAAATAATAATGATAACATGTAGGACCCGAGCTTGTCGGACTAGAAATCATTTAAATTTCGTTGTCAGGGCGAGCGAAACAGCGATTTGTCCGCACTACCCTCGTAATTCGTGACATACAGTTGCCACGGAAAGTAAGATAACAATCAACAGTATTTGATATAACATTTCGCCAAAATGCTGCTAAAATAAAACACTATATACGTTAGAGAATTTCTAACAAGTGTTAAAAGCAGCATAAGATCATCTTGTTCCATAGCGATACGACTTTAATCGTTGTTCTTGAATTAAAAGAATTAGAGAGAGCATTAACTTACTTTCTTAAGCGACTGTATTTACCACGGGGTGTATTTACGCGGAGAAAGATGGAGAAACCAGTAGCGAGTCCGTTAATTATAGCATTTGAAACACTCGTGGGAATGATTCAATGCCTCGATACAATCTTACCATCGAGTCGGTTACCTATAGTCGTTGATTCCCTCATTTTTTGTTCAGTTTAATGAAACGTTCTGTGTGAGGACGTGTGTCGAAGTAGACTGTCAAGGCATCGAGGGCCAGGTAATTACAGGCCGAAACACGGGGAAATGTTTCGCGTGTGGTCGTTGAAAGATTAGAAACGCGAAAAAGTAACCGTGTAATAGAATGTAACTATCGCGTGGCAGTCTTGTGGATTAGGGGAAGTGATATACTGGTCAGAAACGGTGGAAATTAGCAGCAGCGTGTTGCTGATAAATTTCAGTGGGGAGATTTTATCGTATCAATGTATGTTGCACAACGTAATTTGGTAAATTAATGGTGATAATTATTCTTACTGGCAGATTTATCGGAAACTCAATCCTGGTGGACCATTGTGTTCGAACCCTATGAAGGCAAGTCTAGAGTAAGACGCCTTTCGAGATACGTTCTGTGGAAAACATAGTACGAAATCATGCGAAGTATAGGGACACTCGTGCTATTAGTCTAGCTGCTACCAAGCCATGATATAACTAAATTACGTGTAGGAGAACTTCCCTTCTGCACCCTTTGTTCGTGTTCTACGCGTAGACGTAGGTACTAAATGCTTTCTTGTATACAGGGTGTAACAAAAATGTTAGAGGACCCGGAAATGGGAGACTCGTGAAGTGATTTGAAACAAGTTTTTCCTTAGCAAAAATGTTATCCGAGGCTTTGTTAACGAGATATTAACGAAAAACCCCGACCAATCAAAGCGCGAGCCTACCGGCCGAGTTTCCGCGGTTACGTTGACCAATCGCAGCGCGTAGCCAGCGTTATCACGGGAACTCGGCTAGCAGACTCGCGCTCTAATTGGTCGGAGTTTGTCGTTAATATCTCGTTAACAAAGCCTCGGATAACATTTTTGCTCAGGAAAAACTTGTTTCAAATCACCTCAAGATTCTCCCATTTCCGGGTCCTCCAACATTTTTGTTACACCCTCTATATAGGTTTCAAAAATCGCAAGCATTAATAGTACTCCGAGTAACTCTTCTGTAACACATTCACGTCAGACCTAATCCAGATATGGACTTCCGAACTTCGAAACGTTTATTATACTCTACGACACTCTGTTACGTATAATTAAATAAACATTTGCGAGATTTTTTGAAAGTGTTGCAATCGATTCTGCGACTCGGAATCCAACAGCTGAGTGACTACGCGTAATTTTGCTTCGGAATCAAGGAGAAAGAACGGGAGAACGTCGCCGTAAATTGCGCGTTACCGTTTCCGTTGCACAGCGTTTCGTCATCGTCGTCGGTGGAACCGGCGTTCTAACAACGAAGCTATGCATCATCCCCTTATCTAGCTCGCAGATTCACGACTCGTGATCTTAGCTCCCAGATATAACGTGACCGCTCGGGCCCTCTCTGCTCGGGCGCGTTGTGACGCACGCGAGAGAGTGTCGCCGCATGTGTGTGTGTGTGTGTGTGTGCAACGGCACGAGAATCGCGCGACTGTTTTAATGATATTCAGAAGGATTCATTTTTCTGTCACCGTGTGTCACTTAGGGGCCCGGATAAAAGTATCATTAAACATCGGTGCACGGAGATAAGGTTACGTAACCACGGATCGAATTGATTTATCGTCGAGCAATATTTTTTTGCACTCGGATAAATGACACCTATATTTTAACATATATAACTATCATAAATCAATACTTTGGCACGATTATTTCAATTGAGATCAATTTAACGCCTGGGAATCTCTGGTGATGGTTCTTGGAATTTGTACGATGTCATTCTGTCTTCGAGAAATAGACAATTAGTAAGAAGGTTAAAAAATGTTTTGTTTCACATTATTAACATATTTAACCCTCCGTAGAAAAACTTATTTTCTCATACTTCGTGAGTAAGCTGGATCGTTTATGACCAAATTTAATTTGTTGACTGTGTTAAGATGCGTATCCACTTGTTGTGAATCCTCGTATTGTATCACCGTTGTGTATCAATGTGGACGGGCAAGCGTTGCATCGTTGCATATGAAAATGTATCGTATGGTAATATGATACGATGATACGCAACAGTGATACGATACGAGCATTCACAACAACTGGATACGCACTGTATGGCTTTCAAAAAGTCTGAAATAAATCGTTAACCCCTTGCTCTACGATTTTCTTGACGTCTGCAGACTCCAGGATTACATTGTTGTCGATAATTTCCTAGAAACGAAAGAAATTCTGTACTCATCGCAACTGTATTTTTACTATAAAAGTTCAATATTAATACGAGCAACGTGGTATTTCACTTCGACTCAAAGGAAACCGAATAATATTCTTCTTTGTTGAATCGATTTTGAAATAGTCAACACGAGTTTGACTCGATGTTATAGGGCAGGAGGTTAAGTTAACTCTTTAAAATCTTTTTTAATAGAAGTAAAATTTTGGAGGAAAGTCCTATGGAAGGTTTGTAATATTATTCGTTAGTGTGTGTATTCGAAGGAACTGATTCTGTATAGTGGAAGGTTGCAGTATTTTCACCACTACTGTAACTTGTCATGTGTAAGCAATTTGCACCATAAACAATACGTGTTGCTTACATACTAAAAAATTAGGTAACCCTCCTATAAGGAATACAGGGTTATTTTGATCCATCTGTAGCCGTTACGGTATTCTTTGTAATTGTATTTTGAAATGTAACATATGAACTTGAGAACATATACAAAGTTTTACGCATAATTCCTCTTTGAAACCCACATAAAATGGAAATTCCACTACGAGATAAACTGGCCCTGCATTCGTCTGCAGCGTCGTCATTCCCAGACCATTTTGAGGGTTAATGCAATCATCACTATCATACACATATTGTTTATTATACGGCGCAAATTGCTGACACACGACAAGTTACAATAATAGTCCAACCTAGCCGATGGTCCAAATTCGGCAACCTTCCCCTGAGCAACTCCTGCCAAAACAAACATCATCCCTAAGCGACAAATTCTCGAAAGGGAATCTGCATTCTTTCTCAACAACTCCACATTACCACGCAACCGAACGCATAAGAATCTCGAGGACGTTCGCGAGCATCTCAGCGCACCTGTTGCTGTCGCAATTACGTCACCTGCCCTCGTCGAGGTCTCCGGTAATCCGCAGGCCGAACGAGAAACGCGTGGTGGAAGCGGCCGCGAGATTCATTGTTCCCTGGGTCCAAGTCAGGCGGTAAAAGTTACGCCGGCTGGGCGAAGATATACAACGTACAGGTGTACCAGGCATTAAGTGGTGCACACCAGGTATTCAGACTATCCGGCCGTGACGCCGTGGCGTCGGTAAATTTACTGTCCCAGCCAGGTTCTTATCTCGCGTTACTTTATTGCCGGTTACCGTCCCGGTCGATTTCCTTCCTACGAACATCGTTTTAATACCACGTTCCCATTTTCCGATGAACACCGTTCCGAAGAGGATCAGCTTGTAAGGAGGACCATGGATCCTCTGGATCCCCGAAGATCCGGTTATCCGACCGCCGGGATCTTCGAGACAGTTTCCTCGATGGTGTCGCGACACGACAAGAAGAGAGGAGTCAGCGTTTAGTCCCCCTTCTGGAGATTTTAACTGGACAGCCCGTGGCGAATGGGTTTCGGCTGTCCGGATACACCGTGACTAATCGAGGACGGTGTCCGTGGAGAAGTTCTTGGGATAGGTCCCGGGTGCCTCGTCGCGGAGACGTCCCTCCGGCCACACAATGCTCTTTCTCTCTCTCTCTCTCTCTACCACGATTATATTCAAAACGTGAACTCGCTCTGGTTACCGCGTGACTCCTTACGGATTCGATACGCCCATTTTCGTCCGTGCCGGCGGATTAAAACGCGCGCCTCGAACGCGAGTCGGACCCAGTTACTGGGCCGAATCGAGAGTCTCATCTCTGGCGACCCTTTCCCCCGTTGTGCCGGAACGGCCGAGTCATCGACGAATCATCGATAATCGATTCTCGCCGGTGGGGACCATTTATCCGGCCTTTGACAAGGATGATTCATTTTTTTTCGATAGGATGGTTCGACGCTGTAACTGTTTTTCTTCTTTTTCTTTGTTGCCGGGCTTGATGATCGTTCCGAGATCGTTCGGTGTCGCGTGTGGTTTCTGATGATTCGATGGGGTTTTTTTTGTAGTTTTGAAGAGGATTTGTTGAATTGTTTGTTGTTTTGGACTCTAACTATATTGCCACTAAACATATTGCCACGCGAGGCACCTCCCCCTCACACGTATTTTCGGCCACACAAATTCGCTCTCCCACCATGTTGCGTACGCTGGCGCACCAGCGCGAACCAGCTTTGCGCAGCCGCTCAGCCCGAGGTTATGATGATAAAACTTAGCATGGAGGGGGCTCTGAACTCATTGCCATTCTACTCCCCTTCAGCCCCGACCATGGCAATATACATTCTGTGTAAAAAGTACCCGGAATTATTAAATAAAATACAAAAAATTGATTTATTCATTAAAATTTATTTTGTCGCCTTCAAAGTAGGCCCCATCGAGTGCAATACAACTATACCAGCGCTGGACCCAATCCTTCGTACATTGTTCGTAGGCTGATTGAGGTATAGCCTTCAGCTCCTTCAGCGAATTTTCTTTTATGGCTTCAATTGACTCAAAACGCCTTCCTCGAAGTGGTAATTTTAGCTTCGGAAACAGGAAAATGTCACACGGTGCCATATCAGGCGTGTACGGTGCTTGGTTGATAACATTCGTTGAGTTTTTAGCCAAAAACTCTTGCACAACGATCGCTTTGTGCGATGATGCATTATCGTTGTGCAAAATCCATGAATTGTCCTTCCACAAATCTGACCGTTTTCGGCGGATATTCTCGGGCAAACGTCTCATGACGCCTAAATAGTATTCCTTATTCACCGTTTGTCCCTTTAGAAGAAATTCGGAGTGCACCAACCCACGATAATCAAAGAAAACTGTGAGCATGACTTTGATTTTCGAGCGACTTTGACGCGGTTTTTTGGGTTTTGGCTCGTTTTCAAGGCGCCATTCCGAAGATGTTGGCTTGTTTGCATGTCGTAATCGTAAACCCATCTTTCGTCGCCAGTAACGATGCATTTCATGAAGGTGGGGTCCGTAGAAGTTCGGGAAATCATGTCTTCAGCGACCTGCTCTCGATGCTGTTTTTGGAGAAAATTGAGCTCTTTCGGTACCAGTTGTGCGGCGACGCGTTTCATGCCCAAAATATCACTCATAATGTTATGAACGGACTTAAAAGATATGTTAACCTCTTCAGCCAACTCTCTAAGACTCATACGACGATTTTCGAGCACCAGCTTCTTGATTTTGTCGATGTTTTCGTCGTTCGTACACGTCGCAGGTCGACCAGAACGAGGCAAATCAACTACCACTTCTCGGCCCTCTTTGGATGTTTTATACCATTCATATGCCTGTGTTTTTGACATGCACGATTCACCGTAGGTCTTCTGCATCATTTTCAGTGATTCGGCACACGAAATTTCGTTTGAAAGACAAAATTTCAGGCAAACTCTTTGTTCAACTAAGTTGTCCATGGTAAAAATCGCAGAACAGTCAAAAGTTTGGTTAACAAAAACAGCTGTTGTCAACACACTGAGTGACAGATCGCGCTCAAATTTCCACGTGGTACTCGGTACAGTGGTACCAACTTACAGAAAAAAAATTGTGGCGATATCTTTTACGAGCATCTTTCAAATGATAAATTCCGGATACTTTTTACACAGAATGTGCTTAGAGTCCACTGTATGTAAATAAAATATGGGGAATCCAGGGTTTTCAATAAACCGCGTCATAAATACGGAAATTAGATACGAAGTGATACAGTTCACGCGTGGAAGGTACCTGCACACTAAATAACGCGGCCACGGTGGGGAGCAGGCTTGGGCCCACGTACCACGCACGCACGGGGGAGAGGGACCACTTAGTAAGTCCTTAATCCTTATCTATGCGTATCGCGCATACGCAATGCAAAGTGGACACGCATATTGACCGGCCGAGTGGGATCAGTCGACTTATCGGGCCCAGATAAATGCGCCTGCGCGTGGACCTATACAATCCGACCGTCGAAAAGAAGCGCGTGCTCTCTCCGCGAGAAGTCCTTTCGGACCTTACGGTCCCCGGTTAATTTCTCCGCGAACCGATGCGACGCGACGCGTGCAAGCGTGTGGGCGTTCCTCGCGATCTTCGTGTGCGATCGTCCCTTTATGCCCGAGTAAGCTAGACTTATTGGCTGGTGGGTGGTGTCGGGAGTGCGCCCATCCGAGGCATCTTTGCCGTTACTGGCGTTGCTAATTGTAGGGCTTGTTTTCAGGACTTGTCTGCTTACAGGGATATTCTCAGTTTGAGTGGCGCCTCTTTGAGCGTGACTTTTAGGAATCACGAGAATGGTGTGATATCAGGAAACTTACGGTTTAGATTAGATGTCCTTTGGTATTTGTGAAGGTATTTCGTGTCCTTTGAAATTTAGAGTATAGGGAAAAGGGATGAGTGTCTAGATAATGTTACTTTGAGTGAAACAGCGTATTATACAAACACTTAGTAACTGTTCAGGTGTTGTTTAAGTGGCGAGCACTTGGAACTCTTACCTCTTAACACATTTCTAAATAGGAAAATGAATTTTGCAATAAAGATACATGTGTATGTATTCAAATATCATAATAGGAAATAATAGGCACTTATCTTCTCTTCCCTGTAGCTCCTCAAATGCGCCAAGAGTGCTAGGACTCTATGATTTCTATTATTGGATTCTTGGGTTCGTTTGAGATTGAAAATTTCGAGGCAAATATTATATTATTTAAGCAGTTTATTTATAAAGTTAGACTTAGGTAGTTATTGTATTATTAGTAGTAAAAATTAGGCGCAACAGGAAAATAAACTCTTTCATAATTGAACGTTACATTGTTTAATTAGAGTAATGCCTCTTAAGGCTGACGTTAATTTGTGTCATTTACGTAAATTACAATTAGTAGTATTAGGTGTACCAGTCAGTAATTCACAGTTTTATTGAATTTTAGGGGAATATATTGGAAGTTCAAAAAATCTCGATTTTTTGGCGAGTAAACAAGTAGGATGTTGGAAAATCATTATAAATGTAAATTGCACAGTATTGACCCTCAACTTCTATAGAAACAAAGACAGATTTCGTCTAGGTCTATATTCCTATATTCGAATAGGCAAGTGACATCAGCGAATGTAAATTAATTTGAAATTAAAATATAGCAATTATAATTGGAACTGAATAATCTTTATATACATAGTAAACAGTATATCTTAAAAGACTATAAATGCAAGCATTTATGTATTTGAAGTTACAAATAACTGAGACTTGAATTTATATTAACATGTGTTTTAAATAAGCTTATTTTTTCTCTGAATTGCTACGGTATATTGTCATCATGCATATTTTACAATCACACAAGTTGTTCGTTCATAGGGATGTAACTCGAAAGTTCAATTTTCTACGCCACTGTCGGGCAATTAAAGTTTTCCGTTAGAATCTAGATTGGTCGATCCCCGAGTATGTAGCTCGTTATACGCCGAGTAAATTCTAATTAAAAAGCCGTGTATCAGGTCCCCGGTGCAAATTCTGCCAATGCAATGAAGGAATACTTTGTCAAAACACGAGGTGAGACATTTTTATCAACACGATCCTGCTCACGTGTAATAAATTCGTGATAATATATAGGGTGATGTTTCCATATCATCTAATGTATCATAAAACACTCGTAAAATTTTATTCATCGTACGATGACTTTCATAAACATTTTTTTAAACAAATTCCCACAATTTATTTACGAGTATTATACATGAACCGATCGATTTTATCCATTCGTGTGTTTTACGATGATTTTATGAACAAAAATTATTAGTTAAAATTTTATTTTATTTATAAAACATTACCTTTATGACAATAATGTTTTAAAAGATGAATTGTGCCCAGGCAAGTGACGAATTAAAAATATCTCAGTCCCAAATTTAAAAATTACATTAAAATAATTGACCAGTAGTTTAGATATTTCTGTTCTACTAGAAAATATTATAAAATTCCCTATCATATCGTATATTGCTAAAGAAGAAGTTGTTTACATTCTACGTTAAACGATTCCACGTTTCTCATACCGCAGTTAGCAAATATGTTCGATTCGTGACTTCCACCCAGTATGCAACCCGGTGAGACACTTCAATTAAGAATTTCCAATTAACAACGCCACGTCGAAGTTGCAATTAGTCTGTGCCCGTGAATGTCGATGGGGGCCAGAAAGGCTGATGCAAATTAGCCTGGTCGCGAGCCGTTGATCGCTTGGCAACACGGCAACAACCCCACGTGCGTGATGCGTGTACGCGATCGATACGGAAAAGAATCAGATTAATCGTCGTCGGAGTCGAAGGTTGCCGTGACACGTGAACAAACGTCACGATCGAGAGAAAACTGCAATTTTATTTTATCGGTGCACAATAGAATATCCTCGATCCTCTTCAACCTTTCTGCTATGGAGACACTCATCCACCATCACTGGGTTAATTTAATAGATTGAATGCTATTACATAATAATGTCGCTTTAATTTCCAATGGTACTGTGTCGGTCATCGAAGGGAACGTAGGAATTAATTACTGTATTTGATTCAAATAAACGGTACTATTTTAACTGATTGGTAACAAAAAGACATACCTATATCTGGACCCCAGAGCCAGAGTGTATTAAGTCCACATTTTTCAAAGTTTAGAGGAGAACAAATCAAAGGAGCAAAACCTTGTAACTTTGGAACCGTTCGGTAAGAATTGAACGAGAAATAATCGCTACCTTCGAACTATTGAATGGATTTACAAGTTTCTATATGTAAAAATGGTGAACCTTGCACTAATTCCCTATATGTGATGAACTTTACAGTGTTTTAAAAATATGAACTTAATATCATTTTTAGGCTATTATGTACCTACAATTAAAAACTAGACGACTTAGAACGAAATAATGTTTACCATCGGAAAGCGTGAAATATTTGATAAAGAGAACATGTGACATGTCATTATTTTAAAAAGTGAACTTAATACACTCTGTCTCAGAGATACAGATATACCTACATACTTCAAGTATCGGTTCGATCACTAAATGATCCATCACACGTAACCACATTAATTATTTATTTCATAGAAAATTAACGACAAAATGTAACTAATAAAGGAGATAAATAAAAGCAAGTAAAGTAAGAGCCCAACAGCACAGTTGTACTACATTTCCAAGAAAAGAATTCGAATTATTTTCTTTCGACAGTAATATACTGGCACGTCGTTTAAAAAATAACGTTTTACTTCTTGGTACTCCCAGAAAGTAGGGCAAAAATCTGATTAATCGTCGACGGAGGCTATCAATTGAAAAAAAAAATGCGTTTTATTGTATCGGCGCATAACAGGATATAATGTCCTCGATCCTCTTCGCCCTTTCCTCCGCGGGGGTTGAATCCCGCCATCAGCAGGTTAATTTAATTCGTATTCAATGCTAATGGAAGGTGAAGTGCCCGTGATTCTTCGTACGTGTCAGCCTACCTACGCGATCCTCCGTGTGTCTGTCACGGCTCGTGACGGAAGAGGAAGAACTCGGCTCCCTTTTTCCAGAATCCAGACGTGTCCTCTTCCCAGACAGTCTGGATATTCACGTATACATACCTATACAGACCCGAATAGTTTCCAGCTTAGGATAAATAAGAGAAGCTTGTCGAAATGGGTCGGGTCACGATCTCCGACAAATTTTGACCACGAGCAAGGGAGTTATTACCGGTCACGAACGGTTTGTTCCTGGCCGGGACCCAAGTTTCATACTCTCGTGTTGCCGCTAATTAAAAGGATCCAACAGGGTCTTCGAAGATAAGATCGGCGTTGACGCGACGGAAAGGAAAGTTCGGTTCTTCTGCTTCGCTTTCGCTCGACACCAGGTGAGATATTTTGCACCGGGTCCGTTTTTACCGGTTTTATTCTTCCTGTTTTTTTTTTTTTTTTTTTGGAGGAGGAGGACTAGTATTCTCTTGAGGTTGTCACCATCTAGAGTGGTTTATTAGATACGGTCTTCGGGACTTTGAGTTATTGGGGGTGGAGGAGATTTGAAACGTAGATAGGTATCATTTGGCGAACCTAATTTACGGAACACAATTGTTTCATTCGTCATGGGTGTACGCAGTGTTGCTGAACTGTTGGCTAAAAGTTAACTGGCTGATAAGATACACGTAAAGAGACAAAGAGATTTTGATAAAAGTAATAGATTTCTAGATATGGATTCGGTTCTTTTGATTGATATGCCGAGGTCTTAGGAGTGAATGACGTAACGGGGGACTTGCATTTTTTGAACAAATGTTGTAATTAGTGTGTAATTAGGTAAAATTTCATTCATTATTGTAGTAACAGGAAGGTAGAATAAAAAGAAATAATAGTGAATAGTATTTTGATCTATGTGTATAAACTGTATAAAATATTAACACTGCAGATATAATCACAAACACTGATTAGTCATTCATTTCCCATCACCCTAATACTTGACTTATCTTCCCATCAATGTCTGTACAATTCTGTTCATTTGATTCAAGTGTCAAATAAAATTTCATTTTATAAATTACATAACTATGTATACTAATTACATGTATTTTGTTTCATCTAAAAAAAAGTTTCCATCTAAATTTACTAATAATTTTTAATTCGTCTGAAATAGCTAAAATTTTGTAGTAAACTTTTTTATCATCACTCTACTATAACCGATGGAAACATCGCGCGGACTATTACGGGCACCCTAGATATTAATAAGCAACAATATTTAAAGAAATAGGATGTATAGTCTATACAGAAACAGTATATAGGAGCAACGTTTTTAATGGATTAAAATGGTATTAAGTCCACATCTTGTTCCGAGCCAAATAATCTGAAGTTCATCATATAGGGAACTCAATATGTACAATGTTCACTATTTCTACATATCGAAACTTGTCAACCCGCTCTATTTAACCCGATTCAACCCGACTATTTAAAACATTTTTTTTGTAAACAATGTGTTTGCTCACGATAAAAAACGAACTCGTAGTCACAGTACAGTAAACTCACGTTAAAGTAGCGGTAAGAACGCCCTAACTCCCACGCATTACTCGCACTCGTGCGTGCACCCCGCTATCTGTCGCCATCTGTAATCAAAGTTCTGATCCAATTGATGGATCGACCGAACTGCCACCAGATCCTGTGTGCCCATTGGCTCACGTTAAGGTAGCGTTTCCAGGAAAAACCCGCCACGAGAGACCCACACCGCTCCTTTAACGTGAGTCTACTGTAACACCATTTTTTTCAATGTTTGGATGCCGTTTAAAAAAATTGGGTACTGTCGATCGTCAAGAAATGTTCCAGATATTGTCACTAAAGTGATAAAGTTAGACGTCTATATTCAATAGTTCGAAGGTAGCGATTGTTTGTCCTATAATCCTCACCGAACGGTTCCAAAGTTACAACGTTTTTACACCTTTGACTTGCTCTCTTATAAAGTTTGAAAATTGTGAGACTTTGCTTCTGGGGTCCAGACATGTATTTGTCGCTGTAGACAAAGCGGGGACCACGCAAGTGGAGGGATTCGAGAACATCCTTGAAAGAAGTGAAAAGTCCGGTAATAGGTGAGCCTGTCGTTCTGCGGCCGGGCCAGGAGGGACCGTAACTGGTCCCATGGAAAGGAAGAAGCGGTTCGTATAAATTCGCGATATTATCTGGGCGCAAAAGGTATTCCCTCATCCCGGTAGAATGTCCCGCGCGGATTCCCACGCATGGTCTTGTCCAGTTTCGAAATTTTCGGCGTCGACCGGGTTAAATGTTAACACGGGAATTATGGTAATTTTTTCCGGCAGCAGGGCCCGGGTCATCGGGACATTCGTCATCCGGCGTGGAGGTCCACGATTTTCTGCTCGGTTTCTGCGACCGCACGATTATGCGAATATACAAAGGTGGTCCACGACGAACACGGACATATTTGAAAGTCTAATTCCTTCATATTTTTTTTGTTGGTTTTCTTCTTTTTTATTGTTATTATTACTTTCATGCGCGATCCTTACCAATGTCTCTACGATCTCGTCTAATGTGGGGTTCGTGGTTTCCTTATTTGTCGTTTTACCTGGGATATTTTTGTCCGAGCTTCTGAGGAAATTTGATGACTACCATATGTTACTCATGGGTCCCATGATGCGTCATGTCGCATAACTTCTGGTCGCAAAATTAAAAAGACATTCTCGAGCTGAGATAATAATTGTGCGAGTGAAATAAATATGGTTGGTATTTATAAAAGCTGGCTAAGTTAAGAAGGAAATATATTGTACTGAATTGGGGTTCCTATGATTTTTATCTTTATAGACTTGACAGGTAACAGGTAAAATAATATTTAATTATTTTTATTGCTCACTTTAATTTCTCGTCAATCTAACTAACAAGGGAACTTTGGTATTCCGGAAATTCCGATACCTTTTTAAACTCCGTAGGTTTGTAGAGGACCTCAATAAAAGCATCGGACAAGTTTTCGTTCTTGGTGATATTTAGTTCTTCGTGATGAAACCACCCCTTAAACATCACTGTGCATTTTTCTATTTTTCTGAATATATCGAAAACTATAGTAGATATAAGAAAACTGTTAGAATGGTAATTTAATGATTTCTTATGCTCTATAAATCTATGCAATGAGACTGTTACACAATTGTTTTTAAATAAATAAATAAATAAACAATTTTTTAACTATTTCATTTCACAGTTTTATAGAGGATAAAAGCCCTTAAAATTTTAATCGTAACAGTTTCTTGATATTTACTTTTGGCAATATCAGATTAAATTGTCAATGTTTATCTAATCTGTTAGAATAGGGGTATTCCGATTGCCCAATAACCGTGAATATTTTGGTTGCCCATACAAGGGTTAATGTTCAACTAACAATTCAAACATGCAACAAATGTTATTAATCGGAATGTTAATTAGAAACACGACTATTCGAACCTTTCAATTATTTACACAGTAGCTTCTCCCATGGCCAAAACGGCCCGCGAAGATGGCCCCGAAAGAGACGGGGCGAGGTGTTCCATAATTTACAGGTCGGCTCAGGCGTCATGTTCGAGTTTGGAGGCGTGGCCAAACATTATTGTAACCGCCGCGATTTTCGACGTAAATTTCCAGGACTCGTTCCCCGTACTAATCCACGGAATTATATTTCAGCTGCGGGGCCTTCGACGTGACAAAGCTCGTCTCGTATTTTCGGCGATTAACCCTCTTTCGTCCGGTTGATGCTAAGTTATGAATTTCCGGTGAACGCTCGCAACACCGCCTCAACCTCGTTCCCCGCGCCGCCCGAGTGGGAGGTTCACAGTGTGTACATCTTTTGTAGATTTCTCTATTCCAGGCTCTATTAAGGCCCGATTCTGGTTCCGCTCGTGATTAGCGATCGGTTTTGAGGAACACGTGGGAGGCCGGTGCTTGCGACTTGGAGGCGAACACGTGCCTAGTGATGGTACGAACCCGAATTTTGCTCAAAATTTGACAGTAATAAACTGCATACGTTTATACAAACTCGAATTTTTAAAGATCTATTTTTAAAAGCAAATATTACGTGAATGCAAACTTGTTTATATTAAATTTATTGTTACACTTAAGGTATCGAAGAAACTTCGTGGAATTTGAATAGTAAGTGTTATTTCACTATGTCTTCTACATTTGCATGTATTGAAATCCGTAATCTACTTATAATATTTTGTTAAACTGAAAATATTGAATGTTTTGTGCAGGGTAATAAAAAAAAGGGTCTGAAACTTTAAGGGCTTATAGTGATCACCAAGAGGAATAAAAACATAGGTTCTAAAATCAATCCTTTCGAAGAAAAATACAGAAGTTTGTTTACACATTTGTTACAGATGTTTCATGTATCTTCCTTTCAATTCAATACAAAACTCACATCTGCGGATCAGAGATCGCCGTACTTACATTCTCAAATATTCCTTCCGTATCTCGTTTCCCTCTTGGCATACAACCTTCAACGAATGTACTTCTAAATGAACTCAAACTTCTGAATGACTCACGATATTGAATGCTGGTAAATATAAAAGTTAATTAAAGTTAATTAATAAAAAGGCTCGATATTAGGATCTAGATCGATTGGACATTTTTTACGCTTCTCAAGGAGTACCTACTCTAAGTCCTCTAAAATTTGAGATCCTGTTATCACCCTGTAGAACAATATAAACAAATGCTATAAAAAATGAATTACAACAATGTTATCATACTCGAATGCTTCCACTACCCGCTCTAATCACTATGCTGTCTTACCAGAACAACAAGAATACCTGCATATTAATCGAACCTCTGCTAATCTCTATGAAAATCCGTACTGTCACCAAAAATGTATCATCTCAACCCAAGACTTTAATTCGCCAGTATCCCCCGATGATCGGAAAACTTTTCAATCAATGAATCTCCCAAAAGAAAAATAAAATCTGGCTCGTCCAACTGGACGAGACAGTACCAATAACCAAAACATTCGCATGCCAATGTTTTCGCTGTGACTGTCTCTGTTCCTGTCCTACCTAAATGGTCATCACCTCCCCTTGTTTTTAGTTACTGACACGACTCATTGGATGAGGTACAGACACGGATAAGTAAAAGTTCGAACTAAAAAAAAAAAAAAAAATAGAGAATGAAACAGAAAGAGGATCAGAAAGAAGAGAAATACAAAAAATTGGTATGTATTTACAAGGAGCCATAAAAAGGAAGACGGAAAGTCGTTCGCGAGGTAAAAAGGCGCAGCAAGTGCTCGCCCCTTCTTCCACGCACGCGCATGGGCGTTTCTTCCGATAGCTTTGGTGGGGGTGGGTGGGTGGCACGAGGTAGGTGAGCAGGGCACCGATTCAATTTATGCCCCGACAATGCGGCTTTGTCTCGCCAAATTATCATACATGAACCTACATGCATAATCCCATAGCGGCGCATTATCATATCATAGACGCGCATTAAAGTACCGGTTTCCTCCCCTTGCCCCCCCGCTTCTCCTCCTCCCTCTCACCATCGAGAATATTAACGCGAGAGGCGCCTGTGTTTATGCGATCGGGGAAGAGTAATTTCGCCTTCACGGCACCGTTTCATCGATTAAACGGCTGAACGAGTCGATTTCGTGGTCCGCCTGGCTCGATGTCTGCCTCGACTCCACCATCTACGAATAGAGGCTATCGTTCGGCGAGAGGGAGAAAGATGAGGAGATTTAGGTGAGCTTGATTCATAATAGTCAACCGGTGTGTGTTCACGGTTGGCTCACGGTTCGTTAGCCGGCGTGTTAGGTTGATTTATCGGATCGCGTTTCTCGGATAAGGTCGTCTCTACAGACTCCGGTAGACTTATCGTTCGTTTGGATTCAATACTTTCGTGTTTGTTCTAGCGGAAAAAATTCTTAATCCTCTGATGAAATAGTTGTTGCATAGAAAAACGTCAGCATACAAAGTTGCCTGCAGTATGGAATGTTTTTACGTTTTATTCTGTGATTACAGTGAAAATGATTACCAATGCATTATCTCTCTTGAGATTCCCTTGCCAACAGCTACGCAACTGGTCGTTTTTCACTTTATTCCTCTAGCGATTTCCAAATGCTAAGTTAACCCGTTTCTACCCTATTCTTTTAATTACGCTATTCTTCGCGGTTTCTTCGACAGGGCAGGGACGGAAAGAAGATGGATAGAGACGGAGGCGTAGGGGATCATTTATCATCCCGGAGCGTTGCCACATACACGCTGGAACGCAGAAACATAATGTTAACAAGTCGCACTTTAATCTTTCGTTGCGTTGCTCACGTGCGATCGAGCGTCCCTCCGGTCGCAACAACGCGTTAACGGTCTCGTCACCGTGAACAAAACGCTGCGCGACACCGTTCCGTGGAGGTGAATTTCTATTAAAGAACAAGCGCCGGGTCAAGATAATTACGAGCGTCGGCGGCGTGCAAACAAGATAAGTTACAAGCCTGAGCGGCCGATCTCGATCGATCAATCATGCCCCCCCCCCCCTATCTCGTGAAATGCCGCAGAAAGTATGCGATCGTTAATACCACCGAGGGTTCTCGAAAGTTGAGGGAGATTTAGCGTAAGAGGATTATCGTATTGTGAAAGGGGATAACGGTAAATTTCGATGTCAGTGGTTGATGGTCTGAATTAGATAATTATTGGGTGTATACCAGTAATCCACTGATTCTCGGCGAAATCGGTATAAGTTTCTGTAGAAGTTTGGAACGTATACTGTTTGATTTATGTTCATGATGATATCCATCGTTCCGCGTTATTTTTACACGGTGAAATATTGGGAATATATTTTCAATTCTCAATATATCGACTCGTAATGAAAAAAATGTACTAGATTATTTATTGGTCCCCCTATTATGAAAAATATCGATAGGTTTACTGCTAATTTTTAATATTAAATCAGATTGTCAGAGCAATATTAACCCTCTTCATTTCGTCCAGATACCCTATTCTTAAGTCAGGGATTAAGAAAAATCATCATTGTATATTTAAATACAAATGACATTTTTGAGATGACATATTTTAGAAGTTTCTACTTTAATTAAATATTCAAAATAATGAAAATTCAATCACGTATTGCTACCTTACACCCTTTCTAATTATTGTGCTAAAATAGAATCCTACCTTCTTCGACTATCTCTAACTACATCTGAATTCAGCACACATTGCGAGACTTAATTGCACAACGTAATTATTCTATCTAAAGAAGAGGTTAAAGCAATAAGATGGGTTCTCCACGTCTTCGTGCAATTACGTACAATCACACTTTCAATACACGTAACAGCACATTCATACCAAACTACACTTCTAGCGCAAATATTTAATTACACAATGTTTAAAGTGATTAGTGGATTGCTACTGTTAGCGGTTCTGTTGTGCCAGCCAGTCGAAACAAATACTGTATTATTTGATCGATTAACATCTTTCATCGGGTCGTTCGGAGTGTTCCAAGCGTTTCAGACACAGCGTCTTCGTTTTCTTTTTATTGGACGACGGTAAAACGATTGTTGACGGTACAAGTTGTGTATAACTGGTAGAATAAAATTAATTGAAAAATGGAACGAAATTGTAAAAAAAAATAGTAAGTAAGATTAGGACATAATTTGAAAAATATGCATGTGTTACTTTGGGATAATTTCACAGGATGGATTCTATACGCCAATCTAAAATGAAAATCAAAATTAACGAAATTACGTTCGCGGCTTCGATTTCAAGGTATTAATTGTTGAAAATACGGGTGAAATACATTTGAAACACGTCTGACGCGACTGGTTATTCTACTCGAGAAACGCGTTCTTCAACTGTTTCACGAGTTCGCTTCATTGGTATCATTTAATTTCATTCATTCCTTCTATCTACCAGGACATCGATCATCCGAGAATCGGTCCTTCAGTTTCGCATGTAAAATCCATTGTGTGAAACTGTCCCATATCTTTATGACGCTACGAATTTTCCCAACAACCCAGTATATACAATACCAAAACCAATTTCGATCGCATTAAAAATTTTTCAGGAATTCTCCCCGCATTGTCAATCAGCTACGCTGTAATAAAATGATCCCCTAATTATTTCGGAGCAGTACGCAATAACCAAAAAGGCCATTACGAATAAACGAAGTGAAAAACAAACGATAATAATGCTCGTCCCACACCAGTTCCGGCCGATCGATCCTCACGACGGAATTAATCGCGCAACCGTGATCACCGTATCCGGGCGAGGATGACGAGGAGTACCACCTCGAGATCGCGGGGCCCCACGATTTGCATATTTCCGTCTCGGGGGCCCGAGATCGCGTGCGGTGGCGTAAAATTCACGAAACTCCTCTCCGTGAGCGCGGTGTAACGTCTCGACGGAGATTTCTCAATCGGAAACGAGGCGTATCGCGTGAAGACGACAAGAAGGCTTGAAAATCCGACGCATTGACAGGATAATTACACGCACGTAGGCCGGGGCCCCGGGGGTTTGTCTGTTCCGTACGTCTGTTACGTTCGTTCGGACTGTCAGCCAGGACGAAACGAATCGCGACGCGACGTGGCGGACACCGGGCCGCAGCGGAGAGGAATAAAAGAATAGGAAGGAGGACACGGAACGGCGCTGGCTGTGGTAGCGTTGACTCTCTCCCGGCTACCGGCGGATCCGCCAGGGGCCACCCACGATGTTGATCATCATCGAAGATCGGTTTAACATCGCGCCGTCGTTCGCCCGTATTTTCATTTGCATAATGGAAATTACACGCCGCGCGCCGCGCCGCCCGCGACGAGGGCGAGCTATTTCCGCGGATACGCGATAATTTACGGGAGATTCGCCGACGTGTCCAGACGTCTCCCGACGTGTTTATCTACGGCTGACTTCCTCCCGTCGCTGACGGGATCGGCCGGTGCATTTATACAGGGTGTCCTGTCGACGAACAATCGAGAGTTTCTGTGTTTCGAATGGTCCGTAGAAGATAGATTTACATCGTATGCAGAGCCGTTCCTGGGTGGCCAAACTCAGAGGCATCCGCAGATCGTTTATTATATGTAACACTTGCACTAGTTAAAATAATAATCATTAGTTTCCTGATGATTATACAAATTTTAGACCAACAGAATTTAATCAAATTAATTGTACATGTAATCTTTATGGACAGCCCAAAATAGCATATGACATTTAGTCATAGTGGATTACATTCGTGTAGGTCATTAATGGTCGCTATTTATCAACCATAACATCATTATTACAAACATTATGCGTTAGTTTCGTATTTATATATGGAATAAAATATTCGGTTTTAAAGATTCTTACTCTGTGAGTCGCAACTCCGTATGGTTAATTTGTATCGATTAACTCTGGAAAACGGTAAAAATATTCTGCGTCCTGCAGTAACAAATATTCAGCCAAGATTTAACTCATTATGCAAAAATAAACAAGTACATCCGTTTCATTAGCATGCAAAATTGCTTGTCTCTTAATAAATAGTAATAAGTGGTAAAATGATCAGTATACCAAAGAATTGTTTGGAATTAAATTTCTTTTATTTAATGTTTCATTTGATTGCAACTTTCTGATTGAAGCATTTTAACATTTCTTATATTCGAAGAGTTTGATCGTGTATCTTTTAGACACTCTTTATACTAATAACTAGCTAACGGAATGATCAAGCCGAACCTCCATTCGATGGGAATGCATATTTTTGGTAATGAAGACGGGTTATTTATTGGTTTTTATCGCTCATATATTACTTAGACGGCAAAAGCCGAGTACGCAATCTGGTTATATTGGGCCTTATTTGAACGTCGATTGAGCTGTAAAAAAAAATTTTTCAATGACTGCATTCAAATTAAGCATTCATAACTCGCTTTTAATGATGTCATAAAAGAAAAGGAAAAAAAGATATGCAGTTCTTAACTTTTCAACATTTTAGATTTGAAATACTTGTACATGTAGTCTTATCATCTTAGTTGATACATTTGAAATCTTTCACTTTTACACGAAAAAACCTGAAGGTTATTTCAATGAATAATTAATAACAAATAAAAAGAAGAAACACTTTATATTACTACCACAGAAGAACAATATTTACATTAGATGCTACCCATAAGTAATTGTAAAATCGTAAAGAAAATTCTTCTTCATCTGGTAAACGTAAGCTACATTGTGTCTAGCATTTTGCAAGTTGGCTTAAGTTTGCAATTTCCGTAGAAGGATCCCCAAAAAAACGTGGCGTTCGGCGGACAACGGCGGATTAGCTAACAGTTTACTGCCTATTGCGTTCGGGGACTGTTTTTACGAAATGAATCGCCATGAATCAACGTCGCCGTGCGAGGCGCAAGCGTGTTTTCGCTAATAACTTAGCTTTATCATCGAAGGTAGGAGCACGTGGATAATGCGCGGGGGAACGAAGCTAATGCGAATTTATTGCGACTGATCTGACTATTAACTTTGAACATTATGAGACGTAAGTGGCCGGCTGGATGGGAACTCTGTATTCTGTTGGAAATTGTAGGCGAAAAGAAAGAAGCGAGCTAAGTTGCGAATGAATAGAGAAGATAGTTTAATAACAATTTCTCAAGAATTCTTAATCCAAATTTTGAATCTACAATGTAGCATAAAGTATTGCTTATGGAAAATTTCCAATAATTTCTATTTACTTCCTTAGAATTCACTTATAAAATATCTCGGAATCTCGTTTTATTTTTAAAGAATTTTGAACGAAAATTTGTGATGCATAAATGATGATTAATAAAAGAATTTAAAAATTAAATATTTGATTGCATAGAAACATATTTAAATTAATAGTGCGGCTAGTTTTCAGAAAATAGATTCGGAAATGCAGCGTTAAAGTAGTCGCCGCTCGATGATTTCAATGCATGGTGAGACGGTAATTTGTCGTCTAGTACATGCATTTTCTTTTACGGATCAAAACATTATTTGTTCTTCGATCTTGGCTTTTATTCATTTGACTGTACATCCATTTTAACACACGTCTTCTCGTCCATAAACATTTCTATAGGAGAAAATATTATTAACTATGAGTCGAATTTTTTTCATGACTATAAAAAAATGTATGTAACGTGAAATCAACAAATATCAACCTATTACTACAGATTAACAATGAATTCAGCATTTTCTTCGGCATTTCTTTTTTATAACCGTTAACAAGAATGTTATTGGTTACTGAGGAGACATTGTGTAACAAGATGTATACCCTACCTTGTGCAAAAAATTAAATTATTTAATAAAATATCGATATATTAGTCAATTACACGGGCCCGTAGAGGGTTAAATTTCAATTGCAGATGTTTTTTGATACGCTGTTGAATACCTGTTGAAAAGACTACAACGTGAATGTGTCTAGGGTGACAATGATATCACCATCTTGTCAAAAAAATAATGGAATATTCTGAAGCACCTGTCATACCTGCAACGTCTCTGTACCAAGCAGACACCAATTTCCTATCGCTACAAATTATTATCGTTCGTCCATCACAGAAGCGATGTAACCGTAAAAACACTTCGACACGCGTTTCCTTCCTCCGTGATAACCATGTGCTTTCACTTTCTCCGCCGATCTTTCACCCGCCCACTCCTGGACAATCGTCCCCTGGGGATAATAAAGGATAGCCATGGATCGGCCACCAATTCGAATCGGAATAATTTACCGTCGTATAATGTCTACCCGGCGACTCGCCTGTTAATGGCAGCACCTTTGATTTAAATGGTTCGTTAAACTCACACCATCGTGTATACCCACACTCGAGTAAACGACGAACGTACTCGCGAGTACTCGCCGCGAATACACCCGTGGACGAGTCTCGCTTGGTGCTACCGTGGTTTATTCGCTGTCCCACATATTATGCTACGGGCGCATTCGTCATCGAGCCAATCTTAATAAATAATCGGTATTAACCGGCCGTTTCGTGCCGCTATCGATCGTTCGTAGAACCCAGCCGGAATAAATCTGTGACCCTGTCTCGTGGCCGTCCACGCCGGAAATAAGCTGCTTAAGACATCGACGGCGGGCACGTGAGCGGACAATAACAGCCGGAAACACGGATAATCGATCAGGTACGACTATGTTACGTGATTCCGATCATGGGAAAATTAAACGGAGTATGATTTATAATAAAGATCGATAAAACAAAATATTTGATGTTTATTGTGCAGGGTTTTTTAGGGTGACTGGTTAGAAGAGTTGTCGAAATTGTATCGCTTGTGATGCTTCATGTTATATTTTTGATTTTGTAGTCAGTTGCGAGCAGGTTAACACGTTTGTTTCTTTTCGTACATACTAGTTCTTAATTTCGTATAATACGAATTCGCGTAACACGACAATGTTTAGGTACCTAACCTCTGTTATGCGGGGGTCACCTATAGGTGCTTGCGAATTGAAACAATAAAAAGAATACACACGAAAAGAATCATTCATTCACACATATTCTGTTATTAATAAATAAATGCAATTTTATGTAACAATCACTACCCTTGAACAATTCTAATAATTACAGGCAGTTTAACGAGGCAATTCCCAAAAACGATTATAGACATTCACGACTAACTTAATTCGGTCTTGATCGACTCTTCGAAAGCAGTCGATGGTAAACTTCTAAAACAATACTTACATAAAAAACGAATCATTCATTTATACATATTCTGTTATTAATAAATAAATTCACTTTTATGTAAGAATCACTACCCTTGAACATTCCTAATAATCACAAACAGTTTGACAAGGCAATTCCCAAAAACGATTACAAGCCTTCGTGGCTAACCTAATCGGGCCTTACAGTATAGTCCTCTCGCTCTTTCTCTTCGGAAACTCCGAAAACCGGGGCTACTCCGTCAAAGGACAGGCCCCGGATGAACACGTGTATCCGAGCGAAACATCGTGATGCCCCGTGTACGGGTGGCGCGAACCGTGAGAAGAGAGGGTCCCCGTTGGAACACGGAACTATTCGAGGCGCGACATAAATTCGGCCAGGATCCCGGTCTCGGGGATCCCCGACACTCTCTCTCCACGGCGGTAGGCCAAACCCACGAAAAGATCGTGTACCTACTCGCGGACATCGACGACTCCACGCCCTATAAATACGCATAAATATTCCCATAAATCCCTCGTGTACCGTCGCATTACACGCGTTCGCGACAGGGCCCGAAAGATTGCGCTCGAGTCCATGGCCCGAGTGTTCGTGCCGTGGAAGAGAAACAGAGTGAGACGGAGAGAGAGAGAGAGAGAGGGAGAGTGAGAGAGAAAAGAAGGGCGAAGGATGGACCAGAGGCAGCAATGGTTCGCCAACCGAAGTGTGTATATCATATATGGAATAAATTACGCTTAACGTACGTACTCGAGGCAACCGCGAGGCCCCCGGATTTATAGACTCTCACGGCTTTCTGTGTATTCCCGATGTAATCGAGCGTTTAGTGCGCAATTCATGGGGCTCTCATTGATCGGCATTCTAACGACGCGGTATTAAATTTGCATTTTTATAGGGACCAACGGACCCCCGCTCTCGTCGTGGTTTTAACTTCACCGAGACTCAAGCCGGGTCGAGCGAACGATTTCTGGCTCCTTTTCGTTCGCTTGTTTTTTTTTTCTTTTTGTTGTTGATTGTGCTCTGCCCACCCTCCTCCCCCTTTTTCGATAGAACAATGTAACGCGACCGGGCTTGTACGATGCAAATTATGGCGGGTGGAACTTGAAATCGGGGTATCATTAAAAAGATGACTCTGTAGTGGCTGGAAAGGATTAGTCTGGAAATATTATTTGGAATATAAATGGGTCGAGCACCGTTTGTGCCTGTAATGGTATGATTT